>NC_134578.1:40475113-40845946 GCF_050947875.1 Dermacentor variabilis | reverse complement strand
CCAGAACTCGAATGGGAAGTTACGAATAATCCTTACGGAAGCGACCATTTCCCCATACTATTAACAACACTTAAAGAAGACGAATATCCACCACAGGCTCCTAGGTGGAAGATTGAGACAGCAGACTGGGAGAAATTCCGAAACTTAACTAGTATATCATGAGATGACATGTCCTCGTTAGGAATTGATGCAGCTGTGGAGTATGTTACAGCGTTCATAATAGATGCCGCATCTAAATGCATATCTGAAGGAAGTGGTTTGGCATGCAGACGGCGTGTCCCGTGGTGAAACAACGAATGTAGGATTGCTCGTAAGAAACAGAACAAAGCGTGGGGGTTGCTACGCGCCTCCCCCACTGCAGAGAACCTTATCAACTTTAAGAAAGTAAAATCTCAAGGCAGGAGAACCCGCAGGCAGGCCAGAAGAGAAAGTTGGCAGAACTTTTTATCAAGTATTAACTCGTTTACAGATGAGGCGAAAGTCTGGAACCGCGTAAATAGAATTAGAGGGCGACAAACATACTCACTCCCTCTGGTAAACACACAGGGTGATATGCTGCAAGACCAGGCAGACTCACTTGGGGAGCACTTTCAGAGCGTGTCAAGTTCAACAAATTATTCAGAATCCTTCCTCAAATACAAACAAATAGAAGAATGTAAGCCACTAATAGGAAAATGTCGAAAGAATGAACCATACAACTGTCCATTTAGTATTGCCGAGTTCAGAGCTGCCTTGAGATCATGCAAGAGCTCCGCACCGGGTTCTGACAAAATCATGTATGAAATGATCAAAAACCTACACAATGACACCCAAGTTACACTACTCACAATTTTTGACACTATTTGGGCTGCAGGATACTTTCCGGCTGCATGGAAAGAAGCAATTGTGGTCCCTGTATTGAAGCAGGGGAAAGACCCATCCATGGCGGCAAGCTATCGTCCGATAGCTCTTACAAGCTGCCTGTGTAAGCTTTTTGAAAAAATGATAAATCGGCGACTCATTCGTTTTCTTGAACAAAACAAAATGCTTGATCCCTATCAGTGTGGCTTCCGACAAGGGCGCTGCACAACCGACCATCTTGTACGTATTGAAGGACATATTCGTGACGCGTTTGTACATAAACAGTTTTTCTTATCGATATTCCTCGATATGGAGAAGGCGTACGATACGAGCTGGCGCTACGGAATCTTGAGAGATTTGTCAGAAATGGGCATTCATGGAAATATGCTAAACGTAATAAAAAGTTACTTGTCCAATCGTACCTTCCGCGTGAAAGTAGGCAATGTGCTGTCACGTCCTTTTATACAAGAAACCGGTGTACCCCAGGGTGGCGTGCTCAGTTGCACACTCTTTATTGTTAAGATGACAACACTTCGTGCTTCCTTACCACCGGCCATTTTATATTCTGTCTATGTGGACGACATTCAAATAAGCTTCAAATCCTGTAACCTCGCAGTATGCGAGAGACAGGTACAGCATGGTTTGAACAAGGTGTCAGGGTGGGCAGAGAAAAATGGTTTTAAAATCAATCCTCAAAAGAGTTCTTGCGTGCTGTTTACAAGGAAGAGAGGCCTGGTTCCGGATCCTTGCTTGGAAATGTGTGGACAACAGATACCTGTTAACAAAGAGCACAAATTTCTAGGTGTTATACTCGACAACGGACTCACTTTCGTCCCACACATTAAACATCTTAAAGAAAAGTGTCTAAAAACAATGAACATAATGAAACTTCTATCCCAGACGACGTGGGGTAGTGACAGGAAGTGCCTATTGAATCTCTATAAGAGCCTCATCCGGTCACGATTAGATTATGGTGCCGTGGTATATAACTCTGCCGCCCCGAGCGCGCTAAAGATGCTAGACCCTGTTCACCATCTGGGTATCCGTTTAGCCACAGGAGCTTTCAGAACGAGTCCCGTAGAAAGTTTATATGCAGCATCGAATGAGTGGTCACTTCATATCCAGAGAACATACATCAGCCAAACATATTTTTTGAAAGTCCATTCTAATCCTGAACATCCCTGTTTTAACACCGTTAATGATATGACATATGCTACACTGTTTCGTAATCGTCCTTCCGTAAGACAGCCTTTCTCGCTGCGTGTGAGGGAGCTTAGTCATGAAATGCATGTTCCACTCCTCGAACTTCGCCTAATGAATCCAGCCAAGCTGCTACCTCCTTGGGAGTGGCAGGATACAATGCGATACATCTTTCATGCAAGTCACAAAACACGCTTCAGAGATTGAAATACAAATGCATTTCCGGGAACTCCAATACAAACACTCCTGCGCGGAGTTCTACACAGACGCATCGAAGTCACGCGAGGGGGTGTCCTATGCAGCCGTCGGGCCATCCTTCTCGGAATCCGATGTGCTGCATCCGGAAATAAGCATCTTTACGGCTGAGGCCTACGCACTGCTGTCGGCTGTAAAGTATATAAAGAAATCAAAACTCGAGAAATCAGTTATATATACGGACTCCCTAAGTGCTGTGAAGGCCCTAATGTCATTTTCTAAGCACAAAAACCCAGTCATCAACGAACTCTATTCCGTCCTATGTAAAACGTATATATGTAACCAGCATGTCATCATATGCTGGGTGCCCGGTCATAGGGGCATCGAAGGCAATGTTCTGGCGGACCAGATGGCCACATCAATTGCATCGTATTCTGTAAATCCTACCGCAGCAGTCCCTGTCACAGATCTGAGGCCCTACTTGCGCAGAAAACTGCGGAACTACTGGCAACGCTCGTGGGACATGGAAACAAATAATAAACTGCATGTAATAAAGCCACAATTAGCTTTCTGGCCTCCTGTAACAAAATCCCGCCGGACAGATGTCCTATTCTGCCGTCTAAGAATAAGACACACTTTTGGCACACATAACTTCTTACTCACGGGAAACAAGCCTCCAACCTGTGGTAGATGCGGGGAGAGGCTGACCTTCCTCCACGTCCTACTGGAGTGTCGGGAAGCCGAACCCGAAAGAAAAAAACATATTCTCTTAGCATACAGGCACCACATCCCCTTTCATCCTGTTATGTTACTTGGTGCAGAACCACTCTTTGACACCAACGCCATCTTAGCTTTTTTGAAAGATGTTGTGTTGCATGTTATTAGCCCCACACGTTCGTAGCGCTTCCTCTCTTCAGAGGATGCCGCTACGATAATTATTTTGAATAGCACATACCTCTAGGCCCTTGTGGTTCAAGGGCACTGGCGAGGCAGTAGTGCTGTAAGCAATTTAACGTCTCGAATATTTTAAACAATGCATCATTCTTTTACGACGGATTTTAATCTTCACAGTCTTCGTCATTAGTCATTGCCATAATTTTATAGCACGTAGATTTTACGCACTTTACAGCGACTATTTTTAGGCCACTTTACAGCCAAGTCACATCTTCCATACTACATCGTTAACATCACCATTTGTCATGGCGCTCTTTGGCCAAATCTGGCCCTTGCGCCACAAAACACTACACATCATCAATATTGGGCGATGATCCTTTACTGCCATTCTCTAACTTGTTCGAGTTTTATATTAAACTGGGCATTTGCATCGACTTTAAGCTAATGCAGCCTTAACGTTGGTCCTTTTACTGTCCTGTAATTGGCGCAGCATGGCCTTAGTCGCTTTGGCGCCATTAAACTCGAATTAACTAACAAACATCTACGAATATAAACGGCTCCCAATTGGGTGGAAAACGTCAGGGGCGTGGCTGAGCGGTAAGCTACTACAGCTTACTGCTCAGGTGAGCAAAGTATGGAGAGAAAGAAAATTTCCCGAGGCCTGGAATATGGTGGAGGTTTGTCTAATACCCAAGCCAGGCAAGCCACGAACCACCATTTACGACCAATCTCCTTTGCTTCGTGCGCAGGAAAGCTACTAGAGTACATTGTTCTCAAAAGGCTACAACAATTCTTGAAATCGGGAAACTTCCAACAACGATGACAGGAACCCGTCGACTCCTCTCAAAAGATCTTACTTCAGCTGAAGAGGAGGTGATTGGGTCAGCGACACGCAATACCCCCACCGCTATTGTCACCTTAGATCTTAAAGGGGCGTTCGATAACGCCAAGCATACAGCAAACTTACCAGGCTAAACATCTGTGGCTATGTGGCCAGCATGTAATTACTATCTAAGAGATTTCCTCTCACACAGAAAGACATTCGTAAAGGTCGACGACCAAATATCAAACATCTTCCTCCTGGGTGCGTGTGGGATACCGCTGGGAGCCGTGCTATCCCTTCTCTTCAACATCAATTTAATAGGCCTTCCGTCGCTCCTCAATGACATCCCGGAAATCCGTCATGGCCCATATGACGACGACGCTATCATGTGGTCGTCCACAGGGTCAATCGGGACAATTGAGAGCCGCTTACAAAAAGCGGCAGACATGGTGAGCGACTAAGCTGTGATGCGGCCTCAGCTGCACAGCCCAAAAGTCGGAGCTACTCCTGCTCTCACCACGAATCAAGCACGCACCCCATTTCCGCCATATGAACATACAACTGGAGCGATACACCATCGTTCCATCTAAGAGCGTAAAGATACTGGGGATAATTTTCCTGGGGGATCCCACCAACACAATATTAGTCAACATGCTTAAAAATACAGCTGCCGAAGGAACCCACATCATCTGGAGAATAAGGACCAAGGCAGAGTCATAGGGGAGGCGGGAACACTTCGGCTTGCCCAAGCCTTCGTCGTGTCTCGAATAACTTATGCTATTCCATATGCTCTACTCAACGCTACCAAAATAAAAAAAAATTAACAGAATGATAACAAAGGCAGTTAGCCGCTGATGGACCTGCCGATCAGTAGGCCTACAGAACACCTGCTACGACTAGGAATGCACAAATGGCCGAAGCTGATTGAGGCATATTTATCCAGCCAGTGAACAAGACTGGTGATTAGGGAAGATGGGAGGTTTATCTTCTCACGCCTTGGGCTTTCTGCCCCGCTCAGCCATCCGGCGCTTCAGACTGTGAGCTTGCCCCATGCCACCCGTTGCAGCATCACTGAACTTCCCCTACCTCGCAACATGTCCTCTCTGCAGCACCCACAGCGAAGGGAGACTCGCGCCGGCGCCATACACAATCAAGACGGGAGTCATCCCTCTACAGCCAACACGTATGCGGGGTCTTTCCCTAGGCGTGCAGGCACAACAGCCATGATAATCGGCAACAAGGAACACCGGAGCAGCATTTTACTCTTCCGACACAATCCCTTCCCAACCGAAGAAGCAGCCATTGCCCTCGCGCTTTCCCAAACAGAGGTTGATGTCACAGACCGACTCTCAACAGGCATGTCGCCTTCTTCGCTAGCGGCAAAATTTATGTCGATGTGCTCAAAAGTATCAATGAAAAGCCGCCAACAAGATCAGGCGCCAGCTCATCATGGCATTCCTGGCAACGAGGCGGAAAACCACGTGGCTCGAGATTTGACCCACCCATCCGAAGCCAAAGAATCCTAAACCCCGCATATGTACTGTCTAGCATCGTAACAAGACATTACATAACACTACACACTAACCCGCAAACGTACGCACCCCCATGAATTCGCTACGTAGAGAGCAGGAGCGATTCCTCAGTGCTCTAGAAGTTGATACATTCCCCCACCAAATCAGAAGTCGCCTGATAGCTCGTATACTATTCTCTCCGCAATGCCGTTTCTGCGCTAAACCCGGGTCCCTCAGGCACATAGTAGGTTATTTCAGGCAGGCACCATTACATACTACAAACTTTTATAAAACCAACGAGCTTTCGGAGAGAGCCTCGGCCAGCTCCGACCTCGAGAATCAGAAACGTCTGATTGCGAGGGCCGAGTACATGGCCCAAGCTCCAGGCATTCTGGAATGAGGACGCCTCTTCAAAGCTTTACTTAGGTAATGAGCATGTTTATTCTCTATCTCTACAGAAAATGACGAACTCTGTGCTCAAAAAATTTGTTGTCTCATTTTGTAGTCTGTGTCGAGGGAATAGTCTTCTATACAACAACACGAGATGACCACATTAGCTATCTATCAATGGTTCTAGGTGCATTGAACCGTACACACCTTCAGATCAATCTCACGAAGAGTGAGTGAGTATCAAAGAAGAAAGTGTTCATTGTATTAGGAGCCTTGCTAAGCCCTTTAACCTGCACTCTCTACGAGTGTTCTTAAGCCTTTCTTAACATTTCCGGGCCTTCATGAAGAATTATGTGTTGAAGACAAAATGTCTCACAGCCCTTACCCAAAAAGGAGCTCCCATTTGCGTGTTCTGGATACTGCAAGCGATGTTACACGCAACCTGCTGAAATTATTTCCCTGGACTATGTTCAATGCTACCACACATTAACCTGCCATTTTAACTGTACCCTGGCGCCTCTCATTATGGTACCTGAGCCGTTCTTTATCAAAGACATGCCAACAAGCTTGTTGCAACATAGCCTCAAGTGATAGCATATTTTTCTGAAACATTTACCACGACGCAAGTAAACTATGCTATGGCAGAAAATGAAACGTTGGCTGTAGTTTTGATTGAAGTATTTTAGAAGCTACCTGGAAGGAAGAAGCTTCAAATTGTTTACGAATAGCCAAGCTCATAGTCACCTTCTGCCACTCACACAGCCAAACGATGCAATGGGAACATGGGTGAGAGAAATTCAACAGCAAACTTTCGAAGTAGCGCATCACCCAGAACATTCGCACCAGGACGCAGATGCTTTGTCTAGATTTGATGCACCAAAAAACTATCCATAAAGTACTGAACATCATCAAATTGTGGCGAGGAACGGAGAACCTGAAGATACAAAGCGGGCAAAGCAGGAGCGCTCGAAACAGTTGTACGGACCATTCTTATTCTTCTATAATCACCACACGGAGCCGGGAATACATGATGAACTCACTAAACCAAACAGAAATGTAATGCGAACATTCACGGGGAAAGCCATCAAGACAGATATCGCTAAATATATAACTAGGTGTCCCAAGTTCCAACTTTGCAAACCTAAGTTCAGGTGGTGTAGAAACAAAATGTCACGCTGGAATATTAAAGTATATTCTTGGAATCAATACAACTTGATTTTTCTGCGCTAAGTAGGGAGGACGAGGGGGCCAAAGACGCAAGCATTCCTTGTTGCAGCGGACGAGTGTACGTGGTTTGTGGCTACTAAAGCTGGCAGGGAGAATGTGAATTCCGTAAATTATTTTCTAAAGGGGGATATCTTCAATATCATGGTCATTGTTCCAGACAACAGACCGGCGTTCCTAAGCGAGAAAGGCCGTAGTTTGTCTGAAGCAAGAGGCGTCGAGCTGCGTTTTCCAGCCCACTATTACGCAGCAGAGAATTTTCTTGCGGAACGGGTTTCTCGGGACTTGAATAAATTCTTATTTCAACGCCCCAACTTCAAGGAGCGGTGAACGTGTGCTCTGGAATGATCTGCTCGTAGCCAACACCGATTTTACACAGCAGCATTACAATGTAGTCCTTACTTCGCCACTATTCATAAACCCTGTTCGTCGCCTGCAGACAAAGAAGATATAATTGAAAAAGAAACACTCTGCGAAAGGCCAGTGGATTTGAAGCAGAAAGAAAAGTATCGCACCAAAATGAAAGAACTTCGAGCAACATCATCAGTCCACAATACCCGATATTGAAGCAGAAAACATGGAGCTGGTCTGAAAGAGGCTGCGTTCAAAGCGCCCGCTTCCAGGCCCCTATTGTTGTCCTCATGTTGAAAATATTTGCCAATCAACGTACAGGAAGTTGTGCTACTTGCAAAGGAAATTACGCCAGGCGACGAAAGAAGTCAAGTTGATTTCATATAAGACATATATCCGTCCGAGCCTAGAATACGCTGGTGCTGTGTGGAGCCCCCATCAAAAGGTTTTAAAACATAAACTAGAACGAATTCAAAGAATGTCAGTTCGCTTTATCTGCTCTAAATATCGACGACGTGACTCGGTATCTGAAATGTTAAAAATATGTAACTTGGAACCACTGGAATCAAGAAGGCAGAAGCAGCGATTGAAATTGCTTTTTTCAAATACGCAGATGTGAAAATAAACAAGGATGATTATCTGACGCTCTTTCACAAAAGGTTACCACGAACAACACGCAGTACATTCGTGCAACCAATAGTAGCTCGAACAGACTTATTCCGCTTTTCTTTCTTTCCTGACCCTATTAAAATGTGGAATGAATTACCGAATGATGTGGTACAAAAAATGCTATGAGTGATTTTGAGGTTGGCCTTGATAAGTATTTCGCTAACACTGTATAGCTTATATTTGTTCCTTGCATGTAGCTGTGTGTTTTTTTTCTACAAATGTTCTATGTATTACAAATGTTCTTCTACAAATGATCTTCAGTGTTTGTTCTATGTACAATTCAATTACCGACCCTCCCTGTAACGACCCTCAAGTGAGGGTTAACAGTATGACTAAATAAATAATAAATAAATAAATAAATAAACACCTAGGTACTTCATGCACTACTCTGTGTCGTTTATAAGGCCTCGTTCCCTTGATTCCCCTTTTGTTTGAGCGACGAGTCTTAAGCCGTCTCTTATTTATTAGTAGTCAGAGTGGAAATATTTAGGTTCAGTATGAGGCTTCTGCTAGGCTAGCTTCCACTATATTAATGTGATTAGAATTATTTGCCTCCTTCAGCCTAACTATCTAGCCTCTAACACCGGGCCAGTGGCCTCAGCTGTTTACCTTCTTGGGCCATTCGTGGTCATGATGCCATCGTGGTCGTTCCATCGTCGTCATTCCAGCTTGGTGATCTGACTTATCGTGCCATCGTCGGCACCCTTTTCACCACGACCCAATACTCCACGTTGCCTGATAGCTAAGCCAAGTGGTCCTAGTTGCCTAATAAATTCGGCCACTTGGTATGGGGTTGTAGTGGTGATGCTGCCGCGATCGTTTCATCATTGCCATTCCGGCTTCCATTGTCACACCACTGTAGTGATCGTTCAGTCGTCGCAATTCTAGCTACGTGCCCCGACACTCGTCGTGCCATCATCGTCGCACCTTTTACTCCGACCCAGTGGCCCAACATGGCTAATAGCTTGGGTCACTAGGCAGGTGCTGGCAGTCGTAAGGTGGTCATAGTCCTTGTGTCATCGTCATTTCAACTTCATCAGCTGACTCTCTTTATGCCATTATCGTCATGGCTTCGTCATCATACAGTCTGCACACATTCACTGTCACACTGCCCTCATGATGCCGTCGCGATCTTTCCCTTAAAATCATTCACCTTCACTATGTGGCTCTCGCCATGCCCTCCTCGTCATACCATTGTCTTCATACCACCATTGCCACGCTGTCATTTTACATTTGTTATCACTTAAGCAACATCATCATATAGTCGTCATGCCATCGTCGTCATACCGCCTTCGTCGTTTCATTAACGTCAATCTTCGTCATTATATTGAAATTATATCGTCAGTTATTCGGGATAATGCCGTCGTCGTAAGGTAGCCGACATTATGCGTATCAGACCTTCGTTGTTATGCAGTCGTGGTCGCACCATCGTCGCCATAGAGGTACATCCAACAGTAGTCTTCACGTTATTGCTATCACACAGTAGTCTACAGCCATTATCCATTGTCCTGAGGATTGGTAATAAATATGCAACATTTCTAAGTAACCAAAAGATAGCCTTTAATTGGCAAATTTTTAGAACAACTGTTATTCCATTTCTCAAGTTTTTTTAGGAGAGCATTCTGTCCATCATTAGCTGGGAGCAATGAAAGAGGAAAAAAAATTGCTTTGAACAGACAACATTATACAACAAAATGGTAAAGTTCTGCCACAGCGACTAAATAGTAACGGCTGCCTGATCTACAGACTCTGCTCGCCATCAATAATAATTGAAGACATGAAAAATGTCAATCAGTGCGTAAATACAAGTGCTCATACTTCTCAGAAATATCAACGGTATCTATCTATGCGTTCATTTTGCGAAAGAAAGATAAATACGGGAATCTAATCAGCAGCATAGCAATTCTTCTGTGCTCAAATAAGCTGTTACTTTGGAAAGCCTACATTTGATGTAAATAACGGTAGCTTTGAAGTGGGGTGTGTTGTCCGAAAATACAATCCTACGTGCTAAACAAAATATGAACGAAACAAATATGAAATATCTTCGCATGTCACGAGAAGTTAAACGGCTTGCGCTTCCGATTTCCATTTACCACTCTCTTTTTAACCTTTCTGTAAGGCCACCGACATTGTCCCTTTCCATTTCTCTGTATTTTCGCACACCGTCTTGCTGCATAGGAGCAGTTCCTCTGAGAAGATTTATATGCGAATAGACATTTATGACTTCGCTTTCGATACGCGAGGCCAGTGCCGCGAAATGTGGAGAGCGGATATCCTGCAAGTTCTAATATGTTGACAAAACAAACCGAATTGGCACTACTTTTCCTAATAATAACCTTCTATATGTGTGTGTGTCTAGCGCGCTGAGCGCTTCCTACCACTTTTGTTAGCAATTATCATTTTAATATTGCTGCAGTCTTTAAATAAATATTTGACAATACGTCAAAAGCATCACACACGTATCTACACGTGTATTCGTGGCGTCTTGGAAGAAACAAGTCCAGGGGAGGCAATCATATTGGCAGAAATTATCGACAAATCAAGCTCTACAGTCGGAGTGTGATTAGCGCTATGAACGATGGAACATCGATTGCAGCATCAACCAGGTCCCTCATATCCACGAAACTGCACCTAAAAAGTTCAAGCTATACGCGTCTGCAATTCCCGGTAAGCTTTTCTAGTGGTGGTAAGTCTGCCGCAAGTTCTCTGCTTATAATAATAATTTGAATTTGGAAGCCTGCACCCGCACAGACCAACACATTTTGTCCTGATTTCGCCATTTTTAGTGCATATTTGTTTAGTTGGCGTACATAATGTGAACAGCCTTTGAAAACATCGGCACAACAATAATACAAATTTTATAATAATTACTAAAATCCCGAAAAGATAGTGAAATGGTGCAACCAGAACATGATGGTTATGAACGGAGAGAATAATAATGCGAAAGCATTAAATACCCATGACGCGACAATCCGGCGTTGCCGTGGGTGGCGTAACCAAAAGATGGGACCAAAGATGGCCGACGGCATGAAGAGTAAGAACTCGTCAAAAAAAAATGCTGGGATTGGCTAAAACGTTTCTGTAAACAAAGTAAATTACAGCACTGGAAATAAAAGTAGGTAAATTTCGCACTGGGTTTGAGTGAACCTGGGCCTCTCGGGTGCGAGACGACAAGCCTCCCGGACGCCAAGGTGGCTCCATCGTTTAGGTTGACTACAGTTGTGAGTTTTGCCTAGCGAGTGGGTCATCGCACACGTCAGGTTCTTGCCTCCATCATTGCCTCCCCCGCGACACTTGCTCTTCGGATGTCATCGGTGCTGTGTCTGCTGCGATGCACCTCCGAAAGGTCTTCTTCAGCGGCAGCTGTGAAACGTGGTCCCCCATGGAAGCACGCCATGGAAGACGAAGCAAGGGAACACGAAAGTAGGCGACATATTCACTACAGACCTACCATTAAGGCATAAAATAAAATTCATCGTTCCGCAGCAAAATGGTCTGAATGTTTCCAACCTGTGGCCAACGCATACGCCAAAACCCACACCGATTTAGGAGGAAGGATTTTAATGCATGTAGAAAACATTAATCGAAAACTTTACACCTAAGCGATTAATGCTTTCGCATTCCCACACGTAAGCAGCCTTAAGCGTCCCCGCTGAATTTTTTTCGTATTCTGGAAGCCTTGTTTTTCTTTCATTTATACAGAAAGAAAGTGCAGGACATCGTTCTCTTTTCCCTCTAATTCAATGTTGTTGTATGGAAGCATGGAAATTTGTGGCGAAAGAATAAGCAATTGTAGCAGATGTCGCAATCTAATGCTTTCCATCGCAGGCAGGGGGAGTCTTTCCTATTTGCGAGCAAAAACTAGTAAAGGCATTTCCACCTTGAAGATCCTTCAGCTGATGATCTCCGAAACAATCCGCCGAAGACTAAGAAGTTTTTGCTTACCAGTTGGGTTACCCTCTATATTGTTAACGAAGAATGACCTCGTACGTAGTTGTCTTAGGTGGGGGGAGGGGCTATTGTTCATGATTTCACCCAAATAAGCATATTACACAATTAGTTGCATGAGGACTATCTAGTGCCTACATTCAAAGCACATTTTTTATTACTTCTTGTGCGTTGGGCCATCTTTTATGAAGTTTTTTACGCTACGAGGAAGATGAAAGTGTGGTTCAGCTTCTCTTGACTGATTGCTCATGCCCAATATGGGGTCGGCCAAGAATTGGATGGCACATGTTTATTACCACGAACAACAGTAATTTGAGCGAGAAGCAAGAAAATAAAATATAGTGAATATATATTAAAACCCTGAAGAAAGTTTCTTGAAACAAGCACAAATTCCTGCGCAACCGAGCAAGCATGCCTATGGTATAGCACAAAAGTCTAGAATCGTAAAATGTACGCATGGCTGCCTGAACCGCGCTTATAAAACGCTTAACTTTATTTAGTAAAAATGGTGGCAGAAGATAAAAAGGCATATCGAATCTCTCTTCGTCCACACGTAATGTGCACAAGACGCAATGCACAGAACCAGCCCTGTGTAGATGAATGTTTAAGGCAGGTATCCGACATCGTAATCTCAAACAATGCTACCTAAATAATTCCATTGTGAAATAAATTTTCCTCCAAGGGAATGGAAAGCGCAGGCACTCACACTAGTCTTTCCCGTTGGTTTTGAAATTTTCTAGTATAATTACACGCTTGTGAACTTTACCTAGTCATACAAGTTAACGCGGAAAATATCAGTGGAACAGAACCACTGAAAGCCTCTCTCACCAAGGTACCAGCCAGTTTAATAGTTAGGAAGCCCTTATATCCAGGCAACCAGGTAAATTTACGTCTAACAAAGCAGACGCTGAAAATGAATGTACGTATAAAGCGATAAGCCTGTTGGGTACGAGCGATGTATATAACGATCAGGAATCCGTCATTGCAATATCGGCCGAAGTTGATGAATTTGTTTTGCTTAGTGCCACTGTCAACATTAAAAAATCAGCCAAAAGTAAGTTTGTCAAGTATAGAATCTCAATTGGACATCAGCAGCCAGGATTAAATGAGAAAATATATCTACCAGTTTTTTCTATTGTTATGCGTATATGACGATTTCAACGTGTGTCGACAGATTCTGTAAATGAAATTATACGATTGCATTTATTCTCTACATTATATTTATTTAGTACATATATATTATTTACCATACATGGTCTCAGGCAGATGCATGCAAAGGTGTAATCAAAGTTTTCGCAAATGCCTACCTAAGGTGGTGCTTTACTTGAGGCATTTGATGCATGTAGGGTAAACCATTTTTCCGCTTTGTCCTCTTGAGCAATGCCCTGTTCGGACGGTTCGTCAATTTAGTTCAAATTACAGGCTCTCTATGTAGTAATGGAACAACATGACGCCAATTATTCTTTTCGATCCAAGGCTCGCGTGAAAGCTACGAAACTCATCTGCCAGCTAGCTCCAGAGCCGTAAACCTCAGTCGTCGAAGTTTATGCATAAGTCCCGCCGAGACTGCATTGAAATAGGGGCATACTTAAGCTGAGTACGTCTCAGCTACGATTGCCAGCGTCGGCGGGAGCAATCCGATGAGGAAGACAAAAATGCTATGTACTTAAATTTAGGTGCACGATAAGAAGGCGCAGATAGTCAAATTTTTTCGATAGCCACTTGCTAAAGCGTGTCTTAGAGACTGAGTGTTTCTCTGGGCATTAAACATCTTATAGCATTCAACTGATGCCGTCATTCATATCAAGCCTACACATCACTTTTTCTGCACGTGTTTTTTGAAGACTGACAATTATAAAGGCGCCACCTAAATTGGAGTTTCTAAAGACTGTTATTGATGTACAGCTGTGTAAAAATGATAGCGATCAGTAGAATCCTATATCAGTTTTACTGCCCGATAAAGGCCTGTTCCGCACAGGGGCGTCTGTGTGAGCAGGTGTTTGGTAGGTCAAGACACTACGTACCCAAGCACACGATGGTTGGGCCCTCCCGCGTCTATGCGTGCACTGCTTAGCCGTGTCAGGAGAAAGGGGGATCCTGGGTGCTGAGCCAATGCCGGGTGTTTGGACCTTTACGGCCCCTTCACGGCGGCAACACACCTTTTTGACCTCGGGTTCACGTAGACAGCATCCCCGGACTGACCCACCCGGGGGAAAATCGGTTGTTGCCTTTTAATATTCTCCTCTCCAATCTTCGTCTATCTCTAACCTTTACACCTTTTCTTTTCTTCTTTTCACTTCTTACATCCGTGTTTCCTGGCGGCAAGGGTTAACCCTGTGTGAGTAGCCTACCTATGTTCTGCAAAGTCTACCGCTGGCGTATGCAGGACCTCATTCACAGCTCCCGCAGCGTCCCCTTGTAGGGCTCTATGATGGGTGGCTGGCGTTGCTGCCGAAATCTCCCCATAATTTTACGCCTAGTTCCTTCCCCCCACTCCCTGATTACCCTCAGAAAAGAGGGTGCTCCGATGAAGTACTCCAGTTGTTTGCTCGGCAAAATGAATCATTCCCTTGTTTTCATGTCATTCATTCTGAAAAACCATATAAACGATTGCGAATACGACTTCAATGCGAGCTGAACTTTGTTATGACATTTTGAACGAAATCATTTCCGTGCTGTGTTATTTATGCCGCGCCCTTCCTTGGCGATGCTGTGTAAAAGATCGCTGCCTGTGTTTATGAGAATGAACGTATAGATTGCAAAGGTCAATTTTCTACGCAGCGCCTTGGAAGGGTGGAAGAGGATCCCGGTTATATTAGCATCGTTATATGTTATGAAAACACAGCGTCTGCATAGTTAGAAGCGGTGCGGGCCTAAGTGTCATAGTCATGAATATTGTAGCACTCGCCGCGCTTGGAGCGGTTTTCCTATGCGTAGAAGGGATAGATGCAATTTTTGAAGGATCCAAAAAGGCTGGCAGGTTACAAACGAGCGTCGACCGTAATGTTTATGACTGTATTGATTAAATCTAGTTTGGCACTTGGAAGTGAGGTGACAGGGCTTTACAGTGTAATTGCTGTCTATGTAAAATATGATTCACCCTATAAAAATTAGCGATTGCTGCATACACATTAATGAACAATGATTGATTGGCAAAGCTGGAGACTAGCTTTCTTTTATTGAAATATATTCACAGACCCCCCCACCCCCATTGCATGCATTTAACCGCAACACCGAATAGGCAGTAGTCTCCTATATCAATTTTTTTTATTTTGGCATTTCTTTCCGCACAACCGCTGCAATGAAAGAGGAGCTTATGTCATGCTGGCATGTGTACAAGGCTACAACAAAAGGACAATTCTTTAGCAAACAGTGCGAATAACGGGACACCCAAGAGATGCACACGACACAGGCACCGCTGTGTTGTGTGTCTTTTCTTTATCCCGTTATTTGCGCTGTTTGCTAAAGAATGTGTTCGTACCAAGCCCGGCTAGCCACTATTCTGAACAATGACAATGTTTACTATAGAGATGTGTAAAATTGAATGGCGAGAACGAAGAGTTCTATGCATTAAATGGCTTGCGAAATGCATTCGCATTATTGAGAAACTACATCTGCAAACGTGAAGTCACTCATCCATCTCATCGACGAGTGTTCCTTAGAGTAGGGGCGTACGGGGCAATGAACTGTCCCGTGAAAATTTGAACAATGATAGCGATGACTTACGGTCGCTGCTTACAATTTAATTTTGGTGGACACACGTCAGGGGCCTTCAAACAAGCCTTGCACGACAAGCGCCAGGAAAAGCACTGGTACCTTCGGCAAAATTGCCTCTGATGCCCCTAGAGAATTCACCCTAAGATGACATTTAATGTACTACCAGATATACAGCATCGAAGTGCCAGTCACTAGGTGGGCGCATAGCGATGCACTGAGTATCGGGAGAGTAAGCGGTGCCATTCGCATGATTCTATAAAGCATAGTATATATGCCTGTCGTCAATAGAACCCTCCGTGGTTGCTTAGGGGCTATAGTGTGAGGCTGCTAAGCACGTGGCCTCGGGCTCGAATTCCGGTCGCAGAGGGCGCATTTGGATGTGGGCGATATGCAAAAACATCCGTGTACTTAGATTTAGGAGCGCTTTAAAGAACCACAGCTAGTCCAAATTATTGCCGAGTCCCCCATTACGGTATGCCCCATAATCAGATCGTAGTTCTCGCACAGAAAATCCCATGGTGTTTTTCCCTCAATACAGCAGAGGTTGGTTGATCGTCTTGGCCGACTCGAGAGCCGAGATTTGCCAGCTGAATGTAAATGTTGCCATTGACGTCAGCCTGAGCCCGCTTCTTGTGCTATCGTGATCCCGAATGAATGTAATAAAAAGGTATGGGTCTGGACTCTAGGCAATCTGTCGACATGCCCGTTAGATGATTCAGCTCTTCACCTGTTCGTCATAGTCACCAGTCTTGTTACTCTTTCTTGTTCTTCCTACAGAAGAGTTCTCTCCCTTTTTCAGAGCCTAAGCAAAACTAGATATGAGATATACGACCAGTTAATGTCGACTAACTTGTTTTCAAGCAAAGTATATGAGTGAAGTGAAATAAGAAGCACGAAGTTCAATTGCTCTACCGTGCAAACGATTAAGCTCGATCAAACTAATGAAAAAGGCGAACACCAGTACAAGTATCTGAGCACAACCGAGGGCTCTGTGTCAATATTTCTGAACTCATTCTTCTTTCCAGTCTGTAATTCCACGCGAATCTTCTCGTGTTCAAATAACGTCCCTACAAAACAAAAAATGTAAGTGCCAACTTTTTGATACCCGCCGACTTTGCTGCATGTTAACCTAAATACACTGTACCACTCCAGCGAAACGCCTACAATTAAATGTTATGCAGCTACCTTCCATAGTAGCTCAAATATTAGTGCTGCAATAAATACTTCTCTTGCAAGCTTTCTTTTCTAACCCCAGTTTCTCTACTCCAAGAATGTTTCTCTGCTTCCACTGCTTCGGTAGGTACTGGACTAGCTATGTCACAACAGAGTTTTAGGATTTCTGTATTGAAACGCAATGTTATGATCGTCATTATATGAGCAGTAAGCGTAAAGAGACACGGATCATTTAATGGGATTTTATTAAGGTTTTCTTTTCGAAGTTAATAACGTACCCAAAAAATATGTATCAGTGAGATTAGTTTTAGCAAGAAAACAGGCTTCAAGGCACTTTGAAGCAATATGGAGGGCGACTCGACCGCATTTATTCTGCGCCTAATTTCTCGAACTTACGAAATACCACACATTTGGATAACATTTCTATTTGTTCATGATATGCTTCCCGCTAGAACATCAACAATACTCAGTTTTCTTACCTGCGTAAGGTAGATACTACAAGTGAAATTCCGCGGCGCCGGTGCTGTGTGAATTCGTTTTAGACTGCACCTCTTAGGCACCCGGTCCTGCGTTAAGCGTTGGTGTGTCTCGGCGTCGTACCTCGTAACCGAACGAAAGAGCACAATGAAAGCTGAAAGCGAACGCGGAGCCTAGCAGAAGATGAAAGAAGAAAGCGCTACGAGGAAAGTTGAGCAGGAGACTATAGTGAAAGTATGAGGCGGAGAGTAGAGGAGCAACGGAGGGGAAATGGCCATCGCATGACCTGAGATGCCGGCGGCCACGGCGTTTGCAGTCGGATGGGAGGTCTCATCTGCACTTCCGAGGGGTGGGGGCAGCGTGGCATAGGGTGCGGAGGGCTACGCTCCTTCACGACAGCAGCTGCAGTGGTCAGTCCGCGGTACCAGCATATACATGGTGAGCGGCAATGAGTAAGGCTCGATCTGACGCTCGTTTGGCTGTTGTCCCAGCTTACGCTAGTGTAACGATTTCTCCGTGACGAAACGCCGCTCTCGTCGTTGGTGGAACGTAAGCTTGAGAATAAAAGCACAGTGTCGCGCAAGACGGGCTGTATGGCGAGAATAGCTACGATGTGGCGCCAGCCCAGCACGCGTCACCAGTTCACGGATGACGTCACCAAAACCATTTATGAAAACAAGCGCGTTATTAGAGGAGGTCTGTCTACGGCGGCTGCTGTGAATTGAGCGCACGCGAAACCCACGGGCTGCCTCTCACGATCTCCCGATTAGTGAGGCAGTTGCGCCACACTCCGCACCCTTTGCAATGTGCCGCACGACACAGGTTGCCCACGCCAGCTACGCTAATCACGGTGGCCTCTTCCTAATGTAAACCCCGTACTTAATATTCATAAGAAAGAATACTGACAGGCTCATTGAAAACACGTATAAAGTTCAGCTCAAGTTCCGCATAAGGGAGTATCGTAATCGCCGGTGAATTTTTTTGTCGACAGTAGCCTTGTTTCTATGGTCAGTGTAGCTATTCATCATCCTGTCAGGTTATAATGGAAGTAAGATGGACTATTTTCGATTCTGGCTGTTTAATATGACTGCGCCTTCTGTATGGAACCCTACGCTCTTGTGGCGTCTAGTGAAGTTTGTAACTTTAAATAAGGTAGCCGAAACGCGTGCTCAATGTTCCTTGACAGTTGCGTATTGTGGCCTCGACTAGATCATACAGGCACCTTAAATAAGATACAGTGCTTGTCTGCATGTGCATTAAAGCATCTTCAGATGTGTCATAAATAAATATCGCATTACTCTGCCATAACAGATCTGCACGTGAAAGAAGTTTTCTTTTTCTAGGAATAACGTTTGCAGTCAAATAGGGTTACTAATATTTTTTTTTCATTAATCAGAGCACCAGTTGGTCTGTTAAAAGAACTCTGTATCTAGGCTCTCAGCCTTTCGTTGCTGGATTAACCTGAATAAAGGCTCCAGGTAACCCAAACAAAAAGTAGGAATTATGTTAGTGGGAGCTTCGGCGTTGTCTTGGCTCCACGCATCAGGCGACTATATATGAAACAAAAATTCCATTGATGCCATGCTTATCTCGTAGAATGCGACGAACACATGCTGAATTGATCAGCAGAAGACGTAAATGCCAAGTCACAGCCACTGTACTGCTGCTTTGTGAGCGGCCACGATATCATGAAATAGGCGATGGCATATCTTTTCTTGGAAAATGCTCTCAATCACCAAAGCTGCAGAAAGCGGTTTCACAGTTGGAGCCACTGCCTTATTCGTTTGGCTAATACAGCACAAACCCTGCGTCTTTGTGACTTCCTCTGCCGAGAAGTTGTGCAAAAATGCTTCTGGCTATCTGCCCGTTATGCAGTAGTTAGATGACGCACAAATTAAACTATTGTAATATCCAGCCTGATGTACGCACGTCGATATCCGAATACTTGCATGGAAGGCTTAAGCACGTATCTGTAAACTGAGCTAAGTTCAGTATCTCGCGCGTGACCTTAGGAATGATGGATGCGTCGGATAGAGGCCCTGTGTTACTTTCCTTACCTGAGCAGTTTTACGAGAATATGTCTTCTCGAATGAGGATACTTGCCGACGATGGTACACTGTGCGGCAATACAAGTGGGTCTAATGACTGATCCTGAAAGATAAATAGATGTACACAAAGCATAAAGTTCTAAAGACGATAAGCATGATTAAAACAGCGCGTGCAGTTTTTAAGGAGGTAATCATGTTTTAAGGATATAATCAATCTGAATTAAATCTGAATTCATCTAATTTCTGAATTCATCTGATTTCTGAATTCCATTTCACCAGTGCTGACATATGGGGCAAAGACTTGGAAACTGACAAAGAAGCTTGAGAACAAGTTAAGGACCGCACAAAGAGCGATGGAACGAAGAATGCTAGGCATAACTTTAAGAGAAAGAAAGAAAGCGGTTTGCATCAGAGAGCAAACGGGTATAGACGATAAACTAATAGAGATTAAAAGAAATCAATTAAAAGCACTGGACAGGTCATGTAATGCGCAGATTAGATAACCGTTGGGACATTAGGGTGACAGAGTGGGTACCAAGAGAAGGGCAGTGCCGTAGAGGACGGCAGAGGACAAGGTTGAATAAAGGGAAAATCAGACATCCACCCGTTCGTAGCAATTGCTACAAGGTTGTGCAACGAAATTAGGAAATTTGCGGGTGCTAGTACGAATCGGTTGGTGCAGGACAGGGGTAATTGGAGATCGCAGCGAGAGGCCTTCATCCTGCAGTGGACATAAATAGGCTGATTATGATTATGATGATGATAATGATAGTGATGATGATGATGACGAGGATGATGATGATGAATAGGCATCTGAATTCTATTATTAGCATGAAAAAGACATCTCGGCTAAGCGGTCGGTAATGCATGTGTATCGTGTGGTTCTATACTCCAATTCCAAGTTGTTGAGATTTGATGGGTTGGTGGAATATGCTTGTACAATTATGGACTGTCGAACTGGCGATGACAAAATGAAATAGGAGAAAACGCAATGAGTGGCAAAGTGTTACGTTTCAGATGTGACGCCTCAAGACAAAAATTAGTTTGTGACAAATTCAATGGGAATATTGTCTTGGTAGACACTGGAAATCAGCAAATGAAAGTTCTATCTAAATATAATACGTAAAATATCAAAGACTCGTCAATATATTGGGTATATCGCCTTTTTACCTGTTTTAATGCATCGGCCGTTGCAAACGAAGAAGGTAATGTTAAAGTGCTGCTTGAATACAGCAATCAAACCCCGGCCCTCAGTCCCCAGCAGCTGCGAAGCAACTGACCACGGCGGCGGTCAGATCTGTGACACAGCAGAGGGTGTAAAGAATCCCTGGGTCCGGACAGGCCGCCATTGTAGTCTGAACCTGGCAACGTTTAACGCTAAAATGTTATCTAGTGAGGCGAGTCTAGCAGTGCTAGTGGAGGAGTTAGAGGGCGGTAAATTGGATACAATAGGGCTCAGTGACGGTAGGAGGACAAAAGAAGCATATAAAGTGCTAAAAAGCGGGCACGTCCTGCGCTACCGGGGTTTAGCGGAGCAACGAGAACTGGGCGTCGGATTCCAGATTAATAAGGATATAGCTTGTGAACATACAGGCATTCAGTAGCATTAACGAGAGGGTGGCAGGTCTTGTGGGAAACTTAATAAGAGGTACAAATTGAAGATCGTACGGGTCTACGCCCCTACAACCAGTCATGATGACCAGGAAGTCGAAAGCTTCTATGAAGAGTTGGAATCGGCGATCGGTAAAGCCAAAACAAAATACACCATACTGATGGTGGACTTCAATGCCAAGGTAGGCAAGAAGCAGGCTGGAGACAAGTCACTGGGATAATATGGCATATGCTCTAGGAATAGCAGGCAAGAGCTATTAGTAGAGTTTGCAGAACAGAATAACATGCGGATAATGAATACCTTCTTCCAAGCGGCACAGCCGAAAGTGGACGTGGAGGAGCGCGAATGGCGAGGCTAGAAATGAAATAGATTTTATACTCTGCGCTAACCCTGGCATCATACAAGATGTGGACGTGCTCGGCAAGGTGTGTTGCAGTGACCATAGGATGGTAAGAATTCCAATAAGCTTAGTTTTGATGAGGGAACGGAAGAAACTGGTACATAAGAAGTCGATCACTGAGTTAGAGGTAAGAGGGCAAATATAGGAATTCCGGATCAAGCTACAGAAGAGGTATTCGGCTTTAACTCAGGAAGAGGACCTTAGTGTTGAAGCAGTGAACGACAATCTTATGGGCATCATTAAGGAGTGTGCAATGGAAGTCGGCGGTAGCTCCGTGGTGGTGCTCGATAGCTCGGCGGTAGCTTCGTGGTGGTGGTGGTGGTGAAGGTGCTGCTTCCAGAAGAACCTTCCACGAAGATTGTCAGCAGAACTGACTGCCTCATGTGGTCTCTATAGCGATTGGGTGTTTAGACCTCGTTTCCTCTATTAAAGTACAGATTACCTACGGACATTGAAAATGCTATGATGACTCGTTTTCATTATGACGATTTAACGTCTTCTTTCTGGGCTTATACTTGTGATGGTTGTTATATTTTCAGCTTTCATAGCCGCAGGTCACGCAAAATTTTATTCACATAATTCAGCTTTCAGTAACTTCTTTTTTCTTCGTCTTTCACTTCGGTCCGTATAAGGGGTGGCGAGTGAAGAGCGGTCGCAGCCGCATGGTACGTTGCGGAAAAGAAAATATGACGATAACATGCAATAATATTATCGCATATATGTTTGCTGCTATATAACCCACGTGTCTTATTTCGGTGTCATAGTGTAGAGAAAAGAAGTCCTCACTCGATCATGTGTCGTGTGCACTGATCGCATTGTTGCGCCAAGTATGACGTAATCGTAGCTAAATTTAGCAGCTCGCTCAGCGTTGAGAGAGTCGTAGCTTGACAGCACGCTTGTTTATCTCGGTGACAGTGGTCGTGCTTGAAAAACGTCAATTTGCAAAAGCGGATATAATGTCGCAATAAATGTGCTTAACTGCCAATTCGCGAAAACCTCTACAATTGTGAAGTTCAAGGCAAGCTCAAATGCTGAAGCTGCAAATTACAGTTGAAAGATGTTCACAGCAGTATTTCCTAATTTAAGTGGCATAAAACAATTTTTTATCTTATTTTGAGTTCGATGTCGTAAGCATGCTTGCTTTGTTGTGACAAACACTTCGCGACTTGCTGTGGTTGCTTAGTGTTGTTGGACTGCTAAGCACGAGGCTCCGGGATGAAATTTCGGGGCCGGCGGCCGCTTTTTTATGGGCGCGAAATGCTAAAGCACCCGTGTACTTAGATTTAGATCCACGTTAAAAAAACCTGGTGGTTCAAATTATTGCGGAGTTCCCCACTACGGCGTGCCTCATAATGAGATTGTGCTTCTGATACTCAAAGCGCCATAATTTAGTATACGAACTTCGCTGTAATGTGCGTGCTGTTTACTTATTTGGCACGATATGCATGGTTGTAGTCATAAATCTGACGTCCTTTCTCAAGCGTCGGTGGTCCAAAATGGGCCTCGGTTTCTTTGATTGCCATAACACCATAATGAAGAAAAATCGACACGTTAGTAGCCACCTCGGTGTTTCGCGGGACTGACACAGTGGCGCTGACGGCTGAGCCGATCGCTGCGACACCTGACCATTGAAGGTAGCCCATAGAAGGACACCTTTTCGAAAAGATTGTCTGGCTTGTGTTTTTTCTACCAGACATCGTCTTTAGAACTTCTTTTCTATGTGCTTGCAGTGGCTTGTCCATTTCTTGTTCAACACCAAAGATGCGTTGATACTTGTAAAGAGTTAAGACCTACTTTTTGGTCTCCCTTTGCGGTCTCCGCCACGACAACGAAAGAAGCCGCCCAATGGGGACTCATTTCGTCAACAAATTCGTTCTTGACTTTAGATGTCGAAAGGCTAGAAGGCGTTTTACACTTGCTATCAGGATGCGTTGGTTGGCAAGAGCCAGGAGCATTTCCACTGAAAATATTGTATAAAGGATTTTCCAATCACTTAGCTGTCAGGGTACCTGAAAAATACGGTGCATCAATTTCTACTTCAGCTTCTAGGACCTCAATATTCCGGCCTTCCGCCAGTAGCATTATACTTTTGAGCCGATTAAAGCATTTACGGTTCTGAGAGCACATCGCACCACAGTGGTGTTGCTGCCAGTGTCCCATAGTACGGAAACATCATAGGTGTAGAGTACGTCGCTCTACAGTGGCATATCACGGGTTTGTAACAAGTTTGTTGCACTCCTGTGATCCTTACAGTGTAGGACGAGCGATAACACTTGTTTTCCTGCCTCGTTTTCTGGCGACATACAGCAGGCTGAAGTTGTACTTGTGGCGTTTTTCTTAATCCTGCATTCCCGCGTGTTATGTATCGGCAAGTGGAAATAATCGCAGTGAGGGCTATTTGAAATGAGGCCACAGTCATAAGGCTTCTGTGCATAATTACTGTGAAGGAAGCGCTTGACTGAGTTTATTTCTGCGCTTGCACCGTCGTCTCTTGGGTAGCGGTTATCTGCCTTCTCCTTCAGTGTGGAAAAATTGTCCAGTCAGATACGATAAACATCCTGGCAGTGTACTGCTTGAAAATCTCTCCATCCTGCGGCTTGCTGTGGCGCAACTTTTCGCGGTAGCCATCAGCCTTAAACCTAAAACATCATAGCAATGCTAGTTTGGTGTTGTCGTAGCCGAGAGAGTTCTCCGGAAACAACCGACCAAACAACCCGAACGCTTCACCGTCGAGATGTAGGCTGAGAGCTGTGGTCCATTTCTCTTTCGCTCAACCCTGTCCGGTGGCTACGTGATCAAACCGCTTCAGGTATGCGTCCAGGTCATTGCGGATGTTTTTTTGAACAAAGTTATGATGCTGTGCGGGTTTACGAAAACTTCCAATTATGCCTGGTTGCTTGCAAGTGACTGAGACATATTTACGGGTCTGTCTCCTCCACAGGTCTCCCCTAGCCTTATGCGCAATTTCAAACATTTTCCTCTCTAGACGATCTTTTGCCGCCTCACAATCCACACATGCTTTTCACGTGCCCTACTCTGTTCCTCATCGATCCTCTCTTTCAGTTCTGGTTTGACAAGACCCATGCGTTCAGCTAAAGCGCTAATGTCTTGGTTACTCATCTCGGGTCTACTTGTGTCCCAGCTGGCTTTGCCCTGTCGCGGATGTCATTTTGTGAAAACAGGTTCTTGTGAAGGTGTCACGCTCGCAAGGGCAACCTTGGTGCGAATAGCAGACGCAGCCGTTGGTACACAAAATGTGATTTCTTCACACTACACTCTCATGAAGGGGACTAACTTATGTTTACTTCTCAGGAGGACTCAAATGAAAACGTGGTTACACCATGCAGGAACGAATATGCAGGACGTGATCCCAGTCACACGATAGAACTGTGCTAAATATTTCATTGTTACGACTGTGAACGAAGCGGTAAGCCATAGTGTAACGGGAATTGCGGAATTTTCGACGGCCAAGAGGACGGGGTAGTTGCCCTGGATGCGGCAAGCGAAGAAACACAGAGCTCCGTGTCGATGCTGTCATCAACGTCAAGCTTAGTCGTCATGACCAGAACAGTTAACGGACGGGTTGCTGCTAGGTTCTAAAAGAGACGTCGATAGGGCCAGGTACAGGATCAACATTGAGCATCGGCCGGTGGAGCCCAGTTTGTGGAGCAGGCCTGGGTCCTCTAACCTGAGTGGACAGTCATCTCCACCTACCAGGGACAGCCTCACCATCGTCCGTAGTCGTACCATGAGCCGTCCGGTTCGTTTCAACAGCTGCGTTCTGAATGTGCCTAGTCAATGCTTCCCGCCATTTCACGAACCGGCACCGCTTCCTTACAGCCAGCGATCGGATACCCGCACAGCCACCCTTCCTTTTTTATTTCATGTTTTCCCCCTTACTTTTCTGCCTTTTTCAGTTTTCCGCCACCTGTCTTTTTTCAGGCTGTTGCTTGCTCCTGCGTACGTTTGTGTTGCAATCTTTAGGCATGCCTTCCAACACAGGCATGACGTCGTGTGCGCGCATCGCTGTCCCCGCGTTTATCGGCTTCGTTTTACTAAATGATCCCCGCCCCCACCGCACTCTACACTGACCTACATATTCAATGCCTCTTCCTGACTTCTTCGCCTAAGTGCTCACTTGGCGCTTGGAATATCGAATTTGAATAAACTCCATCTCACATTTTTTTCCTTAAAAGAGAAAAAGACGCAAAATAAACGCCTTAACCGTCCTGGAACATGTCTCGCTGAGGGACGTCACGTTGCCGTAAGTGTCATCATTTTGCTGGGAATGTGAGGCTAAGAGGCTATTTGCAAGAAAGAATTAATAGCCAGATTAAAATTAGGAATAACGACGCGAGCGAAAGGTAACAAGCTCTCGATACACTGGTTCATTCTTGGTTCGTAGCAGATTCGTTTCTGAGAATAGAGAAATTACCGATGCTGTGATTTATGGCCTCATTTAGTATAGGAAATTTAAGAACAATGTACGAACCCCGTTTATTCTTGTAACTGGCTTGAATGAAAGCTGGTCTTGAGCAGTATGACTCGTGTTTGGTCAAAAGAGTGCTGAGGAAGTTGGAGGCACTTCTTAAACGGGAGGTTTGGCTGTGCATGAATATGCACATTGTAGTTACGACAGCACCGGCTTAATGAACTTTTCGGGTGGTCAATCTATTACGTGCGAAGGGCAGCGTGTAAAGCAAATTTCTATGGTCCCCGCTGTCAGCGACGCTGACCTTAAAAGTAAAGACCGTAACGGTCTCCTTAGCACTGTTAGATGTTACCATCTGTCTTCACGCTTTCCGACGAAGTTTACTGGATAAACGTCCATTAGAATATCGGGAAGTGCAGCCTTCCATTCGTCCGAAACTTGAATTTCCCGTCAATGTGGCCAGGAGAAGTGTCACCAGTAACCATTTCCGCAGATGCGAAGCGTTCTGTATCGTCGGCTATAGTATCTCTGTTGGGCACGGCAGTGCCGCAAAGAAGGTGCTGGTGGTCACCGTTGAAATTAGTAACAGATACCGGCGACTGCCATCACGAACCTGCTTAAGGCTTCTTAACGCGCCTACACCTTACATCAAGAAAAGTGAGACGTTGCTTTCAGCAATTGCATCGCTCTCTTGCAATAATTCGCATGTGACATCAACCGTCAACGTGGTATCACTGGAAAAAGAGCTTCTGAGTGCCTGCTGAAGCTCAACGCGGATAAAATTGGCGATGGATACGACCACAGGCTGGCTCACTCAGCAAACCATTAAATTTCCTTGTGGACGACAAAGCGAGCAAGTTCGCGAACACGGTTGGTGTTGCTGCTCCTGGTGGCTGTGAACGTGCCGGCAATTGCTGTCGGTCAGATAACGCAGACCGCTGATGCAGAACTTTTCCCATCGTGATGGAGAAATTTCGCCACCGTCGGCTGATGGCTTCATCTTTAGACTCTGCCACACACTTTGGGGGGCTCCACGCCATACCAGCAGCGAGTAGTTCCTTCGTGTCATGTATAAGGTGAAGCAGTTTTTTCTCTTCTGGCATGATGGTATCCGACTGGTTGAAGAGGCGCGTCGTGTCTTCAACGTACATTGTGAGTCCTATTTTGCAGATGACCATGGGGCCAGAGAGCACGTTCAGCTCGTTTTCGGCGATCGGCACTTGTGTTGCAGTCGACGAGCCAGTATGTTAGCACGCCTTCTCGATTTTAGAACCTGGTGGGGGCACCGTCCTCCCAGCTGACGTAGACGCCGTGAAATTTTGTGGCGTCATCGCGGTTGCGGTAATGAGCGACACGTTCATACTCACTCAGCCAGCTCTTCATATCTTCAGATAGTTTTCCGTGAAAGGTATTCTGCGTCCGAAGTGTCTCAGTGGTAAAGCAAATCAGCGTGGGGCCTTCCCTAGTGGTTTGAGTTCGTGTCGTAGTCGCACAATTCTGGCTGCAGGAATCGTTGGCCTTCATTTTCCCGATGCACTGTGTTCTCCACGCCTGCAGGGCTGGTATGAGGGCTACTGTACGGGGTCTGGTGCATAGTGTACGTCGTTGTACTCCACACGCCAACGATGTGTGTGGTGCACAGTTTTCGTCACCTAGGCGAATTACAAAAAGGTAAGCCTTCGGTTTTACCGAACCCCCAGACTTTACGATGGTGCGCAGACTAGTATCTCTACTACCTCGTCTTCTATACTATGCCATAAAACCAACACCAGGTGGCAACATCAATAATTCTAAATACTTTTAGTTACTTCGCAAAAAAATTTGGCTGGCTACAAAATTACAAACGGTATCACAGGGGTGACTACACTTTATAGTGCAATATTGTCACGTAGTAGTGACGGTCAAGAATAGAGTATGTGGGTGAAGCTAGGAGTGCCTCCCTGCGGTCAAGAGCATAACAGCAAGACTATGAATGACTAAAAGCGTTTTATTGGCTGAATCTGTGCCCACAAAACAAGTTACACTCAAAGCACTGTCACAGAGGGGAACACAGTCGGCGATTGTCGAAATCTGATCAGATTGTTAAGCGCGTTGGCATAATCACCGTATGTATGCTTAGTCACCGAATCTTCCAGAGTAATCGGTGGCGCCTGCTTGTCTTCCAGAAAGCACAACACAATGCGCGTCGCACATATGTCCAATCGCATTACACAGAGTTCCGTGCAAACAAAGAGCGGATAAAACCATCGATAACATCGATACATGAGAGCACGACCTCCGCTGAGTGATTAAATTTGTTAGACGCCGAAAAGCTGTCAGCCGAGAAAGATAAACAAGTACACGTGTCAACATTGACGTTCTTTTTTTACTTTTTGTACTATAAGTTGCTAACCAACCCAAATAATATATGAAGTGATGATGTGATGAATATTTTTGAAAAAGATCCCTAACCTTCTTTCACATGAGCTGCTAAAAGAGTGATTACACTAACGCTGTGTCATAGTATAGGAGCGTAAGGACTGCATTAAAATAAAAGAGAACTAAAACTAGGATCTCTTAGATGTCATACCAGAGATTATGTCTATAAAATCATTTGGGAATGAAGGTCGCACCGAACTAAAGCATAATCGATCGCATAATTCTACAATTATTGAGTGAATGCGAGACGCACAGGTGGTTGTTCAGAAAATGTTGTGCTCATTTGCTATGTTTCGATTTTATTGATACAAGATAGTATTTCATTTACTCGTATTTCGGAGCCAAATTTAACATATCCCGATGTCTACCATTTCATTTTCTAAATACATGAAATCAAATATACTAAGCCATTAAATTTCCACGTGGCTTATCTTTCACCTCTGGCAGCTTGATTTGTGCCATGGTTCCTGCCTGCGTTTTTGAAGTTGTTGGCCAACTCGCCACAACTTCCTTGCAATCGTCCTTTTTATAAACGTCGTACCTTCCCTCCTGTGCGCACAGAAGGTCGTAGATGAATGAGCAACATGACGGGACATTTTCTTTATATTTGTCATTCACCCAGAGCTCGCAGCCTGTAAAGCAAGTTGATACTTATTGCAAGACATCAATCTGTGCTCTTAATTTGTGATAAAGAATGAATTTGGAAAAAAAATACAGTTGTAACGCTACTATTCCTAAACTGTTCTTTGAAGACCAAATGCAAAGAGGAACACAAATCACAGGGGCATGGAAACGAAAGATCAATAGTGGGCGCTGTAGGTTGCTCTGCTAGTATTGATAAACATGCACACTAAAGCGTTTTGTATAAAGGAAAACTGCCCTCCTTAGTCGCTGGCACATTCTGACTACATTTGCCTGGTTTCAATAACGGCCACGGCGGTCGCATTCCCATGGAGGCAAAATGCAAATACTCTCGTGCAGACAGATTTAGGTGCATGAAAAGAAACCTAGGTGGTCAAAATTGGCCCGCAGTCATTCATTGTGGCGTGCCTCATAAAAACGGCAGTGCGTAGGGCAGTTCGTCGAGGTACGAGGTGGAATCGCACCGCGGGTGTAGCGCTGACTGGCGCTTATATTCATCCGTGCGTTTCGTGACTTCTTTCACTAGGGTACGCATTCCATTAACAAATTCGTAATTGTGCATCTTGGGTGGAATCTGACGGCACTTATTCGGCGGCCGCATTTCGACGGGGGCAAAATGCGAAAACACCCGTGTACTTAGATTTAGATGCACGTTAAAGAACCCTAGGTGGTCCAAATTTCCGGAGTTCCCTACTACAGCGTGTCTGATCATCAAATTGTGGATTTTGCCCGATTTTGGCATCCGCTTATTTTAATTCATCTTTTTTCGGCTGTTAATAAAATAATTCAGATTTGTTCGGCACTATAATGCACACACGTCACATTGCTGCGGTGAGTTCGCGGTTTTGTGACGTCGCGTGGCCGACAGGCGAAGTGGTGCCACCCGAAAACGTTTGACCAATAGCAGAGGGCTAATGGTGTAAAAGGCTTTAAATCATAAATAATTACTTTTATTTCGTTCGGTCTAATCATGCATAATTAGCATGCAGACATGGTATCCGATAGGGGCATTTTCGCGGTTTTCTTGAGGTCATGTACGGACCGGTGAGGTAGTGGTGGCTCGAAATTTGTTTTACCAATCGCAGACGGCCCAATTGCAGAATTGTAGAATTGGTATAGAATAGTTTGCAATAGCTTTACGTCATAGTGCCCAAGGTTTACATAGATATTTACATGAATACGTCAAGCTTAAGAAAAATTATGGACGAGCCCAGACGACACTAGCGAAGTGTGACACAGAACTGCCGAGAGATCACTAAATAGGGCTCAAACAAAGCAGGATTATTTAAACCAAGGTTGTTCATTTCATGTACTTACGTGTATGGCAAAAATATATACAGATCCAACACACATTTTTGAATTTATGTGAAGCAAAGCTTTCGTGAAGATGTTATTCAAATGTTAAAGGACTGCTTCAATATTTCCTTATTCTTTAGCGCAATGAGAAAGCACATACGCCAGCAGTGCTACGCAATGTGACGCTGAAGGTGATCACCTCAAAGAACTAGCTGGCGTTAGCAACATAGGAGTACGTGAGCTATTGTGACGTAATGGTGACAGAATAGGGATGTTGTGCTGGCGGGCCAAGGTTCGGTCCACGCATTGGCTGGTGTTTCATTTTGATTTTAATTACGAGCAATTCGGCATGAAAGAAACAGCACGCGGCAGTAACCAGCAGCTATGAGGATGTCAGGCAGGCTCCACGAAGAAAGCTTCGCTTTAAAAATGGGGCATGGCCGGAGTACGCAGGCGAATTGTCACAATGGTCTCCTGATCTTGTTTACGTTGTCGCGCACTTTTGAAATATTTACCGCTGATGAGTACATACCCTTTCCATCGTTTACTCTTGGAACGTTGATGAGATCGCAGCTTGCGCCATCAGTGAATATAACAGGATCGACCGATTTAGGCTCACCTAAGGAAAAGTAAATGCTTTATTATCTCTCGCCTAGTGATATACGACTGATAATATCAGTGAGCATGTTTTTTTTACTTCACAATTATAACGGTCATTTGAGTCCGAGAATACTGGTGTATGCTTTCATGATATCTGATGCAATTGCTGGTTCTCCTTAAAATTGCACAACGAGAACGCCGGTAAGCGAAACTTAACGCAAAGAAAAAGAATGTTGTTTATGCAGTCGCAGTGCTCATTCCTGTCTAAGCATAAATATTAGGGATTTTAATTTATCATTTACGTGGAACGCTTGGTCTGGTTGATATTTTACGCGCTTAGAAGTAGAGTCTGCTCATAACTCGTGTATGTGACGACGGCGGTTGGCTTTAGTATTTATTTTTACTACCATGCTGCTAAACTTAATATGTAAGCATGAAGTTATCAGGGTTTTTCATTTTACATCGAGGCTGACGACCACAACGTGGAATACTTCGCTGAATAAGGCAGTAAGAATGCTCTGCATTGGCTTGCAATGTATTTTTGCAATTTACATGACACTTGTAAGAACGTCCAGCTCATTTTCTCTAATATATTCTCTAAAAGGACCAGAATAATTTTATTTTTACTGACTTATAGTTTGATTGATAATACACCACATTATCCTACGTTTGGATAGAAATGCTAGGAAAGCGATATTTGAATGATCGAATATTGTGGCAGACCTCGAAGCAATGGGAAAACCCAAAATGAGCAAACAAGTGAGCTGTGCTACAGTGGCCTTGCTTGTTCATTATGTGGTTGACTGTTGTTTTAAAGTGCGCTGCCATACTTCATCACTAACGAACTAGCCCCCCAGTAAGCCTCATGCAATACTGAAATGCAGCCCCTTCATATTACATAACAAAAGAAAAAAAACAAATCTTTAGAGAATACGCGAACGCTCTGCAAGGTGTTACAAATATCAAGAACTGTTCTGTAATGCGGATATACCACCAGTCACGGCCCACTGCGTATTCTCATGTGAATGTATGCAAGCTTATTTGAATGGCTTGGCATATATTGTGGGCAGCCGCCATAATGGAACGGTCATATACAAAATGCACCGTAAAATGATCGGTCATATATAAAACCGGCGCAATTATTGACAAGAAAAACATGAAACATGACTGGCAAGAAGAGGTCAGAGATGAAATAATAATCTTGCCAACATTTTTAACTGCATTTTGCTGCAGTTAATATAATATCCGATAAAACTGGAGTAATTAGGCTCAATGCATTAAGGGAACATCGGCCACCTTCGTTTTGCAGATCACTGTTTTGCGTAAACACTGCAGATAACATTCAATTAATACGGAATAATTTGGAACCACAATTAAGCACTACTATTATGCAAATACTATGCATAAAAATAATATTCTCTAGCGTGACAAAAGTGAAGGAACCTTTTGACGATAATTGGACGTTCGAAGTAAGGAAGGTTTGTGTTCACGTAGGCCAAGTAAGCGCAAGTGAGCTGGACTGAAATATCCAAAGAAATATTCCGGTATTTGTTGAAGTGCATGGGGAAAGCACTCACAGGCAGTCCATGAAAACTTACCTTTATGAGTGAAAGCGAATGCGCATGTAATTCGCGCACACTGCAGGTATTACCTAAGAGCGCAAAACAATACCTTAGACAATAATCGCGAGGCAAGACATTGAAACGAAAAGAATGGATGATCTACTTCATGCTAGCCTCGGTATTTTCTGAATGTTTCGCAATATCCTTAAAGATAGCGAAAATGAGGTAAATAAATGATTTCGCTTGGTGTACGTTTGTGACAGCGTCATATGTTTGAAAATGACACATTGGATGCTCCCCCTCCCTGGTACAATACAGCAGTGCACAAGGTACAAAGTACAAACGGGCAATATCTTTGTGCAGCACAGTATAGTTTAAAGCACAACTGTCTGATAATTGCTGGGATTAGATAGCTCTGTTTTTGCTTATTACGTCGTAACTTACAACGATATGTGAGCAGTTGGACCCTTGGCGCATGCGTGAAGTACAACTCGAATTACTGTGACAGTTACAGCCGGCCAACGTAATAGCCTCCCTAACCAGGATTACGTTGCAACATTGCGGCACCAGTAGGGCTCAGACCGCAACCTTCAATCCAAGTGAGCGCATGTTGTTGCTTTGGGTAGGAAAAATAAATGGTAAAATGAGTCATCGCTCTGTCTCATCTTACATTGAGGTCAAAACATTAGGCATGTTTTGTCGTTTATGTTCAAATCATGTGTTTCGTTTGATGATAGTGTTTCCTACAATAAGTAGAAAAAGAGTTCTGGCGCTAGTGTCTACGAGAGCTGCAAGCGAGGTTCTTTAGCCCGCATGGAAATGTCGTTTTGTCTTCAAATGGCTTCTCGACTGTGTAAACTTATAATTTTCAAAAAAGTGTGTTTTACATACCTTCCTAAACATCATTACAGTTGTTTGAAGGAAGGATTCTAGCACAGGGCGTCTAGTACAGAAGCTAGATATTGAAGTCATTAGGCCATGAGCGGCTGCACCAACAAGCGGCATATAACCTCCTTAGGATGTTCTCAAGGGGCAGCGATCACCATTCCATTCGGTCACCTGGACAGGCTGAACTGCAGCTATTAGTATCGATTATGCGGGTCTATGTATTTTTCTGGTTTTATATATGTAGATATTGCTTTAAAATTTAGGACAAGAGGGCATATAAAGCATAGAGAACAAAGCTACAAGATAGTCTGAATCCACAAGAACGAAGATGACAGAAATCCACCTACTGACCATCATTCCCATTGTGGCTGAACGATAGCAGTGCCAGAGTTCCTTCTAGTTATTATTGTAGGAAACTGAAAGGCAGCTACGACTACAGAGGTGGTGCCGAGCAGTCAAAGTGGTTTAATTTTCAGTTAGCAGCAGGCGCCACACAGTCACAACTGGTCACGCGCTGACGATAAGGGATCCTAAAAATTACATTTGTTAACTTCATCGTCAGTTTACTACTACTACACTGTGGTATGGCACGTGATGGCGCCAGCGAACAAAAGCCAAAGGGACGCCGCGCAAACGATGCGGCGAGGGTGAACGTTTGTAAGGGCCGTCGGCCTTACTCATGGCCAAGGATGGTGCAAGAAACTGATGAAAAAGTATATAGAAGACCTGAAGCCGGGCTGGCGCATCCATATAAACGCAGCTTATGGTTACAATGCTAAAACATTTGTTGCGTCTATCCCCTAATAGTGAAGCATCTATAGAGAGGATGGGAAGCAGACGCTGAGCAGATGACGTGGCGCTGATTAACAAGTGCTGCAGGGCATACGGCCTTCCTATCGGCTAAGCATTCCTCTAGTTGCCACGTTGTGAGGAACTACTGGTACAAACTGTAGTAAGCAGACACGCAAACTTAAGAATTAAGCCAAATAACTTTTAAGCAAAAGACTCAGACGATTCATGCCAATGGAAGTCTTGATGCGTGCCCTCCACACCAAATTACATATGCTTTCATTGGATTCATTGCCATTTAGGTTACGAGAAGTCGGGATCAGAAATATCCAGCCCCTCCACTTCTCGTTAATTCAAAGGGAGAGTCCGAAATCCGGCAAAGTTAGTGCCCATAGGAAGCCTACGAGATTTTCTTACCCATGTTTTTGCTGCTAAATTAAATTTACGTATTACGTGACGCCATCTGACATATGAGGGTGTTACACATCCGCCTGTCATGACCCTGAGTAGGAACTGGCAAACATTCCCACAGCTAAATCTAGCAGTCATAAATAACAAAGATTGTGGCCGTATTGATGGCCCTCGTCGTAGCACAAATGATAGTCGCCCACACGCGGAATGCGGAGGAATGGGTTCGGCTCCCAACGGTGTCAACTTCACTCGTGATTTCGTAGTTTTTGTACCTAAAATGCAAATATATATATATATATATATATATATATATATATATATATATTATGTATAGTAACACCGAAACCATCCCAGCTGTCCAGCGCTTTTTATTTCAAAGCAGGCAATGCCCCAGCGCACGCGCGATGTAGAACAGGAACGATGGTGATGGCTATCTACACATGAAAACGAAGTACGTTAATAATGCTTACACTAACTTGCCTCCGTCATGGAAGCGGCCAGCCTGGCCGCAGGTTAGAGGTTATCTAAGTGGTAGTGAAGGGCTTCATCCGCAAGAGGTGAAAAATTTGGGCATTCCGGCGGTGCCGGTCATTGACGGAGTGTACTGGGTGGACGAGTTCACTGCAGATGTTTGCTACACAGCGGTGCATAGGCCACTGAAGCGTTGAAGCAGCTTCTCACAGAGGCCTGGAGTCCGAAGCAGGACTTGGTCCCCTGGGTGAAAGCGGAGGTCATGACGTTTGTTGTAGTAGCGACGTTTGCGCTCAGCTTGTGTAGCTTCTGTGCTTTACCAGGCGATTTGACGACAATGTGCTACTTGGGCAGCAGAATTTTCTGGAAGGGACGCATTATGCGGAGAAGGTGCTAAAGAGACTTCTCTGTCGAATATTGTGGAGATCGTCCATACACAAGGAAGAAAGGGCTGTAGCCTGTATTCCGTTGATTAGCAGCATTATATGCGCATGTCACAAAAGGAAGAATTTTATCCCAGTGAGTGTAGTCAGGACGGATGTACAGGAAATCATGACAGACACCGTATAGTGGAAGCGCTCAGTAAGGCCATTGGTTTGCGGACGATAGGTAGTAGATTTCTGGACGGTATCGGCGGCCCGAAGAACTTCCACAAGAACTTGGGAAATGAACGCCTTGCCACGGTCACTGAGGAGAAGGTGAGGAGCTCAGTGGCGCAAGACGACGGAGCGCAAGAAAAGGTCGGCGAGCTCAGAAGTGGTACGGATCGCAGAGGGGCAGTCTAGGCATATCTTGCTAAATGGTCTACCGAAGTGACAATGAAATGGTGAGCGGAGGGTGTCAAAGGCAAGGGACCATTTAAATCAATACAACAAATTAAAAAGGTGCTTCCGGGCAAGGGAGAGGTTATAGTAAACCGGCAGGAGGGGATGTCGAGCGTTTGCGGTGCTGACATGACGCACAAGAGGCAATGTATTTGGCCAGCGCTGGGGATAGTCCAGGCCAGAAGCAGCGGGTCTTGATGAGGTCGTAAGCCTTGTGGAAGCCTAAGTAGCCAGCTGATATGTCGCCGTGAAGTGCCTCTAATACTCGCAGGCGAAGGCAGCGGGATAGAACTGGGACCCACCGGTGAACTGTTGGGTGGTAAAAGTAGCGGTGTAGCACGCCACCTTGAAGGCGGAATTGTCGAACTTGGCGTCTCAAGCGGCTGTTGAGTGGTTCGGCGAAACCAATAAGGTGATCCATGAGAGTTCGACAGTAGGAGTCGGCCCGCTGAAGCAAAACAAAATCAGAGCGTGATGAACGCGTAACTTGGTCCAGGGGCGTTATCGAAAGCTGGTGTGAGGCAGGCGTAGCATCGGAACGCCGTGGTTGGGAAGACGACGGCGCGTTACCGCGAGAGTGGGCAGCGAGGCAATGCGTCAGCATCAGGATGACTTTTTCCAAACGCCGTACAGCCTCGCCCACCACACCGACCACCAATCCCTATCTCGACAGAGCTGCCAGGTGTCTCAGAGAACCGTTCCCCAGCACGTGCCCTACAGCAGACGGCAGCCTCTCTCCTCCAAAAGAGACTTGGGGACCACCTTCACATCTTCATCGATAGATCCGTGATACCAGAGACGGGCTCATCCACAGCAGCCTGCGTTGCATCGGCCCCACAAAAGAGCAAGCGGTGCCGTCTAGCGGGACATGCAAGCTCTACCGCGGCAGAGCTAGCAGGACTCTACCTTCCTGTAGACCTACTCGCAGAGGAGCTACCAACGACTCTGGCAGCTGTCTTCTGTGATTCCAAGGCAGTGCTGCTTTGCCTGCAGATCCCTGACAAGGCTAGCCTTGGGGTTGCACTGATCTCCTCAAGACTAGTGGCCCTTCAGGATGCAGGATGCTCACTATCCCTGCACTGGCTACCGGCGCACGTAGGGAACCCGTGCAATGAAGAGGCAGACGCTCTCGCAAAGAGGTATCGCTCCCACGAAGGGATACCTCGTTGCTTCTCCGACTGGGGGTTGGCTACTACTGGACGGCATCCCGCCGGCACCGCCTTGGGAAAGCCACCTCGCCAGCCTGTGCCTCCTGCGGTGACCAAGAGATTTTGGAGCACCTTCTGCTGGCCTGCCCTGCTCACCTGCAGCACCGGGGCCGACTTCTGCAGGAGTTCTCCCGCCTGGGGCTCCCATGTTCACGACAGGAAGACATCCTCGTCCCCAGTCGTAATCAGCTACCAGCCTTGCTAAGTATCGTCGAGTACCTCCACTGGTCGGGGCTCTCGGCGAGACTCTAGGAAATTTCTTCAAAGACGAATAGCATAACAGCTATTCACCATCTCGGCCCTCCTGATCCACCTCAACTTCGCTTTTGCTGGACCACCTCCTATGGTCTATCACCAGTCCACTCCTCCAGTCGAAGTCACTGGGCCTTCCCGGCCGGGCTGCTCTGCTGCTGCCATGGAGACTCTACTTTTCTCCTTCCTCGTATCTCCTTCACTCCCATAGCCATACCCCTGCTGACGCTGAGCCGGGCTCCCGCACGGGTTTCAGAAGAAAGTGCCAGCCTTTCCTCCTTTCCCTACAAGAACCACTTCTCTCTCTCTCTAGACTTGTACGTTAGTGTAAAGTCATATTCCTCCAAGCGGAGTATCCCGCGTCCTAAGCGTCCTGACATGTTTTTCATTGATGACAGCCAACACAGAGCATGATGGTCGGTGACGATGGTGAAGTGGCGGCCGTAAAGGTATGGGCGAAATTTCTGAATCAGCCAAACCATAGCCAGGTACTCTTGCTCTGTAATGGTGTAGTTCCGCTCAGATGGAGAAAGTGTTCGGCTGGCAAATACTATGACTTGCTCTTTAGAGGCTGCATTACGTTGCAGAGTACTGCCTCAATACCCTGTGCGCTTGCTTCAGTATGGAGTATGGTGGCGGCTCGATTACCGAAGTGGCGAAGCACTGGTCCGGAAGTAAGATGTTGCTTATGAGCTTTAAAAGCCGACTCGCAGTTGTTAGTCCATGTGAACGAGGGACCGTTACCAGTAGCTTGTGCACAGGAGCTGCTATTGCAGCGAAGTTGCGTATAAATCGACGAAAATATGACGCCAAGCCGAGGAAACTAGGTAGATCTCTCTGTTGCTGGGGGCAAGGAAACTGGAGAACAGCACTAATCTTTTCGGGGTCTCGCTAGATGCCATCTTTTGAGACAACGTGCCCCAATTGTCTATTCTATTGTCTTCCTTGCAAATTTGTATTTTTCTATTGACATGGAGACAGCATTTTCTTGAGAACATGGTCTAAACGATGATGTTTAAAGCCCGACAATGTGGCGGGAGCGTTACAGAGGCCCAAAAGGCATCACGCTAAATTCATAAAGTCCCTCTGGTGTAGCGAATGCGGTCCTTTCTTTGTCAGTCTCGTTCATCAAAATTTGCCAATATCACGATCGAAGATCAAGGCTGGAGAAATACTTAGCCCCTTGTAGTGTGTCCCAAGCGTCGTCAATTCCAGGTACTGGATATACGTCATTGCGTGTGATCTTATTGAGCATTCGATAATCGACGCAAAAACGAACTGCACCATCTTTATCTTTTTTTTCCTTACCAGAACCACGGGAGAAGCCCAGGGGCTAGATGAAGGTCGTATAAACTTCCGCGCAAGCATGTCAGTAACCAGTTGTTCAATGACCTTTCGTTCGGACGGCGATATACGATAGGGGCGTCGTCGTATTATAGCGGAACCATCGGTTTCGATGCGGTGTGTAGCCGCAGAAGTTTGGCTGAACACAGGCAAAGAGCTATCAAAACAGGCTTTGTGCTTTGCCAAAACCACTATTAAGGCTTCGGACTGCGCGGCTGTTAGGTCGGAGCCAAGAACGGCTGGAGGAGGCAGAGAATCATCCAAACCTGAGGTTGGTATCAAGAACTGCAAAGCGTGACTGTATAGACAGTTTGAGTGTCGGCGAGGGCTGCCACAGTCATCCCTTTGGGCAGCATCACAGGATCTGGGGTCATGTTGCAAGGATACAGAAGGGCGCGGCCACGTGCAAACCGGATGAGACAGGCGGCAATGAGAATTCCGCGAGAAGCACAGCGGGAAGAAGGGGCCACTAGAGCGTCTCCGTCGGCGATTTGACTGGATGTTATCGCTACAACGTCTTCGTGGCCAGGAGGCAGGACGTAGTCCACAGCGATGGCCAAGTTCACGCATGGACGTGAAGAGTCCGTAACAGGTGCAAGCGCTGTATCCGTGATATGCACAACTTCCTCTCTACATGAAATGACGGCTGAAGCAGAGTGAAACAAGTCCCAACTCAGTATAAGTTCATGGATACACGTTGGAAGAATGATAAACTCAATGTGGTGGCGTATTCCATTGATTAGAACACGAGCAATACACTGTCTGTCGAGGCGAATGAATGCATTATTAGCACCACGCAAAATAGATCCAGGATAAGGCGTTTTTACTTTCCGGAGCCGTGAACACAAATCACTACGAAGAATAGGAACGGCGGCACCGGTATCGATTAGAGCTGTCGCGGGAACACCTTCAACAGTTACAGAAAGCATGTTGGCCGGGCGAACAGGAGGAATTTTGGAAGACCGATAGGAAGCAGTTTCCCCTCCAAAAACTGCAACAGTTAGTTTTCCGAGTGCTGGTTGACAAGATGAGAAGTGCGCGAAGCGCTAATGTAGAGCGCCGGTAAGGCGAAGGGGAACGACGTCTGCCCGAACGGGAACTATAAGGCGGATTAAGAGCAGCTGCAAGAGACGTAGAACGCTGCTGAGGGTATGAGTACGATCCGGGATAGTAGGTGTCTGGTCGGCGAGTGCGGTCTCTCTGGTGCCCAGCATAGCCTTGTCTTTCATCCTGCTGGCGATGGCGGCAGATGCGAGATACGTGGCCGCATATACCACAGTAAAAACAAGCCACCGAGGGTAGGGTGGCGCAGCGAGTGCTCTTGTTCCCATCGAAGCCAAATGGTCATAGGTAACGTCAGTAGGCACGGAGGTCAGGGTAGGGGTGAGTAGCGAAACAACCGCGTAGGTAAGGTTGAGGCGCGCTACTGTAGCAAGATGCATTGTGGGTGTAGTCAACGCTGTCAACTCTTGTCTTACGACATCACGCAAGTCGAAGGGGGGGGGGGGGGCACAGGCAGCAGGTGAACGCCTCACGTCCTGTATTTGAAGCTCTTCGCGGATGATGGCGCGGATAAGGGCGCGTAGATCTTGAGAATGGGGAACCTGAGGATTGCTGTTGTTATGTTGAAGACGAAGAGACTGCAGCTCGTCTAGGCGCTGACATGTGCAAGGGTTGTCTTGGAGAAAAGTCGGATTTTGCTCGATTATGGCGTTGAACGCGACAGACCCAATGCCTTTTAATGTGTGTTCCCAGGCCGGCACAGAGCCAAGACATCCTCTATTTATGAGATGTAACTCTTGTGGAAGTTGGTCGCACATGCCCAACTTCTGTTTGGCGACTTCTCCACAGCCAGACGAGGAAGCGAAGATTTGGCGCAGATTGGACGTAAATATGGACCAATACGTGATGTCGGATTTGTGTTTGAAACACCACGTGTTTGCAACACCGGTCATGCAGAATGCGACGTGCCTCAATTTCTGGGTGTCGTTCCACTTATTGCAAGAACTCACGCGGTCGTAGGGGTCTGTCCAATCGTCGCCGTCTTCTCCGCGGAGTCCCGCAAAGGCTAGGGGATCGCGCTGAGGGCTCGTCACAGTCCATGAGGGCGCCGCAGGCGGGGTCGCCTGTGGGGTAGGGTTAGAGGCGCTGGAAGAGAGGGGGTTGGAAGTGTCCACCATTGCAGGGGTAGCCGGGCGCTGGCGGCGACCGCATCGTAGCTCCAGGGAGGAGGGGAACGCGAGAGGACTTCGAGGTCTTGACGTACCTCTACCACTTTATAATACCGATACCGCCCAAGCTGTCCCGTGCTTTGTATTCCAAAGAACGTAGCGCCCCAGCTCGAGCGCGAAGAAGTAGAAGAACAGGGAAGATGCTGGTGGCTATGTATATATGAAAACGACGAAGTACGGTAATAGTGCTTACAATATATATATATATATATATATATATATATATATATATATATATATATAGAGAGAGAGAGAGAGAGAGAGAGAGAGTGCGAGAGAAAGCGAAATGTGAGGAGCACAACTTCGCGGTTATGTTTGGTTTATTTACTGAACAGTTTCGGCCGGTGGACTCCTCTTTTTCAACAGATAGAGCAAATTATCGCAATGGTCTATATATTTCTGTACAGAAATACAAACACGCAAAATTGAACAAAAATACAGGAAAAAGGGGAAAGGAAAAACAAAAACGAAAGTGAAAGGCCTGAGGGAGAGAGCCTTGGGCCAAAGATATTACTAATTGGTAACGAGTTTATTCATGGTGCATTCGTCCCTGCCCTCATCACTGGTAGTGTACATCTCATTGTCACGGTCCCTGTTACGCGTGCTTTTACGTGATCGGCGAACCCGCAAGCTATTTTGTGGTGTCCTCATCAAATATAGAAGAATGCGTTCAGAAATACTGAAGGTCAAAGAACTCGTTCATTGGTAACGGGGTTATTCATGGTGAATTCGCGGCGTAATTCCCCTCATCGTTGGTAGTGTTCAGGTATTTGACACATTTCTCAGGACGGGGAGGAAGGTATGAGCCAGGGTATGTGCTGACATGTCTCACATGTGCTCCTCGATTTTTCGGCAAAAGGCCCGGTAATTCACCCCAGCTCATGTAAGGTCTCACACAACGGCATCCGTGAAGTTACAAGGACTATGTGGATACCAAAATTTGAGGTGCGAAACCATTTTTCTCCGATTTAGGAGGATTTTTTCTACGAGCACAGTGTTGCTGCGAGCTAAGCCTGAAGAAATCAGGGCCTAGCGCCCGTGCCTAGGCGTGCTGCGGTGGGGCCATCGTCCTTGCCGGGGACCTAGAGGCGAAGTGCTTCAAGAAAATGGCGTCCGCTATGCGTGTAGAAGTGGAGGGTGAAGAAATAATGCCGGAGGAAGTTTCCGAGAAGTTTGGCTGGCACGTCGCCGGGGAGAAGACCCAAGAGCAAGAGAGCAAGCTGTCTAACGCCGGTCAATGGGGGACCGGCGGCTGCCGGGCATCGTCGCCCGCAGCGGAAAAATTTCAAGAGCAAGCTACTCAAGGCAGCGAGGATGCCCGTGTTGCCGAGGTAAGATGTCAAGATCGTCATGCGTCCCAGGGGAAGTCTGAACATTGGGGAAGTATCTAGATTCGAGATCAGCCGAGCCATCATCGCAGCTGCGAATGTGAGTGGCGAGAAGGTGACGCAAGATGTTCTTTGCCCGAACAAACAGCAAAAGATAGTCGTTATCAGTACGCCTAAACGAGAGAACGCAGACCACTACTCGGCAGTCAGAAGCCTCACTATCAACGGCACGGCACACGAAGTCAGCGCCTACGAGACCGCCCCCCACGGCACCGTTAAGGGCGTCATCAGGGTTGTCCCGATGACGGACACTATTCAAGAAATCAACGACTACATCGTTCAAGAGTATAATCCCACTGCTATGCAAGCCAACCGCATCGGCAAGACGACCACGGTGGTCATTGCATTCGACGGCGGCAAGGTCCCGAACTACATCAGATACGGCAACCTGCTGGTCGAGTGTTCGCTGTATCGCAAGCAGATCTATATGTGCTACCGGTGTTGTCGCCTCGGTCACCGGATGGACGTTTGCCCTAACCCCGAAGACAAGATATGCCGTGGTTGCGGCATGAAGAATCCTGAAGAAAGCCACGTCTGCAGTAAGCCCAAGTACAGCCTCTACGGGGGCAACCACCTCACCGCGGACAAGCAGTGTACAGCGAGATTCAAGACGCCATACGTCGTTCGTAAATGGCGTTGTGAACGTCAACAACGAGAACAGGTGCAGCAGCAGCGGTAGCAGCCGAAGGGGCCAGCGTGGCAGCAGACAGCGTGGCAGGCACCGAGCGGGCGTCGCAGCAGCTCCCAGACAAGGCGAGGGAGAAGCACGAGTGATACCAGGTCACCATCGGCAGCCGGGGCTCGCAGGCAAGAATCTCGTTCGAGGTCCAAGTCGAAGACCCGGCAGAGCAACGGCGCCGAGAAACAGGTGGGCTGGGCAGCGGGGTCTCCCGTGGCTCTTGACAATAGCAATTTCCCTCCCCTCCCCTCTTCCCACCCTTCCAAAGACAACGAGTGTAGACGCTGTTTGGAACTCAAGGAGATGATAGAGAGGCAGAACAATCAAATCAAGAGCCAGAACAATCAGATAAAAGCAATGAAGGAGCTTATTGAGACGCTCAGTAGAACAAAGAACAGTGATAATGACGTCAGTGCAGTTAAAAGGAAAGTACCCAAGAGAGAACCCCACCAGCGCTGCTCTAGCGGCGACGAGGCTGATCACGTCACCGGCGCAGATCACATCACCGGCGTTGACGCAGTCAGTGACGCAAACTCCACAGACAGAAACGGCAGTGGTTGACATGGAGGAAGAGAAGGCCGAGGCCGCCGTCCCTCCGACAATGGAGTCGGTCATGAGCATGCTTACGCAAATCTCCAGCCAAGTTTCCCAATTGTATGCGCAAGTGAACAGTCTAACAGTAAGAATGGATAATGTGGAGGCCAAATGCAGCCAAACTCTCCGTAAGAGTCATGAGGATCGATGCGAAAAATAAGCATCTCACCGTTGCCAAGATGAAGTCATCACGGCTTAATCTACGGGTCAGGCCGCGAGAAGTTGGTTCCATGCGCAAATCTACCGCTCAAGAAGTAGAAAATGACGAAGATTAAAGGAAAGCGAAAAGAGACTGCGACGTTATTTCAATGGAACTATAGGAGTATTAGAAACAGGATAAGGGAGTTACAACTATTCGTTGATAAATTGGACCAAAAACCGGATATCATAGCGTTACAAGAGACCAACGGCTGGGCCAAGCTCGCGGGATACATTACGTATATAGACCCTAGCGAAAAGAGTACTGCGATCTTGGTCCGCAGCAACGTGGCGGCCACACAGCACGTGACCGCTCAGCGATGCTGCGAACATACGCTCATTGAAATTCACAGCAGAAGAGGGGGGGGGGACAAGAACCTTTTAGTCCTGGAGGCTTATTGCCGACCCTCCAGCAGGGTCATTGACTTTGAAGGCACCATATTGGACTGCATTAAAGAAGCACGAACAAGACCGATTTTAGTGCTAGGAGATTTCAACGCCGCCCACACGATGTGGGGTTATAAATATTCGTCCAAAAGAGGAAACCAATTGGTTAAAGCTATAGAGGATCACGACATGGAGGTGGTTAACGAACCGGGCGTACCGACCAGGACAGGCACTAGCACGGTCAGAGACACCACTCCTGATCTGACGCAAGTTCGGGGGAACCTCGACGTAACTTGGCATAACACGGGGAAAATATTGGCTCGGATCACGATACAATTTGTGTAACCCCCGGGGGGGGGGGGGACTGACATCAAGGCGCAACTGGGTCAAGCCAACATTACAGACTGGGACCGGTTACGTAGAAGCGCAGACAGTGAAGGCGAGCACGAAAACCAAGACACCAAGACGTATGAGGCGTGGGACAAAAAGCAACGCGAATTTGTTAAGAAATTTACGCAGAAGATTACTACGACCACGCAAATTCCCTTCGTAGACAGCAGGCTTAGTCACATGTGGGCGGCCAGGCACGGTCTTACTCGAAGGTGGAAGAAGCAAAGACATAACAAGAAGCTTCGCAGACGTATACACGCGCTCAACAAGCAAGTGACCGAGTATGCGGAACAACTTTGCAGGGAAAACTGGATGCAAGGCACACTGTCTACGAAGAAGACTTGGAAGCTGTTGCGACACCTCATAGATCCGTTAAAAAGCAAGAGCGCATGCGCTCGAGACCTCACGAGAACGATCAACAGTTACGACAGGGACGGAGAGAAGCTCATTCGTGAACTCACAATACCTCAAGACCGAGAAGAGCGGTAACCCGACTAACGAGTATGAAGGCGATAGCAACGTCGAGATGGACGAAGCCTTCACCGAACTGGAGCTGGTTGCGGCCATCGATGAAAGTAATCAAGGCAGCGCACCGGGAATTGACGGCGTTACATACAAGATGCTAAAAAATATGCGCGACAAAATCCGAGCTGAACTGCTAAACCTCGTCAACGTGTCCTGGGAGAAGGGTTCGTTACCAAAAGAATGCAAAGAAGCGGAGGTGCATTTCATTCCCAAGCCGGTGAAACCACCCCACGTCGACAATCTACGCCTCATCTCCCTCACGTCGTGTGTAGGGAAGGGGGTCGAGCGTATGGTGTTCAAGAGACTACAGAGACATTGAGACGTAACTGATCAGATGCCACCGACCATGTACGGATTCCGGAGGCACCTGAGCACGCAAGACGTCTTGGTGCAAATACACGAGCTGGTTATCAAGCAAGCGAAAACCCCTACGCCAAGAGCTATCCTGGCGCTCGATCTCAAGGGGGCCTTCGATAACGTCGCACACGAAAGTATTCTGCGTAACCTGCACCAAACGGGATGCGGAAAGCGAACATTCAAATATGTGCAGGATTTCTTAAGCAATAGAACGGCAACGATCAAAATTGGAGAGGAGAAATCGAAACCGATAACCCTGGGAGACAGAGGCACCCCGCAAGGATCGGTTCTTTCGCCGCTTCTCTTCAACCTGGCACTCCTCCCTCTCCCGACTTTGCTTTAAGACATAGAGGGCATAGAGCACGCTCTCTATGCAGACGGTATCACAGTGTGGACGTCGAGGGCATGGTCGGAGAGTTGGATGGAGGAGACCCTTCAGAGAGTGGCAAAGACCGTGCATGAATTCGCTAAATCGTGCGGCCTCAGTTGCTCGCCACAGAAGCCAGAGTTACTCGTCATCAAGCCAAGAAGAAAGAAAGGAGACCAAGAGAACGTACGCATCACGATCGACGGGACGACCATATCACCAACCATGCAAGCACGTATCCTGGGCGTCATCTTCCAGAGCAATGGCAAGGCGGGGGCGTCGATCGACAAAATCAAAGTTTCAACGGAACAAATTTCGAACATGATCAGAAGAGTCACAAACAGACAAAGGTGATTGAAGGAGGACCATGTACTGACGCTCGTCCAGGCCTTCTTGACATCGCGCATCGTTTACGCGGTGCCGTACCTCAAGTTACTGAAGAAAGACAGGGACCAGTTGAACGTCATTATACGAAAGGCAACCAAGATGGCGCTGGGCATTCCGAAGCATTCTTCGACCGACAAGCTTCTCGGCATGGCCAAGCACAACGTCGTCGAAGAGTTAATAGAAGCTCATCTGTCTAATCAAAGAGTTCGACTCAATCAGACGTCGGCGGGACGTCGCGTTCTTGCCAAGTTGGGCTGGCAAGAGGCAGAGCGGAAGGAAACGGGGCCGTTACCCAGATTGTGGGCGCATAAAATCCACAGTAAGCCACTGCCTAGAAACACGAGGTCGGGTCGTAACGACGGCCGCAGAGCGGCTCGTATAGCGGCCTTGACTGAGACTTTGGGTCAAATAGTCGAAGAGGAAGAGGGGGTCACTCTCTTCACAGACGCTTCGTTACCAAAGTTTTCATCGTAAGCAACGCTGGCAGTTACGACGCGGGATGTGCTCGTAACCTGCACCTCCATCAAGACGTCTTTTCCAGAGGTGGCAGAAGAGGCCGCGATAGCGCTAGCACTCGAGCAGCCCAAGGTGGGAAGAATTGCCACCGACTCGCAAAAGGCGTATAACAACTACAGAAAGGGGTGGGTGTCTCTTGCGGCACTAGATATTCTCAAAAGTAAACGCGACGTACATGAAAGGAAAGTTGAGTTAATATGGACACCGGCTCACTCTGGGCTGGAGGGCAACGAACTTGCCCACCAGTTCGCCTGAGAGATGGTACACCGGGTTGAGGAAGGTGAGCCACAGTCCATAATTAGTTAGAGACATTACGAACCATTATAAGACGGAGAGGCGCCGTTACCCCAATCCTCACAAATCGCTTAGCAGAGAACAGCAAGCGATCTACAGGCAACTACAGGCAGGATCTTTTCCGCAACCTCACCTTCAATAGAATATGTACCCGGAAAGGTACGAGGAGGATTGTAACTTCTGCAAAATTCAGTTAGGCACTCTCCAACACGTCATTGGAGTATGTGATTTCATCAAGGCGATCCTCCCACCTCTTAACTGCCCCGCTACCCTACCCCATCCCTCATCCACCCTTACCGAGCGATAGGAGACCTTGCTAACCAGCACCGCCCTGGAAGACCAGCTCGTCCTGATCTCCAGGGGCCAGGCGGCTAGGGAAGCATATGGGGCCCGTGAAGAGGGAGCCACTTCCATCGACGGCCTCTAAGATGTCCAGCTCGGCTCAATAAAGTTGTTTCTCTCTCTCTCTTTCCTCAGGACGGGTATCAAGGGGTGATGATGTGAGAAGTGCAAGAAAATAAATTGGTGAAGCGTCCATATACATAGTAGACACACAAGCAAGCTATTTTGTGGTGTCCTGATCAAACAAATGCGTTGCAAAGATAGTAGAATTAGTAAAAAAATATTATAAATACAAGTTTCAATTTTCTCTAGTGAAGGTAATAGAATAATATATTAAATAACACAAAAAAACGGAAAAAAACAAGAAAAGAAGCAAGGGGCTGAGTTGTGCTGAAACGAATCGTAGTCGAAAAGAAGGGAAGAACAAGAAATACACAAGAAACATCAATGTAGGAAAAAGAAGGAAATGTGAAAGGAAAACTGTATATACATTAACAAAATGTGGAAATAAGAATGAAAAGAAAAGCGAAAACAAGAAGCAGTTATGTCGACGGGTCGGCGGGCTCCCCCAATGAAGTAGTGAGCATTCTCTCAGCATCAGCCACATACTATCACATACAGCTATTCTAAGTCAGCTGTAAACTTACTTCTCTCACTGTACAAATTCAAGGTAATCGCATACTCACAACCTTATATAGAAAGCTAACAGACCAGCACCAAAATCTTCATTTCAAAAGTAGTCATCAACATTTCAAGCAAGCTATCCCGTATTCACTAGCCCACCAATACCGCCGCATCTTCTTTGACGAGACAGATTTTGAAAGTAACGCAAGGAAACTCAAAATGGCGCTGTTGGTGAAGGCCTACCGGGAAAGCATTCATGGTGATGCTATGAGCCTAGCACAACCGTTACACAGAAATGAAATTTTGAAGGGCTCGAAGCCGCGCCATCTTAACATTCGAACGAATCTTGTCCTCAATTACTATTTTACAGCATCCCATGTCATCAACATGTTAGCGAAATACTTCAATATTATTCAGCAGAGCACACGTTTGTCCTCAATTTTCACAGAGCCACGCTGAGTTGTGTATCGCCGGGGGAAGTAGCCTAAGAAATATACTGGTCAGAGCTAGAACAACCACGGTTCAAAATATGGAATCAGATTGCAAACTTTGTGGTAAACAACGCTGCAAGGTCGGCAAGCATATGACTCCAGCCTGCCTTGCTAAGGCAACCTGCTCTGATTTCACATTCAAAATTAAGGAACCTCTAAATTGATATAGTAGCAATGTGGTTTACATACTTCGTTGTAAAGTCTGCGAACAACAGTATATAGGCCAGACCGGGACCATGTTCAGACTACGTGTACATAATCACATAGCTCACGCCCTTCTGTTCCCACATCTCCAATTTTCAAAGCATCTCAATCTGCCAGAACTTTCACAAAATAAGTGTCGCCCTTCTCCAGTCAGGCTTCTACTCTTCGCGTGAATGGGAGCCATCACGCGAAGTCATCGTTTATCCACAAATTTAGAACCATCATGCATGGCATATATAAACACATGGCAAACTTCTCGTTTCTTTGTCAATAAGTTAGAGTAGCTAAATGCCTCAATCAAGGCATATGCAAACCGAATACGTAGTTGACGCTTAAAGAATGCCAACTGCTCCATTGGGCGAGAGGACCGACCCTCCATGTTACTGTGCCTTGTTTTTGTTTTACTTATCATTCTTACTTCGCCACATTATATATCATATTATTATTATTATTATTATTATTATTATTATTATTATTATTATTATTATTATTATTATTATTATTATTATTATTATTATTATTATTATGCCAACAACAGTATATACGCCAGACCGCGACCGTGTTCAGGCTACGTCTACATAATCAGCAGTCTACAGGCAGTCGGTGGCGAAGCTGTCACCGAATACTCATCGCCACGTTTGTCTTGGCAGGTGCTGCTTTGGTCGCTGTGAACTAACCTGGAACAAGCTTCTGCGGCTCTGCCATTCTTCGTCCCAGGCATGACCCGAGCATTCAGCTGGAATGTTTGGGCGACGTTTCTGATAGCCCGCTAAGCTGCTGTCCAAAGTGGCCGCTGCCAGCTTCCACATCACACCGAACCGTGGCGCCTGGATCTCTCATCGGGCAATAAAAGGCGCTCCCGAATCAACAGTGCTCCGCAGTCGGTGGCGAAGCTGTCGCCGAATACTCATCGCCACGTTTGTCTTGGCAGGTGGGCCATTAATTTTAAGAGCATAGTTGTTTGCCAGTGCTGCCGACTGCGGTCTAGTTATGTTGAACCTTGTGCTGATGCTATAAGTATGTTGTGCTTTATTGTGTTGAACATTGTGCTGATGTGATAGGTATTTAGCGAAGAGTATATTCAGCCTTGTCAATTTTTTGTTTGTGTGTGTGACCATGCCTGACCAAGCCAAATGTCAATCGTGCTCGGAGAAGCTGCCAGGTGATGGCAGATTCCTAACATATTTGGATTGCAAACAAGGCTATCACCTTGGCAAAAACTCTTCCGGTGTGGCTGAAAATACGTTTGCGTCAATGGGCGTGGCAAAAAGAGAGGCCTGGAAATGTAAGCAATGCAGAACACCTGCAAGCGATAACAGCTTATGGACAGCCGCTAATCCTCAAGTAACTGTAGCGGCTGATGATCCTGGCTCTTTCGCAAAAGAATTAAATGCTTTCAGAGAAGAACTAAGGGGTATTAAGGACATGATGGTTCTTCTTCTGCCTCTCCCAGAAAAGCTCGACGAGCTCCTAGCTCTCAAACAAAAACTAGATGAAGTGCTATCAGTGAAAGAAACTGTAGTTGAGCTGCAAAATTCTGTACAGTTTCTGTCGTCGGCCTATGACACTGTTGCGATACAGACAAAAAAATCTGATTCGGCCTTGAAAAGCCTAGAAACTCAAGTTATGTCGCCGACGGAAACGGTGAATACCCAATCCACTGACATTGTTCAGTTGCGGGCTGATATTAATGGCTGTGAGCAGTATAACAGACTATCGAACCTTGAGCTACACGGGCTTCCGTTTTCATCGGGAATAAACTTGCGAACTGCTATTGCGGATCTCGCACAGTAGCTAGAAATAATAGATTTTGAACCCCGCGACATAGTTGCGATCCACCGTTTACCTGCCACAAAATATAAAATGTCTATCGTTCTCATTAGATTCTCGTCCCCATTTATGCGGGACACTTGGCTTGCTGCTCGCGGCAAACTTCGTGCCTTGTCACAGACAAAAAATGTACCTGTTATGTATCTCAATGAAAACCTCACCCAAGCTACTAAGGAACTTTTTTGGAAAACTCGGTCTAAAGGCAAAGAAAACGGCTATAAGTTTGTCTGGGTAAGGAATGCAAAGATCTTTGCACGAAAGGAAGACGGAGGCGCTATCATCAGGATTGCCTCGGTCACAGACATCGATAAGATGCTTTAAACTCATGGCGATAAATTATACTTCTCTACCGGACTTCGCTTCATTGGGATCTATTTTCGAAAATTGTGGCAAGCCTACTTTTTCAGTCGTTCACATAAACATAAGAAGCATAAGAAAATACTGGGATGAGTTACTTGTCGGTGTTGCTGACGTCATGCCCTTAGTGGATGCATTTGTACTCTCGGAGATATATGTTCAAGATGATATGTTGTCGCAGTTTCATCTACTGAATTACCAAGAATACTTTTTACGAGAACGGCCAGGAGAGGTGGTGGAATAGCAGTATTCATTAAGTCTAAATGGGTAAGTACAACTACGACGTTTACTTTTACGGGGGCGGAATGCCTCGCCTTCCGCTTGGAAAATTCTAAAGTGGCTTTGTTGTTACGTGCGATTTATCGTCCCCCCTCCGAACATGTGCAAACGTTTTTGAATGAACTAAAGCAAATTCTCGGTTGTCTACCTCCTAATTCGAACGTTTGTCTCGTTGGAAACATTAACATAGACATTTTAAACTCAGAGAAAGCCGTGGTTACCAATTACTTGAACATCTTAGCTTACTATGGCATTGAATCGGTTATTAACGAGCCTGCATGAGAGGAGCTTCTTCGGTCTCGTGTTGTGACTTCCTGTATTGACCACGTGATGGTCCGTTCTATAGATTTTTCAAATATCAGTTCCGTCCGAGTGACGAGAAAGCTGGCAGACCACTATTTTATAGGATGCCAGCTTTCATTCCCAAGTTCCCAGCAATTCCAAAGTAAAGCATCCCGATATATTGAAATATTTGATTGCTTTAATTTCGACCGACTAGTTTCTCACTATGACTGGAACGCAACCTAACAAATAGTTGTCCGAACAGTGTATATAATAATTTTATAGCAGTGATTTCCGATTTAAAGAAGGCATGTAGAAAAACAGTCTTGGTTTGAAAACGAAGACGACACCTATACTGGCTGAGCAATCGGATAGTAAAAGCTACTGAAGAAAAGGAAAACTTGTGGAAGCGGTGTCGACAACGCCCTGATGACGAAACACTAAAATGTCTCTATCGAGAAGCCCGAAACAAAGTTACAGCACTGATACGCTGTTCTAAGAGGAACTACTATCTTAATAAATTTTTTTCCACGCGTTATAAACCAGCCAAAATGTGGTCCGTAGTAAATGAGCTTAGAGGCTCTTATCTAGGTACGTATTTGGACTCGATAACAAAAAATTTTGGATCTATCAATCAAAATCTGGCGGACAGCTTCAATGATTTCTTTTCTTCGGTTTGCGCTGATAAGTATGGACCCAATGATCCTGTTGGTCTCAATGGTGGTCTTAGTTCAATACTAGATTCGGCATTTCTTCCACCAATAAATAAAGAAGACTTGTGTCGATTGTTGCATCGATCTAGAAAAAGCCGTGCTGTCGGACTTGATGGCATAACAGCAAAAGACATATGTCGCAACGTCAGAGTTCTGGCTGATCCGCTTCTTTTTATCTTTAATAGAATCCTTGATACTTGCATAATACCAGATGCACAAAAGAGAGCATGTGTGATACCGATATTTAAAGGCGGAGGTGCCTCGAAGCCAGAGAACTATCGCCCCATCTCTGTTCTTCCTTTCTTAGCGCAACTGTTGGAAATACACGTGCTTGAAGCGATTGAGGGGTTCGTTTTAAAACATACCATCTTATCACCTTCCCAGTGTGGCTTCATGTCTGTTCGAAGCACGCATGCGCTTTTTGAAGAACTGTCGGATCTTCTATATCAAACATTTGAACCTAACCAGGTAGCCTGTGGGCTTTTTTTAGATATATCAAAGGCTTTCGATTCGGTAAGCCACAGTATTCTATGTGCTAAACTACATAATTACAGTTTTCGGCGGCATTTCCATGCATTTATACAAAACTACCTGTTAAATCGGTCCCAGATCGTATGTATTGGCGACCAGAAGAGTTCTTTGCGGTTTCTTAACGCGGGGGTTCCACAGGGTTCCGTTTTGTGTCCACTTCTTTTTAATTTGTACGTTTGTGACTTGGCACAGGTAACAACTTCATGTACGATTTTCCAGTATGCAGGTGATACGTTGCTTGTATCTAAACACATACAGTACGAAGCAGCTGTCGCTTTACATCAAAGCGACATTAAAAAATGTGATGAACTGGTTTAAAAAAACCGTATAAAAGTCAGTGCTAAGAAAAGTCGATTAGTATGTTTTAGAAATCCGTTAAAGCCTCTTGTAACAAGTCAACATGTTTTCCTTCACGGTTCTGATTGCTTAGACTGTGTTTGTGCCCCAGTACAATATGCGGATAGTGTCAAGTACCTTGGAGTATACTTTGAGACTGACTTATCATGGTATATTCAAATGGCTCGAATTTGTGTGCGATTACGTAATGTTGCGTGTGTCCTTTACCACATAAGGAGTTATGCACCTTATGCACCTTATATTTAAAAAGTGATAGTGCACGCTTTAGGCTACTCGCATATAAGGTACGGCATTCCCTGTTTCTTTTTAATTGCAGCGGATTTTGGAAACACAAAATTAACAACCTATTAAAAAGCATACTAAAAAGTATTGCGTACAACCAAACCACAGATAACTTATTTCGAGATCTAGAAAGGCCCAATTTCGAATCTCTGTTTCGTTCAACAATTGTGATGCGTTATTTCTGGAGCAATGCTTTCCGAGAACCTGTCCATAAAAGTGTTGCTTTGCGTAGTCATCCAAGATATGTAGTTCCTCGGACAAGAACTCGTTATGGAAAAGGACAAAGAAGGTACTACATCCCCCACCTGTTTAATAACCTTTCCACTACTGTACTGGATCAGACAACTTTGCCGGGATTAAAAAAGGCCCTCAAGACAATGATAGAATAGTTTACACATGTATAAAGTCTCTTTTGTTGTAGTGTGATCTTTACCAAAATTAATGTCAGACTGTTTCCGCTGTTCTCACGATTTTTTTTCTTTTTTTCGTTCTAGATAGGTTGTAACTTAGTTTACATATTGTGCCTTGTTTACTCAATTGTAATGGTTGTTGAGTGCTACGTGTTTTCATTTGAACATTAAGTGTTGTTTACTGGGCATGTTTACCTGAAAAACCTGTGAAACGTTCTTTCTTATATTCTTTTTGGTTTGACATTTAGTTTGTCTGTAATAAGGTACATAAGGCATTGCCCTGACTGCCAGGTTTCTGCCATACAAGCCCACAGAAGGCTTCGGCAGACCTAGCAAAATTATATGTACAATTTGATTATTTGTAATAAAGATTATTATTATTATTATTATTATTATTATTATTATTATTATTATTATTATTATTATTATTTAAAGTTTTCCTTGCTTTTATTCTTTTTTGTATATCTACATTGATTTTTCTCGTGTATTTCTCGTTTTTTTTTATTTTGCCTTTGCAGCGACGGTCACTTCTTAGTACTGCTTGCAACTCACTCGGTACCCTGTCTTCTTTCTTTGTGTTTTCTTTTTATATTCTTGGATTTCTTTCATATCTTTTCTGGCAAAAATCTAACTTTTAATTTTTTTTATTTCTTTACTAATTCTAACAATTTGGCAACGGCTTTGTTTCATCAGTGCACCAAAAATGGCTTTTCTTTGCCTACCATGTAAATGAACAATTCACGAACTCATTTTCTTGTACTTCTCACACCATGACCCCTTGATACACGTCCTGGAGAACGTGTCAAATATCTCAACCCTACTAATGACGAGAAGAATGAACCCAAGAATTAACCGTGAATAACCCCGTTACCAACTATCAAATTCTTTAGCCCTCGGTTTTTCTTTTTTTAACGCAAGCTACACAATTTGATCAGGACACCACAAAATTGCTTCCGTGTTCCTCGATCATGTAAAAGCATGCGTAACGGGGACCATGTCAACAACCTGTGCGCTGCCAATGATGAGAGAGAGACGAGTGCGCCATGAATAATCTAGTTACTTACGAGTAGTCTCTTGGGCCCCAGGCTCTCTCCCTCAAGCCTTTCACTTTCGTTTTCTTTGTTTCTTTTTCCCCTCCTTCACCTCTCAGTTTTCCGTTCTCTTTTGCGTGTGTGTCTTTGTTTGCCGGCCGAAACAGTTCCATATAAACCAAAGAAAACTGTGAAGTTGTGCTTCTCTTCTTTCATTTCTCTAAATACGTTTGGCCCATTGAGAAAACCAATTACAAATATATATATATATATATATATATATATATATATATATATATATATATGTGTGTGTGTGTGTGTGTGTGTGTTATTGCGGTGTGAAAGGAGGAACATGTCGAGGATGGTGAAGACGACGAAGTGGCAACAGCCGCATGTTCGAACGCCAGTGCCATGTCCAGTGGCGCTGTTCTTGCCTTCCAGGGTTTTCTCCAAGGATGGAGTTGCGTTTTTTTTCTCATAATTATTTACCTAATCAGACGAGGCACATGCCATTTTCTTCGTCAAGGCCAGGGGCCTTCCACTGGTCCGCTTCCATCGCTCCGCAGGAGTTACCTGTGGATCTGGTTCTACGCCACGGCGTGACATCAGTTCCTCTGGCTCTTGTTCCAACCAATGACGGAGTCATACGGATGAAAAATTCAAAAGCGATTCAGGCGTAATTGCGATCAGCGACTGCCCATTTCCAGAACATCACTGAGGTGGGCCAGTTTGGCAGAGGTGGTATCGTCTGCTTTTCTGCAGACCAGTCCTGTGTACAAGGCCTTTTAAAGTGCTCGCTGTTTGCCGCCAATCCGGTGAGCGCATTAATTCCTCCCCACTTGGCATGTGTGAAAAGCCTTGTCCGCGGCGTCGACGTGAACATGACACCGGCAGAAGTATCAGAGATGTTTTCACCAGCGCGTGTAATTTCAGTTTATCGGTGTGGACGTGTGGTCGAGAAAAAGAGGATCCCTACTGTGTCAGTCAGAGCCACATTTCCAGGGACAATTGGACCATCAGAGATTAAGGCATGGCCTCTAATCTACAGAGTGAAACCTCTGTCTCCTCGTCCCCTCCAATGTGTGAAGTTCTGGCGTTATAGACAGACCTTAAAATGATGTCCATGCCCAAATTGTAGGTCCATCCGTCGATGTCAACCAGAGCAAATATGCAGGCTTCAGTGACAGCGCACAGGGCGCAGATGAAATGGACATGGGTCCTCGATTGTTAAAACGATGTAGATTTCCTTTGTCGAAAAAAGCTATGACTCTAACTCAGTCAACGATAAAAAAATATCTGAGAGACCTGCTTACAAAGGAAGGTTTGTTAAAGTAAAGCATTTAAAGTAACACAGTTACTGAGCCCATATTTTCGCAATATGGGCTCAGTAACTCGCCGGACATTATTATATTAGAAACATGGCTTTCTGGACATCAATATCTTCAATTAAATAATTACCGATCCTTCCGACTGGACCATCCATTGAAGGGCGGAGGTTTAGCCTTCTTTATCACTACCAGAATTACTCTTAATGCAAAGATCTCATATCAGCATATGTCTCCCGAAAGTGAATGAATGAATGAATGTATGGTTTTTATTGGCGCAAGGGCCAGATATGGCCAAAGAGCGCCAGGTCCGCGGTGATGAGTTTGCAATGTAAGTATGAGATCTATGAAGTTGGTGTGGCGAAGCTGTAAAGGGGCCTTAAAAACAGTCGCTCTAGAGTGCGTAAAATCTTTCTGTAATAAGATTGTGTCGATGACAAATGACGTGTTCTATGAGCATTAAAATCCATCGTAAAAGAATGATGCAAAATAGAAAATATATGAGATGGTCAGATTTCCTGCAGCACTGCTGCCTCGCCAGAGCCCTTCAAGCAAAAGAGCCTAGAAGTATGTGCTATACAAAAGGACTATCACAGCGGCATCCTCTGAAGAGAGGAGGCGCTACGAACGTGTGGGGCTAACAACATGCAACACTACATCTTTCAGATAACTTAGGACTGCGTTGGTGTCAAATAGCGGTTCTGGCCCGAGTAACATTACTAGAAGAAGAGGGATGTGCTGCCGGTATGCTAAGGAAAAATGTTTCAGATTCGGCTTCCCGATACTCCAGAAGGACGCGCAGGATGGTCAGCCTTTCTCCGTATCTACGACAGGTTGGAGGCTCGTTTCCCGTGAGCAGAAAATTATGGGTGCCAAAGGTGTGTCCTATTCTGAGACGACAGAATAGGACACCTGTTCGGCGTGATCTTGTTACGGAGGGCCAAGAACCTAACTGTGGCTTTATCACGTGCAGTTTGTTATTTACTTTGCGTCCCACATACGTTGCCAGTGGTTTCGCAGTTTCCTTCTTAAGAAAGGCTTCAGGTCTGTGACAGGGACCGAAGCAGTAGGATTAACTGCATGCAATGAAATTGATGTGGCCATCTGGTCCGCTAGAACGTTACCCTCGATGCCCCTATGTCCAGGCACCCAGCATATAATCACATGTTGGTTAGATACATATGCTTTACACAGGGTGGAATAGAGTTCAATAATTACCGGATTTTTGTGGTTACAGAATGACATCAAGGCCTTCACAGCACTAAGGGAGTCCGTATATATAACTGATTTCTGGAGTTTTGATTTCTTTATATACTTTACAACCAACAACAGTGCATAGGCCTCAGCCATAAAATACTAGTTTCCGGATGCACTACAGCGGTTTCCAGAAGGATGGACCGACGGCTGCATAGGACACCCCGTCGTATGACTTCGATGCGTCTGTGTAGAACTCCGTGCAAGAGTGTTTGTACTGGAGTTCCCGGAAATGCATTTGGATTTCGATTTCTGGAGCGTGCTTTGTAACTTTAGTGAAAGATGTATCGCATTGTATCAGCTGCCACTCCCAAGGAGGTAGCTTCTTGGCTGGATGCATTAGGCGAAGCTCGAACAGTGGAACATGCATTTCTTCACTAAGCTCCCTCACATGCAGCGAGAAAGGGGGTCTTACGGAGGAACGATTGTGAAATAATGTAGCATATGTCATATCGTTAACGGTATTAAAACACGGATGTTTTGGATTAGAGTGGACTTTCAGAAAATGTGTTTGGCTAATGTATGTTCTCTGTAGATGAAGTGACCACTCATTCGATTCTGCGTATAAACATTCAATGGGACTTGTCCTGAAAGCGCCCGTGGTTAAGCGGATACCTAGATGGTGAACAGGGTCTAGCATCTTTTGCGCATTCGTGGTGGAAGAATGACAGTTCACGGCACCATAATCTAATCGTCACCGAATGACGTTCTTATAGAGATTCATTAAGCACTTCCTGTCACTACCCAACGTAGTCTGGCATAGAAGTTTTATGAGGTTTATTGTTTTCAGACATTTTTCTTTCAGTTATTTAATGTGTGGAATGAAATTGAGTCTATAGTCAAGTAATTAAACCTAGGAATTTGTGCTCTTTACTGATAGGTATTTGTTGTCCACACAGTTCTAAGCAAGGATCCGGGACCAGGCCTCTATTTCTTGTAAAAAAAACACAAGAGCTTTTTGGGCGGTTGATTTTAAATCCATTTTGGTCTGCCCACTCGGACACCTTCTTCAAGCCATGCTGTATTTGTCTCTCGCACACGGCGAGGTTACAGGATTTGAACGCTATTTGAATCTCATCCACAAAGACCGAGTAAAAAATGGCAAGTGGTAATGAAGCACGAAGCGTGTTCATCATCACGATAAAGAGCGTGCAGCTGAGCACGCCTTCTTGGGGTGCACCAGTTTCTTGTGTAAATGGACGTAAGAGTACATTGCCGACTTTTACCCGGAAGGTACGAGTGGACAAATAGCTTTTTATTAGGTTTAGCACATTACCATGGATGCCCATTTCTGACAAGTCTCTCAAGATACCGTAGCGCCACGTTGTCTCGTATGCCTTCTCCATATCGAGGAATATGGATAGTAGAAACTGTTTGTGTACAAATGCGTCACGGATGTTTGGTTCAAAACGTACAAGGTGATCAGTTGTGGAGCGCCCTTCCCTGAAGCCACACTGATAGGGATCAAGTATTTTTCTCAGCTTAAGGAAATTAATGAGTCGCTGATTAATCATTTCTTGAAATACCTTACAAAGGCAACTTGTGAGGGCTATCGGGCGGTAACTTGCCACTGTGGAAGGGTCTTTGCCTTGTTTCAAAACAGGGACGACAATGGCTTCTTTCCATGCGGTTGGAAGGTATCCTATAGCCCAAATGGTGTTGAAAAGTGTGAGTAGTGTAACGTGGGTGTCCGTGTGCAAGCCTTGATCATTTCATACATGATGCTGTCAGATCCCGGTGCAGAGCTCTTGCATGCACTCAAGGCAGCTCTCAACTCTCAACTCTCAACAAAAGGACGGTTGTATGGTTTATTCTGTCGACATTGTCTTATGAATGGCTTACATTCTTTTATTTCTTTGTATTTGAGAAAGGATTGTGAATAATTTGTTGAGCTTGACCCGCCTTGAAAATGCTCCTTAAGTGAGTCTGCCTGGTCTTGCAGGGTATCGCCTTGTGTGTTTACCAAAGGGAGAGAATATGTTTGCCACCCTCTTAGCCTATTGACATTATTCCAGACTTTGGCCTCATCTGCGTATGAGTTGATGCCTGATAAAAGCTTCTGCCAACTCACTCGTCTGTCCTGTCGGCGCATTCTCCTGCCTTGAGACTTCACTTTCTTAAAGTTAATAAGATTCTCCGCAGTGGAAGAAGCGCGTAGCAACCCCCACGCTTTGTTCTGTTTTTTACGAACGATCCTACATTCGTCGTTCCACCACCGGACACGCCGTTTGCATGCCAACCCATTTATTTATGATATATATTTAGATGCGGCATCTATTAGGAAGGCTGTAAAATACTACACAACAGCATCAATGCTTAGCGAGGACATGTCCTCCCATGACATACTAGTAAGAGTTCGGAATTTCTCCCAGTCGGCTGTGTCAATCTTCCACTTAGGAGCCTGTGGTGGCTATTCCTTTTCTTTAAGTGTTCTTAGTAGTATGGGGAAGTGGTCGCTTCTGTAACGATTGTTGTTAACTTCCCATTCGAGTTCAGACAGTATAGACGGGGAAACTATGCTAAGATCAATTGAAGAAAAGGTTCTGTTTGCAAGACAGTAATAAGTGGGTTCCTTCTTATTCAGCAGACACGTACCGGACGAAAAAAGGAATTGTTCAACGAGATGACCTCGCGCATCAATACGAGAGTCTCCCCACAGGCTGCCGTGTGCATTGAAATCACCCAGCACAACATAAGGTTCGGGCAGTCGATCTATAAAGGATTCAAATTCATGTTTCGTTAATTTGTAATGTGGGGGTATGTAACGAGAGCCAATGGCAATGAGTTTGTTTAGGAGAACAACTCGAACCGCCACTGCTTCAAGGGGCGTTTGTAGGCGTAAACGCTGACACGAAATGCTTTTATCAATAAAAATGGTAACACCGCCTGATGATATGACAGCATCATCGCGATCTTTTCGAAACGTTACATATGGTCGGAGAAAGTTTGTGTGTGGTGGTTTTAGGTGTGTTTCCTGTGGACGCAGCACTTTTGGATTGTGTTTTTGCATAAGCTCTTGCACATCGTCAAGGTTCCTAAGAAGACCTCTGATGTTCCGTTGAAATATTTGTGTACCCATATTGGAAGTAAATAGGTGCTGTGTGTACAGAAACAGAAGTATTAAACACAGAGATTTCAGAGATTAGATTACAGAGCTCTTTCGAGGCCCTGTAATCGAGGTTTTCCCCTTTCTGAAGTGTTCGAGGGAGCCTCCCCGCTCCGTAGGCGCTTGGTGCGCCTTGAGGATTGGTGTAGTGTCGATTGCCTCTTGTGAGGCGCCGGACACGTGCTATTGCGAGCGAGAAGTTACCCGAGAGAGTCCCGCCTTGTAGGGCAAGACCCCTGCGCCTACCAGCCCTGAGGTCGGTGGGGCTCCCTGGGGGATTTGGCTGTGCCGGCTGTTGCCGCCGCTGGAAGGGGCCGGGGACATTGGGGCAGCCTCGGCTGCACCCACCTTCGGGGTCGATGGCCCCGTCTCCTGGGTTGGCGTAGCAGCGCTAGCAGCAGCTGCCGGGGGGGGGCGGATGGAGTCACTGCCGCCTCACTGGGTGTGGGTCGGACAGCCGCCGGAGACCGTTTTGGCGCTACCCCCTGACGCGCCACATCGGCAAACGTATTCTTGGACAGGTAGGATACCCACCTGCGTGCCTCCTTGAAATGTATTTTCCTTGACTTTGATTGTAACAATTTCCTTTTCTTTTTTCCAGGATGGGTACGACCGCGAGTACGCGGCGTGCTCCCCATCACAATTTACACAGTGGAGAGATTTCTCGCAAGCTTAAGAGGTGTGGTCATTCGCACTACATTTCGCACAAGTTTGGCAGCGTCGGCAGCTCTGCGAACTGTGGCCGAAACGCTGGCATTTTAAACATCTTAGGGGATTTGGCACGTATGGTCTGACACGGAGCTTGATGTACCCGGCCTCTAAAGACTCGGGCAGAATACTAGAACCGAATGTGAGTATTAGGTGCTTGGTCGCAATTTCATTACCATCCCACCTCAGCCTAATTCTTCTGACATTGACACCATTCTGCTCACTGAAGCCCTTCAAGAGCTCAGCCACTGTCAGCTGGAGCAAATCATCGTCCGAGACAACGCCTCGGGCGGTGTTCAGAGTGTGGTGTGGAGTCACTGTCAATGGAACATCCCCAAATGATCCTAGACTGGGCAACTTTTCCTGTTGTTTCTGATCATGCAGCTCTAACAGGAGATCACCACTTGCCAGCCTTGATACCTTGTAGCCTGGACCAAGGACATCAGTTAAGGACTTGGAAACTAGAAAAAGGAATATGTTTCGTACTTCCTTGTCGGATTTTTTTGAGTGGATCACATGGTACCGTGGGAAGTTCGGTCTTGGACGTCCAAGGAACTGGAAAACATCTTTGGTGCGCCCTTCTTTCTGAGGGCGATTGGGAAGGTGAGAAAAGGCACTAGCCATAAAATAATGTAATTTTCGGCATATAACGCCAGCCACCCACCGTAGAGCCCTACAAGGGGACGCTACAAGGACGGTAAAAACAGGTCCTGCGAACGCCAGCTGTACGTTATCACTATAACCAAATATGAGATAACCAAATATGAGGTTGGCTATTCACACAAGGTTAACCCTTGCTGCCTAGAAAAAGTGGAAGTAATCGGAAGCTAGGAGAAGATAGGAAAGATGAAAAGTAAGAGAAAGATGAAGGCCGGAGGGAGAGACAGGAAAAGGCAACTACCGATTTACCCCGGGTGGGTCAGTCCGGGGGTGCCGTCTACGTGAAGCCGAGGCCAAAGGGGTGTGTTGCCGCCGCCGAGGGGCCGTGAAGGTCAAAATACCCGGCATTGGCTCAACACCCAGGATCCCCTTTTCCCCGGACACGGCTAAGCCGCGCACAATAGACGCGGGAGGGTCCAACCCTCGTGCGCTCGGGTAGGTGGTGTCGCAACACACCAAACGCCTGCTGAAGCAGACGCCCCTGCGGGGCCCGAAAGTGAAATTTTAGCATTAGATATAACCATACCAGGGTGTCTACTTTAATCGTTAGTAAATTTATACTTTCCTGGGGGTGAGCAGAACACTCAATGTTTGGATTCAGCAGTGACTTCGTTATGTAAGGACAAAATCCTTGTTGGCAATTTCAACTCCCATCACACCTGCTGGGGCTTTCGAACTGACCAGTGTGACGAACGCTTGTGGGATTCGACAAAACATAATAATCTGTCTTGTCTGAACACTGTAATTCCTACATATATTTGTAAACAGTCCCGCTCTGTAATGGATTTAAGTTTCGTAAGTTCTTCCCTCACTAGCTCATCCCGGAGAACCTTGGACTGTGCCGCAGACAGTGACCACGTTCCAATAATGTTTGAAATTGCTTTCCCGATTATGCCATCAGGCAGGTACGCGTACTTGTAGAGTATACTAAATTTAAACGCGATCTTAAGGTACATTTAGCATCCTATTCTGAAGAGCGCGAAGACACCAACGCTATGAAACTTTGTGTGCTAATAAAAGAACATGCAGAAAGGCGAAATTCAGTGTTACATCTGCAAAGAAAGCACCTTATAACCCTTGGTAGAGTACAAACTGCACTTGAGACCACCGACGCCGACAAGCAGCTTGGAAGCAACTCCTTTAAAAGCAGTGCCCTAAAAATTGGTAGGATTACAAATTTGACGCTGCTGTGTTTAAACGTGCAGTTGCTCAAGCTAAAGAAGATTATGACAGAATACACTGCAATTTCCTTTCTAAATCTAAAACCAAAAAATCGTTGTTTAGATATATGAGATATCGGAAAATTCTGCCAGCGCCAACTGATATTCATTATGTCAATCTGTCTCCCGATGAAATGAGAAAATATATTGAACTCTTTGCTAAAGGCTTGCAGAGTAGAGTCACGTCATCCATGTCCTACAATTTGCAAAAATAAGCCCGAACATTATTGTTAACTGAAGTTACATAGCCTGAATTAGCTCAAGTGATTCGAAACTTACTCTTTATGTGAACGAATTACCGTTCACATAATAAAAAATTATTCGATCTAACTCGTGGAAACCTTTAAACGTTACGAACTATTCCTTAAACAAAGCCTAGATATCTTACGATTGGAAAGTAGGTAAAGTAATCCCTATATCTAAAAAACAAGGGACAGGTTATAACATAGAAAACATCAGACCTGTTTCTCCTACTTCTAATATGGTCAAGCTCATAGAGAGGGTATTACATTACATAATTACTGTTTGGATGACGGATAATTTAATATTAGGTCCAAATCAAATAGGCTTCAGAGCCATTTGCTCAATATGGTGTGCCCATGCTGATATAGAGAGCCGCATCGAACTTGCCCGGAAAAGGAGACAATATTCTACTTTATTTACAATAGATATATCTAAAGCTTATGACAGCATTGGACATTCAATTTTACTGGATATTCTGCAGCGTCGTAATTTTTCAAATCATATTATCGCGTGGTTGGCAGAATTTTTGTGATCAAGAGAATTTTATTGCTTCAAGGACGGATGTTGCTCACTTAAATTCAGACAGACTGGCGATGTTCCCCAAGGAGCAGTCTTGTCCACAATATTATTTAATATATTAATGAGCTCCATCGCCACTTGTCAGGACGTGCGCGTTTACGTGTATGCAGATGACACTGCATTATTTGACATTATTTGACCTTACATTAACGCTTTATACCAAAAATAATAAAGATACATGAGTATGCTTGAGGTATGACTTCAGACAATTTGTATATCATTAAATGTAATCAAAAGCGCAATTTTCCTGTTCCTGGTCATGGATCCGATTTCAATTTCTATATCTTATACGCAAGAACCCATCCCACAGGTTGAGTCTCGAAAATACTTGGCCATCATATATAATAAAAAACTCAACGAAAGTTCACACATAAAAAGTGTAGCGTGCAAGGCACAACGTGATTTAGGTATTCTGCGTAGAATGAGTGAACGACAGCATGGACTACGACGTAGAGATTCACTGTTGACGATTTATAAAATGTATATGCGCCCCATATTGTAATTTGGGCGTGTCTTGTTTTCAGACGGCCGTGCTTAGAAAATAAAGCATCTCGTGCTTTTGGAGCGTGAGGCTCTACGCCTGTGTGTCTGGGACTACCCAGCTTTGTGGCTAATAATGTTATCTATCGAGAAGCGCACTTTCCAAAATTCAAGCATTTCTAAAATTTTACAGCTTGCTCCTTAGATGATGTGAACACGCCTTTATTATTGATCCAAATTCCTTCTTTCTTGCTCATTGGCCTCGCTTTCACACTCCACAGATTATATTTGTACAAAAACAATTAGATAGCCTGAATGTGAATATTCGAGAGGTAATTTCATCAACCGAATCAAATCAGAATATTCGGATAGATTTTGATGACATTTCCCTCCAAACTCTAAGTTTCAATCAGCCACATTTTTAAATAGCCTGTTGCAAGAACGACAGAAAGCTTAGCTAGTTTGTACGGATTCATTATGCAAAAAAGAAGTGAGGCGCGCAGAGAGGACACATTAGTAGAGAAGTTTTGCATAATGAATCCTTGCCAACTAGCTCAGCTTTCTGTCGGCGTTCGTGTTGTCCACTTCTCTACTCTTCTGTCCTGTCTGCACGCCTCACTTCTTTTTTGCACAATGAACTGTTGCAAGATTACCTTGCACACGTACAAACAAATAACATAATAGCTACAGACACTTCAGTGAAGAATGAAAAGGCGGGCGTAGGCATTTTCTCGCTTCTACTTGGCTGGTCATTCTTCTTGACACTGCCAGATTTCCCACCCGTTTTTGAAGCCGAGCTTTTAGCAATGATTTTAGCGCTTCGGAAGTTCCCTTCGAACTCAATAAATGCGGTTAATATAACAGATTACCTTTCGGTCTGTACGTCTCTTACAGTTTCATCCAATTCGCCAACTCTAAAGACGTTTCTAACATCAGTTCCTCCACATTTGAATTCTCTAAAACTATTGTGGGTACCTTGTCCCTGTGGTTTACATTCGAATGAAATGGCAGACACATTAGCGCAAGCATCCCTGAGTGGACCTAAAATGCTGGTTATTCCAGTTTTGGCGCACATAACCGCAATCATATATAAAAAATATTCAATTTATAGAGATGCCATTGAATCAATAACGACATGGAAAGAATATCAGCACCTAAAATTTTCGCGGAAAATTCGATTGTGTCATCAAGACAATCAGAAGTAGTGATCACGAGATTACGCTGCCGTGTCCCTTCACTAAACCTATATTTACAAAGGACTGGTCTGGAACTATCGCCTCTGTGTCCATACTGCCAATAAACAGAATCACTAGGTCCCAATTTTTTTATAGGTCGGCGATACAAATTCTTAAGAAAAAGACAACTACAACTTCCGCTTGCTAAATTAGGGTCAATATTGTTACGTAAGAAGACGCAGATGAAAAGCTACATGCAAGTATATTTACAACGTAATACGCCGCACTTGGCCAAGCGGCAAAGCCCGCGCTAGCCTCTAATTGTCGTCGTCCTCTTCTTACTGCTCGCCTCTTCGTCATTGGAAATACTATTCCGTAGCACTGCCCCCGGCGGCAAAAGCGCCATCCCGGAGCGACTAAAGGCCGGACTAGGAAGCAGTGTAGTAGACCTTGAGACTACTGACGTGCACGACATCACTAGATGCCCGACTAGATGACGAGGTTGAGCTCACAGGAGCAATTTCGTACGTCACAGGCGTCACCTGGCGCAGCACGCGGCAGGGCCCTGTGTATCGCGAAAGGAGCTTTCCTGAAAGTCCGACGTGACGAGAGGGCGACCACAGGAGCACGAGCGCACAAGGTGAACACTGTGCGTCATGGTGGTGGGCGTTGTACTGACGCTGCTGAGTGGTTTGCGAGTCCGTCAGTCGAGCACCGGCAAGCTGGCGTGCGTGGTCGGCGAGGGCGATGGCGTCACGCGCATACTCGCTTCTTGAGATCGCAGCAAGAGGAAGTGCCGTGTCAAAGGGCAAGGTCGGTTCGCGACCGTACAATTGATCAAATGGAGAAAATCTGGCGGTGTCGTGCCGGGAAGGATTATAAGCAAATGTGACGTAAGGAAGGGCACTGTCCCAGCCGTGGTGGTCCTTGGAAACGTACTTGGACAGCATATCGGTAAGAGTACAGTTGAACCGCTCTGTCAGGCCATTGGTTTGAGGATGGTATGAGGTAGTCAGCTTGTGTTGAGTGGAGCAGGAACGCACAATGTCGATAACTTTCGAGAGGAAGTTACGACCGTGGTGTGTAAGCAGCTGTCGCGGGGCGCCATGAAGTAAAGTAATGACACGCAAGAGAAAGTCCGCGATGTCAGTGGCGCAACTGGTAGGGAGAGCCCGCGTAATAGCGTATCGGGTGGCGTAATCAGTTGCGACGGCTGCTCATTTGTTCCCAGAGGAAGACGTGGGAAAGGGACCGAGGAGGTCTAATCCAACACGAAAGAACGGTTCCACAGGGACGGTGATCGGCTGGAGATGACCGGCAGGTACCACCTTAGGTGTTTTCCGACGCTGGCAGGGATCATAGGTAGCAACATACCATCGGATGGAGCGAGCGAGGCCAGGCCAATAGAAGCGGCGGCGGACGCGGTCGTACGTGCGAGTTACCCCAAGATGTCCTGCAGTGGGTGCGTCATGCATCTCAAAGAGCACAGTCTGTCGTAGATGTTTTGGCACGACAAGAAGAAGATCAGATCCGTCAGGGTGGAAGTTCCTTCGGTACAGAATGCCGGCCTGGAGGACATATAGGTGAACGGCTGCGTCGGTAGATGTCACGGAGTGGTAGATGTAGAGCGCACACGCTCGATGAGTGCTCGCAGCGGTAGGTCTCGGTGCGGCTCATCCACGATGTTAGCGAAGGCAGACACAGAAAATTCCGTTAGCGGTACTAGTGTCGACCTTCGTCAGGCTCGTCTACCGGGTAACGAGACAGACAGTGAGCGTCCTTGTGTAGTCGGCCAGATTTGTAGGTTACAGCATATGATTATTCTTGGAGGCCTAAGGCCCAGCGACCAAGTCTTCCTGTAGGATCTTTCAGTGAGCATAACCAGCAAACGCCTGATGGTCTGTGACAACGGAAAAGGGTCGGCCATATAAGTATGGGCGGAACTTCGCAACCGCCCTAACTAGGGCCAGACACTCACGCTCAGTGATGTAGTAGTTGCGCTCGGAGGGTGAGAGGAGCCTGCTGGCGTAAGTGATAACACGGTCGTTGCCGCGCTGGCGTTGTGCCATTACTGCGCCAATTCCGTGACCGCTGGCATCAGTACGGACTTCGTAGGCGCCGAAGGATTGAAATAGGCCACAACGGGAGGTGTTGTGAGAAGGCCGATTAGATGCAAGAATGCAGAGGCCTCGTTGTCGCCCCACTGGAAAGGGGCGTCATTTTTCACAAGCTCGGTTAGTGGTCCCGCTATGGCCGCGAAATGTTTCACTAAACGGCGGAAGTACGAACAAAGGCCGATGAAGCTGCGCACATCCTTGACACACTTAGGAACAGGAAAGTGCCTAACAGCATGGATCGTGCCTGGGTCCGGTTGCACTCCGTTCGCGTCAACGAGATGCCCAAGGACGGTGATCTGGCGACGGCCGAATTGGCACTTCGATGCGTTCAGTTGCAGACCGGCTCGACGAAAAACGTCCAGGACTGCCGAGAGGCACTTGAAGTGCGTAGCGAACGTCGGGGAGAATAGGCTAACGTCGTCCAAGTAGCACAGACACGTGGACCACTTGAAACCGCGAAGAAGGAAGTCCATCATGCGTTCAAAAGTGGCAGGAGCGTTACATAGACCAAACGGCATCACTTTGAATTGATAAAGACCATCGGTTGTTACAAAAGCAGTCTTCTCGCGGTCAAGGTCGTCCACGGCGATCTGCGAGTAGCCGAAGCGAAGGTCAATAGAGGAGAAGTAGCGAGCACCGTGGAGGCAGTGAAGGGTGTCATCAATCCGAGGTAGGGGATACACGTCCTTCTTGGTAACCCTTTTAAGGCGCCGATAATCCGCGCAAGAGCGCCATGAGCCATCCTTCTTTTTTACCTGTTCAACAGGTGACGCCCATGGACTACACGACGGTTCTATAATGTTCTTGGCAAGGATTTTAGGAACTTCTGCGTGAATAACTTGACGCTCAGCCGATGACGCTCAATACGGGAGGCGATGAGTAGGAGGGGCATCGCCGGTACTAATGCGATGTTTAACAGCTGTAGTTTGGGCCAAAATACGATCGTTAAAGTAAAAAATATCGCGGTAGGGAAACAGAACACGGTAGAGCTCACGAGCGTGCTTGGACGGCATGTCGGGCGCAATCATTTTCTGTAAGTCGGCGATGGTACAACTTGCCGACTGCGATGGTAGAGGAGAATCGGCCGAATTGTCGTCTACTACAAAAGTATGCTATTGAGTGATCCTCGAATGAGCAAAGATGGGCCAGAGGCATCCCGCGTGGCAGCATTTGTGTCCTCGAGCCAAAATTGACCACTGGCAGGCAGATGCAATTCGCCGTAATAGATAAAATAGTATGAGGTACTGTGATCGCGTGTGTAAGTAGGACGTCTTGCATAGGAGCCGCGGCGTAGTGACCGTCGGGCACTGGTGGAGATGACAATAAGTCAAGGTAAGTCAGTGCCGAAGGTGGCAAGCGAACGAAGTCGACGGAAATGAGGCGACTGGGGTGTGGTTCAGCGGGATCCAGAACAGGCGGGTCAAGGCGGAGAATACTGGCGGAACAATCGATGAGAGCAGAATGTGTTGGAGGAAGTCTTAGCCGAGGATGATGTCGTAGGGACAGTGGATGATGACTGTGAATAGCACGATTGTGGAGCGATCGGCAAAGGAGACACGGGCGACACACATGTCAATTACGGGGCCTGTTACGCCATCGGCGACACGGACAATAGGCGTGGTGGCCAGTGTGATTATTTTCTTCAGGTGGTTACGAAGGTCAGCGCTCATTATCGACAAATGCGCTCCAGTGTCTATAAGAGCAGATATAGAAACACCGCCGAATTGCACGTCAAGAAGGTCCAGATGGGTGGGCAACGTTAGTAGAGGATTTGGCGGCGTAGGGAGTAATGCAGCGTCACCTCGAGGCGCTGCATCATCTAGTTTTCCGGCTGGGAGCGGCGTCCGAAGGGAGTCGGTGAAAAGGAGCGACGGGGCTGGGGAGAGTGAGATTGTCGTCGTTGAGGCGCAGGTGCACGAGAATAGGGGCGGTTCGGCGCAGGATAATCAGTGGCGGCATTATCGGAGGGTGCGGCATAAGGAAGAGAAGGCCCACCTGAGGGGCGAGATTAGGCAGTATAAGCAGACCTGGTCGAAGAAGTCCAGCGACTGCGACAGTGCCGAGAAATGTGCCTGATTCGACGGCAGTGAAAACAAATGGGCTTGTGGTCAGCGGTGCACCATTCAGATGGGTTGCGGAAATATGGTGGGCAAGAAGATGCGGGACGGGGCGGAATCGAAGTATCCGGGTGAGTATCAGGGCGCTGGGCCGAGCAGATGGTGTGAAGACCCATGTTTTCGAACTCCTGGTCGACAACTGCCTGGATCAGGGAAACCATGACTGCAGGTGCGTTGGTGGGGCTGGAGTCGAAGGCAGCCGGGTAGGCGGCCTCACTCTCACTCCGGACGATCCTGGTAATATCGCCAGTGTTGTTGGGACAAGGAGCATCGGCACAGGAAGATGTCGCTGGGGTGTTGGGCAAACGAGCAAACTGCTGGTCGATACGTCGGCTTTTAGCGAGTTGCAGGCGGCGGCATTCTTTTATAACTGCATCCACCGTCGCGACGTTGTTGAATGCGAGCAAGTTTAAGGCGTCATCGGCAATGCCTTTGAGGATGTGGGATACCTTGCCTGACTCAGTCATGTGTGCGTCAACTTTGTGGCACAGAGCCAAGACGTCTTGAATGTACATGACATAGGGCTCCGTTGACGTATGCACACGGCCGGAAAGCGCCTTCTGCGCGGCAAGTTGGTGAGCGTAGGGGTTACCGAACAAGTCTCGGAGCGTTTGCTTCAGCGAATCCGAACTGGTGAGCTCATCTTCGTGCGTTCGAAACCAAACTCGAGGTGTGCCGCCGAGGTAAAAGACTACGTTGGCGAGCATGATAGTAAGGTCCCACCTGTTATTGCGGCTGATGTGTTCGTACAGGCTGATCCAGTCCTAGACATCTTCCCCATCTTTGCCCGAGAATACGCCAGGATCACGAGGAGCAGGGAGAGTGATGTAGGTCGTCGAAGTGGCAGCAGGTGTCGGAGGCGGCTGAGTCGAGTTGTCGTCGCTGGGAGCCATGAAGGATGGCTCGACGTACCATCCACTGCGAAGCTCCGTGGCGAGGTACAGGGAATGTCCACCTCCACCAGATATGTTACGTAAGAAGACGCTGATAAAAAGCTATGTACAAGTATATTTAGAACGTAATACGCCACACTTGGCCAGGAGGCAACAGCCCGCGCTAGCCTCTAATCGTCGTCGTCGTCCTCTTAATGCTCGCCTCTTTGTCATGGGAAATTCTATACCGTAGCAATATCATCAGAAATCATACTATCTTTCGGTGCGTCAGTAATTGGTGTCAGCAACAGGGACGTGTTTGATGCCGTTTGCGGTTACATACAATCAACAAAACGAGTAACTTTTTGATTGTTCTCTTGTAATTTGTTTGCTTTTGTGGGTTTCCGTTTCTTCCTTTTTTCATTGGATATGTAACACTTCAAAAGAATAGGTAATAGTTTCAGCACGCGATTCTTGGCCAATCTCCCAGTGAGGGTATGAGGCACAACATGAGACAATCATCCTCACCACCATCTCTCGGGATTCTCAACTGCTCTTTATATTTGTCTTGTAAATACACCGTGTAAATAGTTTTATACCCGTGTCATTTTTATGGATGTACGGCGTATGCGTCTGCGCCACGGAGCTGCGCAGCCGACGTCTAACCCCACTTGGGAACATACTTCGAGGGGAAAGCACCGAGTCTGTATCTGCATTGTCTACTACGCATACGCAGTATGTAGCTCTACCTCAGCCTCGAGACCATGGTAAGTTCACCGGTCTCGGTGGTGTTGACGTAGAAGAAAGGTTGAAGATGTTTGAGCGCGTCAGCAAGGTGAGCAGGTGGGATCGGACCGTAATGCTGGCCAATGTCGTGTTCTACATCGACGCAACGCCTCGAACGTGGTTCTTTACACACAAATAAGAGCTAGCCAACTGGGAGTTGTTTAAAGAGGAGCTCTCCGACGTCCATGGCAATCCAACCGGTCCATAACTAGCCGCCAAGCAACAAATAGCATGCGTCCCCAAGATGCTACCGAGTCGTATGTCTGCTACATTCAGGTCACGAACTCACCATCTGTCATAAAATTGACACGTCCATGCCAGACGCTGACAAGGATGGACACGTTTTTAAAGGCATCGCGGAGGAAGTATTCAGCCTTATGGTCTTTAGAAACCTATTGGCTGTCGACGCAGTCATGAAGGAATGCTGCCATTTTGAGCAGGCGAAGAGACGCCGTATGCACAAACAGTTTACACGGCTTCCACATATGCAGCGACCTCTTCTTGCACCGACCCCACCGACCAATCTAGGTTGCCACCGGCATGCGAAAACGTGACCCGCATTGTACGCCGTGAACTCGAAGCAGCGTTTCCTGCCTCCCCTCATCAGACGTCTTGCAACAACAATGCTGAGACGTTATCGCTGATCCAGACCGTGGTTCGCCAGGAAATCGCTAATATGGGTGTTCCCAGCGCTTGCTTCTTGGGTCATCCTGGCAGCGGCCCTGCTCCTATGTCTTCGTCTTATGGCAGTCCACCTTACATTGCCCGTTACCCCTGCACTGCCCGGAATCCATAGGACTGGCGTACCCCCGCAGGGGCGTCTGCGCCAGCAGGCGTTTGGTGTGTTGCGACACCACGTACCCGAGCACACGAGGGTTGGACCCTCCCGCGTGTAGCCGTGCACGGCTTAGCCGTGTCTGGGGAAAGGGGGATCCTGGAGGTTGAGCCGATGCCGGGTGTTTGGACCTTTAAGGCCCCCCGGCGGAGGCAACACGCCTCTTTGGCCTCTGCTTCACATAGACGGCACCCCCGGACTGACCCACCTGGGGGAAATCGGCAGTCGCCTTTTCCTGTCCCCCTCTCCATCTATAATCTTTCTTCTGCACCTTTCTTTCTCTCCACTCCTTTCCTTATCTTTTTTCTCTACTCTAATTTCCTGGCGGCGAGGGTTAACCTTGTGTGGCTAACCAGCCTTGGTTACACCATGTACGGTTATAGTAGTGGCGTACAGCTGGCGTTCGCAAGTCTTGAGATACAAGCCTTGTGGCGTCCCCATGTTGGGCTCGGTGGTGGGCGGCTGGCGCTGCTGCCGAAGACAAATACTTTTTATGGCTACTCCATCCATTTCTCTAACTGATCGTCCTCTAAAAAGGGGGCGCAACGAAGCAACCACTCGATTCTTCTTCAAGAGCTACGACAACTATGCAAAGTACCATGTCATCCACAGTGACGGCAGTATAACAGCCAGAAAACTATCTCCCTTCAAAGTTTCGAAGTGCCTAAGAGACACATTAGGCCCAGGATTCAAAGCTACAAGGATGGCTAGTGGTGACATCCTTCTGGAACTGAACGACAAAGAACAACTTAAAAAGCTTTCAGACCTCAAATTCATTGGTGACATAGCAGTAACTGTCACGGCGCACTGTTCGATGAACAGCATTCGTGGGGTAATCTCTGATGAAGACATGCTTGACCTTAGTGAGGAAGAATTGCTTGAAGGTTTTGCAGAACAAAATGTGACGAAAGTTCAAAGAATCATGATCCATCGGAATGACACCGAAATCCCTACAAAACATGTAATCCTGACATTTGGCTCCACCACACTACCAGACTCAGTCGAAGCAGGCTATGTGAAAATCCGTGTGAGGCCTTATATCCCCAATCCTAGACGTTGCTTCAAATGCCAGAGGTTCGGGCACAGCTCTCAGACATGCAGAGGAAAATTAAGGTGTGCCAAATGCAGTTCTAACAATCATCCATCAGATAATTGTAATGCTGAATCACACTGCACGAACTGTGAAGGGGATCATCCTGCATTCTCACGATCATGCCCAATCTGGAAAAAGGAGAAAGAAATCATTGCCCTTAAGATAAATGAAAACATCACATTCTCTGAAGCACGAAAACGACTTACATTTCCCCGCAACGAAAGTTTTGCCGCTGTGATGAGGCAGGGGGCCCTCTCACAACGGCCTAAAGAGCCAGCCCTGGTCACACGTAGTGAACCACGGGGGACTTCTTCTGCCCCCAAACAGGCAGCACCCAGTGCTGCCGAATCCAACAACACGCAGACCTTGCTCTCGCAGGGCTGCATTACTGTGCAAAAATCGAGGCCCGAGACACGACTCTCAGAGCCTCGTGACCCCGCCTCCACCGCCTCTCAGAAGGAGATGGAGGTTGACGCAAGTACATCGGTGCCAGTGGCACCAAAAGACAAGCGCAGCTTGCCTGAGGGACGTAAAAAAGAAAAAAACCCTCGAGTAATTCCACCAAAGCCTAAATAAAATTATCACTCTACACAGAACACTCCCAAAAACACCTTTGTCATAATGGGTGTTCAGATATTGCAATGGAATGCCAGAGGCCTTTTGCATAACCTAGATGACGTCAAAGAATTGTTATCTACGTATAAGCCTAGAGTGTTCTGTGTTCAGGAGACGCACTTAAAATCAAGTGACTCGAACTTCCTAACTCAGTTTGGAATTTTTCGTAAAGACCGTGATGATGGACATGCTGCATCACGTGGCGTGACAATAATAATATCAAAGACTGTTGCATGCCAAAATCTCCAACTTAACACGCCTTATGAAGCAGTAGCCGTACGAGCTATTTTGCTTAATAGGCTTGTTACTGTATGCTCTTTGTACATCCCACCAGACAAGAGGCTCGACATTACTGAGTTTGAAAAACTAATACACCAGCTTCCTGAGCCGTATATTGTGGTTGGTGATTTTAATGCTCATAGTGGACTCTGGGGGGACTCACGTTGTGATGCAAGAGGCCGCGTAATTGAAAAATTCCTTCTATCCTCCGCAGCATCCCTGTTTAACAAAAAGTTCCCGACTTATTATAGCATTACACATAACACCTACTCCTCAATAGATCTGGCGGTTGGCTCTGCAACACTTCTGCCATTGTTTGAATGGAGAGCTCTCACAGACTCCTTTGGAAGTGACCATTTTCCAGTTCTCTTAGAGGCAATACATACGTATGACCCACCTGTGAATCCAAAAAAAATGGAAACTAAACGCTGCAAACTGGGCAGAATTCAAAGAGCTCGCATGTATATCCCTTGAATCCATAAGGCAGCTTGACATTGAAGAAATGACCGCCTGTATAACTGAACACATTATTCATGCCGCGAAACAATCGATACCACAAACCTCTGGTAAAATAGTGAATCCTAAGCCCTGGTGGAATGAAGAGTGCAAGCAAGCACGAAAAGAACAAAACAAAGCCTGGCGTACGTTTTCCAAATATCCAACAGAAGGAAACCTTATAAATTTCAAACGTGCAAAAGCAAACGGAAGACGCATTCGTTGGGAAGCCAAGAGAGATAGTTGGAGAAATTATATCGGCTCAATAAACTCATACAAAGATAGCCAGAAAGTGTACAGTAGGGTTCGAAGGCTGAAGGGGAATACCACACTACCCTTGCCCGTGGTAAATGACACTGTGTCTACATTAGAAGGGCAAGCAGATGCTTTGGGCGAACACTTTGAGCACACATCGAGTTGCGCGAATTACACAAAAGCATTCCTAACATATAAAAAATTAGCTGAGTCAATACCCTTCTCCTTCCGAAAATCCCATAGCGATGGGTACAATTGCCCATTCACGATGCAAGAATTAAAAATAGCTTTGCACAACTGCAAAAACTCTGCGCCAGGATTAGACAGTATTAATTATGAGATGGTCAAGCACCTACCCGAGGAAACACTTGAATGCCTCTTATACCTGTTCAATAAAATTTTCTGCAGTGGTCGATTGCCGTCCTGCTGGAAGGAAGCTATAGTAGTGCCAATATTAAAGCATGGAAAAGACCCCTACTATGTACAGAGCTACAGACCTATCGCTCTAACGAGCTGTGTATGTAAGGTGTTTGAAAAAATGACAAACCGCCGATTAATGTTCTTTTTGGAATACAATAGAATTCTGGATCCCCACCAAGCCGGTTTTAGGCCAGGAAGGTGTACAACAGATAGCCTAGTTCTACTTGAGAGTTATATACGAGACGCGTTTGTTCATAAGCAATACTGTCTATCAGTATTTTTTGATCTCGAAAAAGCTTATGACACTACCTGGAGGTATGGCATATTGCAAGACCTCGTGTCGTATGGCGTGTCAGGCAACATGTTTAATATAATAAAAAGCTACCTGTCGGAACGAAAGTACAGAGTAAGGGTGGGAACTGCAGTGTCGAGAGTCTTTGTGCAAGAAAACGGTGTACCACAAGGAGGAGTGCTCAGCTGCACACTATTCTTAGTTAAAATGAACACACTACAAAAACACTCCCACCATTTATATCGTACTCACTATATGTAGATGATATACAGATAAGTTTTAAATCATGCAATCTGTCCATATGCGAGAGGCAGACTCAGCTGGGAGTGAACAGGCTTTCAAAATGGGCAGACAAGAATGGCTTTCGCTTTAATGAAGAAAAGACGACATGCGTGTTATTTTCTCGGAAAAGAGGCATACATCCTGAACCGAATATTACGATGAACGGGTATGTGATTAGTGTAAAAAAGGAGCAGAAATTTCTTGGCGTTATATTGGATGATAAGCTCTCGATCGTTTGTGCAGCATATAAAAAACATAAAAATGAAATGCTTAAAAACTATGAATATCCTCAAAATTCTTTCGCACCAGTCGTGGGGAACTGACAAGAAATGCTTGCTCTCGCTGTATAACAGTTTGATTAGAACACGTATCGATTACGGGAACATTGTCTACCAATCAGCTTCACGTTCTGTTTTAAAAATTCTGGATCCTGTACATAACCTTGGCATGCGACTAGCCCTAGGTGCATTCCGTACTAGCCCTGTTCCAAGTTTGCACGTAGAAGCTAATCAGTGGAACCTAGACCGACAACGTAAGTACTGTAGTTTTATGTACGCACTTAAGATTAGTTCCAACCGAGAACACCCGTGTTACAAAATGTTGAAGAGCACAGAAACGCAAACCCTCTTTGCAAAGCGGTCATCATTAGCAAAGCCATTTCCATTGAAAGCACAGTCGCTATGTCAAGAAAACAACATACTGCTGTCGGACGTTCACCTGCATAACACTAACGAGTTAGTAGCACCATGGGAATCAGTCACCATACATTGTGACTGCTCGTTCACAGAAACAAACAAAAAGCATGCACCCCAAGAAGCTGTAAAACAACACTGCTTATCACTACAGAGTAAGTACAAGTGTCCAGAATTTTACACTGATGCTTCAAAAACTGCTGAAACAACATCATGTGCTGCAATTGGTCCAGATTTTGTAGCCCATTTAAGATTAAACAAATACACAAGTATCTTCACTGCTGAAGCTTACGCTATACTCCTCGCAGTTAAAGAAATAACAACAAAACAGATCAATCAATCGATAATATACACAGATGCCTTAAGTGTGGTCCGGTCAATACACTTTGAAAAACAAAGAAAGAATCCGGTGATAAACACTCTCATCAGCAGCTTAACCTTAGCCTACAAGAGAGGGCTACATATTATAATCTGCTGGGTACCTGGCCATACTAGTATACTTGGTAATGAAGCGGCAGACGCAAATGCGGCCTTAGCAAGTCTAAGGCCCCAAATAGATTTAAGTTATGTACCATATACAGATATGAAACCTGTCGTTCGAGGAATACTGCGTCACGCATGGCAAGAAGCTTGGGACACAGAAAATAATAACAAACTTCGCATCATCCAACCCTACATTACCCAAACACCTGTACACCGGCATAGAAAGGAGGAAGTAATGATGTCGAGACTGAGGATAGGACACACACATGCAACTCACTCATACTTGCTAACAGGTACTGATCCACCGGTCTGCATTAGATGTGGAAATCAACTCACAGTCACCCACGTTCTTATAGAATGCCCTGGCATGGAAGCTACGCGAAAAAAATACTTTCCTGAACTTTACCGCACCAATTTACCCATGCACCCTGCATTTTTCCTATCGGCTGAGCCGATGTTCCCCCTCGACCGGCTGTTAAGTTATCTTAATGATGTGAACTTTTTGAAGAATGTATCTTACCGCTTTTAAACTCATCTTCTCTACGCTACCTGAAATCCTACATGATCATCCTAAATTCTCCTAAGAAATGCAAGCCTTATGTTTTTAATTCGTAGGCCTTTGCAGCCACCGCAGTACATTACAGGCATTGCAACCCACTATACCTGCTGACGTGTTTATAACATTCTACTGCACTACTAAACATCGTTGCTGGCGCTCTTTGGCCGTTGCAGCCCTTGCGCCATAAATACTAATTAATTAATTAATTAGGACTGGCGTACACCTGATGCCATGCCGATCTGCTTCTGTTCTGGCCGAATCAGTCACGTATCCCATTAGTGCCGGAGCCGTTGACCATCCCTGCTTCGAAACACCTTCTGAAATTCAAGTTCACCTCGAAGCCACCGGGAGTAAGTGTTACGCAGTGGATTTTGCGGCGTGCCGTTGTGAACAGACGCTGGATGCAGGCTACGACGAAGTTACAGTGGAATCGTTCCTACGCTTGTAGTCGGAGCAGGAGCCGAACTGTAATCTTACCGTGGTGCGCCTTCTACCTCTAAATAGATTTCTGTCTTTTCAACTAACGGAGTCCGGCAGGCTCTGTCTTTATATAGATATATTATATGTTGTGGCAGATTTTCATGACTTCTGGAAGTGCAGTGTTTTGATGTCTGGGTGATGCTGCATAGTCGGTAGCGGTTACGTAGAAACCTCCTGCCTGTAGGAAGCGGCTTTAAGCATATTTTGATGGTCAGTTCTGAGCGCCCTGAAGTGCTTCCAAAATATGGCTAGATTGTTGGTATGGTCCAAATAGTCTGCGAAACCCACGCACTCATGCAATCAATTTAGGCGTCACCTTATGGGCTGTTTGTTTTGATTGACGATAATTAGCGGTGATGTTGGCGGCGAATGTGTAAGTTCTTCAGCGTTTAGTCGAATACTACAGCGGCGAGTCCATGTTAAACGTTAATTAGCGTGCACAACTGCTGTTTCTCTGCGTAGTCCACAAAACACACAGCGAAACGTGTTTGCTTGAGACGCTGTTGTGCGTCATTGTTCGTAATCTCTCAGAGGGTTGAGCATTATAACTGCGTCACATGGCACATCGCATCCTGGCAGCAGCGCTGTGCACAACTTTTGCGAGGTATCGAAGAAGCTCCTGTTCCGCACGACGTTTCTTTTGGGCCTGTGTGTCCTCAACGCGGAGTTCACGCTTTGAGCCATTTTGCTGCCACATGTTTACATGCTCCTTCTGCATACGTGGTCATCACGCTGCGGAGAATCCAGCTCCAAGTGCTTTCTTCAGGCTATGAACGATTGTAATGTTTACACTATCATAGCCCACATTTCACGACCTCCACAGCCCAGCACCTGCATTTTGTCGCATGGGAACCTAAATACAGTACGTGTCATACGCATAAACTGTGAAACGCTGCGGCAGCGGTGCCGGTCGTGTGGTGGTGGTGGTGATTATTATTATTATTATTATTATTATTATTATTATTATTATTATTATTATTATTATTATTATTATTATTATTATTATTATTATTATTATTATTATTATTATTGTTGTTGTTGTTGTTGTATGGTTTTCCCCTTTGTATCGGGTGGGCGCAAGTTTTGCATCATAGCCGATATGCCCGGAGGCGAGTTCCATCTGGCACCGTTGCAAGACACCCAGCGGTTTGCGCGAGTCAGACCACACCAGCGGCAGCTCCCGGAAAGTCGTGAGAAGAGGCGGAGAAAGCTTCGCCGTATACGTCCCAGGCCTACACCACGCACGCAGAAAAGTCACAGCGTAAGCTGGAGGAGCGGCCCTACAGGAGCTCCATTTTAGGTAGCACGCACTACAAGGTCTTCTCGTCGAAGTCTCGTTGCGTCGTTTTCACAAGATCGAACTCAACTGTTCACCCGGCGTCAACAGCGAGCTGCGGCTCGTGCTGCTCTCTGCAAAGCGGTCTGTTGATCCCGACGTGCCTGGTTGCTGCCGCGTGCTCCTACGCTCTCGCTTCTTCTTTGTCACTGCTCTAAAAAGCAGCCGGCTGTTTGGTTGGTGCGCGACGTTTCCTACTTCGTTAGGGAGCGATTCAGGAATTGGTCTGTTCGTAGTAGGACGAGCACAGCAGCCATCCAAAAGCACATAACTCCTTGCTTTAACAAAGTTGGCAGTGTTGCCCGAAGGTCCCAGCATTGAGTACACGAGAAAGGTTTAACATTGTGCTCGGACTGATCGGACCTTGTTCTAACTATACGTGGGTGCCATATGTTAACGCAACTGAGGACACAAGAAAAGAATGTCCTGGCTGCTTCAAGACGTCTCACAACGTTGCGTGATGAAGAGCGCCGCTGCTGGCGTATTTAATCTCGTGCACATCGATGTTGCACGAGATGAAACCTACAGGATCCCACCGGCGTTAGTCAGCGTCTAGTGAAATATAGATCAAATTAGCTTGACGTTTACTGTCCATTCCCTTCAGAGCAGTGCCTACACACAGCAGGTAAGTAGGGATTCAGTGCGCTTATAGTGTGCTTGCGCACAACGTTTGTACCAGCAGCAGCGGGCAGGATGCTACCCTGCCTCGTCAGCAGAGGTGATGGGCCGTAGCACTGAATACGCGTCGAGTTTGCTCGTTTGTAACAGCTAAGCAGTTAAGGCGACCAGAAACGCTCTGATATGGAATATGCCACATCTCAAGGTTCTGTGAAAAAATCTTTGATTACTCATACAATTCACATTTTTGAGAAAATATGGGGAATGTTAGGGCCACATTGGGTCAACACTTTTGAATAGTGTGCGTCAATGAGGGGTTACATGCATATTGGGAAACCCTCGTTTTGGATGTGTCACTTGAGTTATATGAAGAAGTTAAAAAGTGTGTGACGTTCATTTCAATTTTACACTTTCTAGTTCCTTGAAGGACCAAGAACGACAGAAACTAGATACCTTCAGAAAAATTGTGCTGCTATACTGGCGACGTGTACTGAAAATTTAAATTGCGCAAGTTTATTTTTGCCTTTGAGTTCATACACGCAATACTCGTGTTGTACCAAATTTCGTGCGTCATAATGGTCATGCAGTTGATTTTCCTTAATCCCCGTCGTGGGAGCGCCCTGTTACGTGCTTGTGCACGTTCCGATGGACCTCAATAAAGTTCATCATCGCATTCCATTCCTCGCTGAACTGTTCAAAGCCCGGTTTTTACATCTTGTTTAGGTAGGAAGAAGCATGTTGTGGAAGGACGAGCGATGAATATTTATTCTGTGTTGGTGAATTACATCCTCCGAAGAAAGTTGCTCTTTCGAGCATCCCATAGTGCTCTCCTGCCGTACCGCACAATATTTCCTAGAGTCGTTTTCTGGAGCATATTTAGTGATTATTGGGGAAACGCTATGAGTAACCTACGTGCGATGTTTATTGCGTGTGGGACAAAGTAGCTTACAAGCGTTATGACTTATGACTCGCTTTGCCCCAAAATAAATCTGTGACCCAAAGTCAACATTTAGTGTAAATTGTGGTTCTGCTAAGTACAATCTGTGGCAAAAATTTCGCGTTCAACGCCTCGTGTCTTTCTACCAATTTTTTATGTGTCAAATGAGATTCACGCGGTGTCTTCGATGAAATAAACGAAGCACTTTTTTATGTTTAGAATCTGTAAGGACCAAAGTAAGAGGTGATGTTTGAGAAATTATGCATAGTTTCGGTACTATAGCAGTTCTTTTAGTACCCCCATGAACCAAGAGACAGGCATTTCTCGTGTAAACATAACGTTAACGTCAAAAAATCTGATTGCATGTGACACTTTCTTACGTTTTTAAGAGGTCGGCATCTTCAGACAAGAACTTGTGAGAGGAAGCATTTTTGCTTACCTTTACTGAATTCATATTGAACTGCGTTTTTCGATGTATAATTTAGAGCCGAAACGCTTTCTACCTCTTCTTTTTCAACTTCGTACCTAAAAAGGACGTCATGGACACATTATCTAAGTCTGCAGCAACAAATGTTATTTGATGCGAGAAAGATCTATGTATCCACACGTACATCACGCGCAGCTAGGCAAGTGTGTGAAAGTGCAGCATTCATATTCATTCTTCTGGGCCCTTCGCCAAGAGCTTATTGAGCTTACTGCCTTATTGAGATAACTGAATTTTCCAATATTTCGTCAGAAAATACGCAAAGTGCGACTTACACACAAGCTGCAGATATGATAGCTTCGGATTGTAACTCGAATGTACGAGAATTTTGTTGCGCGGCAACTCAAGCACAAGTCCGTTTTCGAGCCGCCGTTTGTGGTCTCTCTGAGCGGACGCGGCCTCTAGGTGAGGGCACTGTTTTTGTTTGGGCACGTGCGAACTGAATAGACGAACAGCACCACCACAAGCGAAGTTAAACAAGCACAATCTGCTTTTGCAACACTTTTATTCGGACAGTGCTTCACGTAATGTCGATTACGGTCTCAGCACAAGCTGTGCAACAGATGCAACGAGCAGAGCGTCCATGCATCAATGACAGATACATTGTACGCACAAGTACCTCCCGCGCGCACGCACGTGTGCGGCATACATCCTTATTCTCGGCTGTCCGACAAGCGCAAGTGCCTTATTGAACTAAGTAAATTTTCCAAAAAGCGTCAGAACATTCGTAAAGTACGACTTTCACACAAGCTGAGGAAATGACAGCTTCGAATTGTCATTCGAATATACGAGAAAACGATTCTGTTGCGTGGAATCTCAAAGACAAAGCCCCTTTCTCGCTGCTGTTGGGCGTCCGTCTGAGTGGTCGCGGCCGCTAGGTGGTGGTATTGTTTTTGGATGAGCGCGACCAGACGAAAAATCCCGACCAACTAGATGCTAACATATTCGCTGTAAGAGTCGAAGATTTTTATCAGCAGCTTGCGGTTGTCTAACGTCGCCTCTGGTGGTGATGCTTGTCTAGCATCGTCTAACGTCAGTCGTGGCGGTGGTACTCGTCTAACGTCGGCTGTGCTTGTCTAACATCGTAAACAGCTTCGCTGTACATCCAGTTTCACAAGGTTGAATGGAGGCGGATTTTATGAGCATTTTGCGATCATGCCATGAACGACTACGGCGCCTTTTCTCGTAATGGACATGCATATCTTCCAACTTAAAATTTCTGCGATGCTACTTTGGTTCGTGCAAGATGATCTGACGTATTAAAGGACTGGATTGAGGGCTCGTTGGTCATGGAAAACTATAAGTTGTCCATGAAGGGCTCCTTAAGGCCTTCTGCGTGCGCTAAATAAATGTTTAACATTTTAGTTTCTACTTGGTTTTATTAGTTTCATTTATTACATGTAGCTTTTGTACTTCATGTTCTGCATTGCAGGATCTGGACGATGCTTTTTAAGTTGGTGGTATTGACACCTGTATACTTTTTAGGCGTTTGCGATGACTGCTGTTCACCGGCTCCCCGCTGTTAGAAATTTATTGGTCAATGCAAGACGCGCATTCATCTATTCTGCAGCGATAGAAGCTCGATTGTTTAATCAGCTTGAACACACTACCCGAACAGTGTACATTCAGGAAGGGTGCAAGCGCCAGTGATTACGTAAGATGAGTCGTGTTCAAATAGCCGACACATTTGACCCGCGGATTAGATGTTGGTGATCGACGATCATGGTCGCCGCTTCGTTGTGCCCTCAGTGTACTTTTTTTCTGGCCATAAGTCCGTCCGATAAATAGTTAGTATTTGAAAGCACACCTCTGGCAGTGATGCACTCTTCAACGTCACGACAACGTCACTATATGCAAGGAAGCATAAGATCACAAAAAGCAAATGTAATCATCTTTCACTGCAAAACTTTTATACAACCAATTTAATTAATTCATCTTGACTACCAGGTCTACAAGCAGCTGAGTAAGCAAGATACTTTCATTAATTATGTGAACAGGCATAAACTACATGCGCAAGCAAGCGTACTTTTCCTTCTGCGGGCAGGATGATCTATCAGAAGCCACGTTACGCTGTTATACATAAAAATAGAGCGCACGTTTTGGCAACATTCTTCTTAATCAGCGCGAAAATGACGGAACACACAGAGTTAGAAGAACGCAGGGCGAGAGCTGTCTAACAACTCAGTTCTAACATTTAACCTAGAGCATTTAACAATATAACAGTTCAGTTAGACAGCGCTCACCCTGTGTTATTCCAACTCTGTGTCGTCCGTTGTTTTTAGCACTGATTAATAAGTATGGGACCTTTTCAACTCGGCCACCTTTCTGCTTTAGCAATAGCTTTTGGCAATGTTTCTCTAACGCAATCTTGACTACATAAATCACAAAGTAAAATTCGCTCATATTGGAAGGCGATGGTGAAATACTCCCAAATGCTTAAATTATCTCCTTCTTTTGTCTCATAAATAACAAGTATGGAAATCAGCGAGGGTCACCACAGAGCACCAAATACTACCACTAAAATCGGACTTCACATCCCACTTGTTCTAATGAGTGTCGTCCGTGTATCAAAATTACATATGTTCCATGTTCTATAGCAATACGTAGTAGCCATAGGAATTTTACTAACTCCCATGATGCTTCTAAGTACTCCAGAAATTCACCGTATGAATGTGTCGTCACCACCGTCAGTATTTCTTGAACCTGTCCTCATGACTGCTTTTCTGCAAAAAGTATCCTACCCTATATTTGCTTATTTCCTTAACCCCTTCAGATGCTATGTGTCGAATTGTGCTTTTAAAGGTAGTGATTCACGATCAAAAGAACGGATTCAAATTAGTATACTTCAAGCGCGTTGCAAACATTCTCAAGGACTTGTGATTAAGACTATGCTGCAAGTTTAAATAATAAGCGTGCATTGCTCTAGTAAAATGAGTTCGAAATAGACGACTGGATATCTGCTCGCTGTGTCATCCTATCTTCATACAGTGGGTTCGATTATTTCGTTGCTTTGGCGACGCTTTGCATCAGGCATAAATTTCGCGGGCATGGATAGGTATTAAAGTGGAAATTTGGGCGAGTTGGTATATATTCATAATGGTAACTGCGCGCACAACACGGTGATAGAGTGAAATGACACAGGATGAGCCCTGACCCACAGGTAAGCTTACTGAAACACACATCAGGTGTATAAGCGACACAGGCGATCACGTGATCAATCGAAGAAAGCACAACTGGGCTACGTGTATGCAGAACATCTGTTTGCGTATCCAGCTATCTAGGCACGTTCATTTCTGCTAAGAAAGCGCGACCGAAGGCTGGCTAATGCACCGTGTGCGTTTTCGCTCAACGTGGGCTGCTTCCAAGACTAATCTGGTAAATGTACCAGTATGGTTAAACAAAATTCTTGTCTCTTGGAGCAGATGCTTACACTTACATTGCCGGCAATGCGCACAACGACTCTTGTCGAAGGAGAATTCATGCTCTCTAAGTCTTACATTGATGCACTGGCCGGTTTGCCCCATGTACACTGGCCCACACTTGAGCGGGAAAGAGTACACCACATTGGTGGTGCAGCCTACATACTTATTACCATGTTTCACTTTGCCCCTCAAGTTATAACTACGTTCTGCTCCACTTTCTCGCCTTTCGACCACTGGACAAATGGCACTCAATTTTGCAGGAGCCGAAAAGACAACCTGCACCCCATAACGAGCTGCAACGTTCTTCAGGCAATGAGACAGGCGATGTGCATAGGGTACAACTACCACGTTCTTCTTCCTGCTCTTTCCTTCGGCCTCCTGCCTCAAGTTTTTTACCCATTTCATCAACTTCTCAGAGCTCACTGTTGGGCTAGTTGGTCGTCCATATTTGAAGTAGTAGTTTAGCGCGAATAAAACCACGGACACAAGGAAGACAGACAAGGACAAGCGCTTGTCCTTGTCTGTCTGTCTTGTTTCCGTGGTTTTATTCGCGCTAAACTACTACTTCTCAGAGCTGCCCGTTATTAAGCAACCTGGATACCCAGCTTCCTGCAGCATGACTACCTGACGTGCAAAGGCACCACCCAATGCATGCCCACATGTTTTTACTAGGACGGCGCGAAGTACGGGGATGCAAGTGGTACTTTTTACTACTTTAGAATGACCTGAGGTGAAGGTCAACAGGGGCTTGGCAGCATGGGGTAAATATTTCCAACAGACATTATCATCGAAAAAACGTTGTCTAAGGTAAATGTATCGTAGTTCATCCTCTTTTGGTTGCACTGAAGTGAACTTCAAACCCTGACCAAGCTCACTAAAAAGATCCATTATTTCGTCAACCTTGTTGGTACAGTGGTCTCTAACATTTAAAATAAAAAAATTATCGACATATCTGTACGTCTTGATGGCTATCCCAGAAAGACGACAGTCTAATGCCGCATCTACTTGCGCCAAAAAAGGGCTACCCAGGACGGGAGCCAATCTGGATACGATACAGATAGCAGCCTTTTGTATGAAAAGCAAGTCATTCCATCCAATCATTGACGACCTCAGGTAACATGACAAACTTTTAACGAAACTTCAACAGTAACAGCACATTTTTGGACAAACCACATTTCAGCATTCTGCTCTGTAATGCATGCCTTGACACTGCACATTACTTGGTTGTGAGGCGAATAATAAAAAAGATCCTTTACGTGCACACTAAAAGCGGCACACCTTCCTGGATTATTTGACGAGAGGTATTCCACAATGCTATCAGAATTCGGGATGACCAGAGGATCGACCAGTTTTAGCGAGGCAAGGTGGTCTGTAAAAACGTGGAAACTTCGCCTTGCAAAGTGTTCCTTTCACTTACTATGAGACGGAACGGAATCGCCGGTTTCTGGGCCTTCGCAAAGGAGAATAGCTTTAACTGTCCTTTTTTGCTTTCTTAACACACCTGTAAAGGCCTTCTAGGCTTAAAGCATCAAGTAGCGCCACTGCCTTTTCCTTCAATTTGCTACATTATATTTCAATTCTTTAAAGTTCTTACCAGTAGCCAAAGTTACCTTTTCCTAATAAACCCCTTTCGGTATCACCACAAAAGAGCCTTCTTTGTCCGAAACGTACAGCACCCTTTAACCCATTGTTAGCTAGATAGTACACAGTTTTATTCAACAGGTGGGCCTTACCCCCTTTAGTTATAGTCCTAGCGCACTCATCAATGCACTCCGGCACATACCTTGGATGAACGCTTTCATCCGCCCTTCTTGCTATAGATCGAGCAAATCCCACCTCGTCAGCCGGCCCCAAACGCGATGCAAAACAATGTTTTCGACCCAAATCAAGGAATTACTTGTGGTCTTCCGGTGTGTGGCATCAACGATAAGCTGCACTTGCCCTTTTCGCTGAGCAGGCTTCTTGGTAGGCTTCTTTGCAGGTGGGCACCGTCGCGTTTCATTCCATAGAAACTCCGTGGTTTATGAAAGTGGAGCAAACGTAATTCTAACGTCAGGGGCAAAGTGAAACATGTTAATAAGTATGTAGGCTGCAGCACCAATGTGGTGTACTGTTTCCCGCTCAAGTGTGGGCGAGTGTAGATGGGGCAAACCGGCCTGTGCATCAATACTAGACTTAGAGAGCAAGAATTGTCCTTGGACAAAAGTCATTGTGCGCATGTGTCTACCCCTTGCCGGCAATGTAAGTGTAAGCCTCTGCTCAAAGAGACAAGAATTTTGTTTAGACATACAGATACATTTACCAGATTAGTCGTACAAGCAGCCCACCTTGAGCGAATGGGCACGTGGTGCATTAGCCAGCCTTCGCTCGTGCTTTCTCAGAAGGAATTAACGTACCTAGATAGCCCGACATGGTAACAGATGCCCTGTATACACGCGGCCCGGTTGTGCGTTCCTCGATTGACCTTCTAATCGCCTGCGCCGCTTATATACCTTATATATGTGTTTCAGTAAACTTAGTTGAGAGTCAGCGCTCGTCCCGTGTCCTTTCACTCCATCGCCGTCTTGTTCACGCTGTTACCATTAAGCCTGGAGAGGTGCATCCCAAGTATGCTAGACATGAAATAGTTGATGCTCTCATAGCTGACGTTCCTCTAAGAAGTTCCCGCACCGAGTCCACATTTTGAATATATAATAAATTTAAGTAAATGTAAACATTTTTATTTTGTTGTGCAGATCTACGGTTTCCATGATTATAAAGCGCACGAAATGTAATAGAGCTACATCTCAGTGAACGAAATGATTCGGCCCATCAAGTGGTGAAGTTGTTATTTTTGAGAAGGAAAAACTTAATAACAGCTACAGATAATCATCGGCGTAAGGCTTAAGCTCACTGCTTCTATAATATGCGCAAGTAATTTGTCCTTTAACATAAAAACTGCTTCATATATTTGCGTGACGGCACCTCAAACCATTTAGTGGGAATCCCTAAAGCAGTGTCAGCGGAGAAACAAAACGAGCTCTCGGCAACACTAATAGTCGAGGTACTGCGTTAGCTAGCTCTAGCATGCTCTAACAAAGACGCTTCTCTGAAATACTACAACTCACTGAGGTTTAAATGATGCAAAAACTTTCGATATAAACTTGCATTTGCCTATTGGGCATCTTTGCTTGGTAAGAAGACAATTGAAACACCAAACCCTAGTCGGGCTGGGTGACCATGATTTGAGAGGTTAATGTGTCGAGGATCCCGACATACTCACACAGAAGGTTTTCTAGGAGTAGTATAGTAGTACTTGCGCACTCCTGTTTCTGTGCTTTGATTGAGCTCACTCATTTGCACGCTCCAACACGTCAAAGTTGTAGTCAATTGTGAATCGGTGTCTACTGGCACTGTAAACAGGCTGGTAGATATAACCTGGTAATATATCACATCTGTAGATTTGTTTAGGCTCTGAAATGGAGAGAAAACTTAGGTTTCAATTTGTTACTAAGCTCCTTGTTCAGTCAACCTAGAAGCGAAAATATCGGCCATAATTTTTATTCCAGTTTAGCGATCGATACGCCCACTACGGTGGAATAGAAGAAGCCGTTCTTTCCTCGTATAGGAGCGCCACGATTATATAATGTTAAGCCAGCCGTATTTTGCAGGTAGACCTCGATTTCTCATAACTGCGGGCCTGGTGCAGGAAGTGTAATGCCGAAAAAAAGCCGCACAGTTCCTACTGGCGAAAAGAAGAAATTATGAACAAGTGGACTGCTTCGCCGAAGTGAAAGCACAGCAGGCGTCAATCAGACATTCTCCATCTGTCCGTCTTGTTCTGCGCAGCATGCGAGAACGTGTTAGAGTAGGTCGACGCCTATGGCCATGGTTGCGACCTGTAGAGCTGGGTTCGCTGCTATGGTGTGCATGGTACGCTGCTTGGAGCCACTTGGCACGTCTTGCTATGGCTTGCATCGGCGTATCTGGTCACTCTTGGTACTTGTGATGGAAATTCAGGGCTCGCGTGTCGGAGGAGCTCCTGCATTTCCACCACAAATAAGGCGGCTGGCTAGGTGAGGGGCTGCTGCGAGGTTTCGAGCAAAGTTCCAGCTCGCTATTTCCAGAGAAGGCGCGTAAAAGTCATGAATAGTGGGGAGTCGAACAGCTCGTATGTCGCCAGGGTAGTCTGCTCGTTCTCAGACTACGTTCTACAGGAGTCTTTGGGAGAGGTTCTGCAGCTTCTCGCCTTCGGACCATTTAGCAAATGTCGCAATTAGTTCATACTGCTGCAGCCATTCTTCCTCGTCTTCGCAAATAGAGACGTGGCACGTCAGAAGAGCCCATGGTCTCTGCAGTGTGATGGCCACTCGTATGCTAAGGGTTGATGTTGACAGATCGGTCTCACCGCGTAAGAAGTCAAAGAGAAGTCCTCAGCCAGGCATATTCATGGATCATCGGCTGCCTCAGTGTTATTCATTGCTTTCTCTTTCAATGGCTTTTGTATTGTTTGCTGTGAGGTTAACTGGGCTTGTATCGAGGAAACACGAGTATTAACCCAACTTTAACTCCTCCAACGGATGTCACATAGTGGTGATGGTGCCCTGGCAGGAAGACAAGTATGTGAAGTCGAACCGTAAACCGCAACTACTTTTAGAGCGAAGCTACTAGGTTCTTGTTCCTGCATTGGGTGTCGGCATCGGCGCAACTGGCGGAATAAATGAGCCCACCGAATGACGAAAAAAGAGAGCAAATTCGGAGTGCAGCGTAGGATGAAAGAAAGCGAAGAGAGCGGCAAGAGGAAACCGGAGCACGAGGATACATGGGAAGCATAAGGAGGAAAGTAGAGGGGGAGAGTAAGGCGAAAAAGTGAGAAGGAAAGCGGAGTGCCGCATGAGACGTGTTTCATGGCGGCGACAAGCTAAGAGATGGCGCCATAGTAGCGCGCGCCGTTACTCGGTCACCGATGACGTCATTGCTAAAACAGGTGGCGACTGCATCCATCGATACAACGTATGGAAGCAATACATTAGCGTTGGCTTCGGACTCACTGCGCATGTGCTACAATGCCTGCGCCGCCGCCGCTAGAGAACGCGCTCCAAGCCAACCACACGCTACCGTGTTCGCGCTTACTTTCTGGACAATGAGCGAAGAAACCGGTGGAAATGCTTCGTCTGCCGCTGCTGCTAAACGAGCTGGCCGAGCAGAGACTCAGCGCCACCGTCGAGAGGACGTTGTCGTTGAGATTCAAATTCGTTGCCTGAATATATCACGAATCCAAAATACCTAAATAGCTGCGCTCAAATTTCGCATTATGGATTCGCGTAATTGTCGGTGAATTTTTCTGGACGTACTTGTATCCGAAATCGAAGCAAACTTGAATTTGGCGGTAGCAACAAGAGCAAGCGTAGTCACCATCGATCCATCGAATACAATTGTACTCGCCGGTTTCTTGTTTTTATATCCATCGCTAAACTTCTCCATGCAGCGCGGGTGAGAAAGTTCATTCTAGAAAGTGCCACAATGCTACAGTTTTCTCGGAACAGCCGTGTAAATTGATATGGCAGGTCTCGCTATTCTGAAAAGGGCGAAAGCGTTGAGCATACAGACACTTTCTGGTAGTGTGTCGTTGCGCGATGAAAAAAAAGCGATAAAAACATTCTGCGAAATCGTTCGTTCTATACAAAAAATTACCGTACGTGGCAGTATTTACAAGACTTCAGATCTTTCAACCATTCTGTCCATCTCGCTGGAGACGCCACACTATGGACATGCTTTAGGGCAGATGCCTTATTTTTGTCCAGTTGTGCCAGGTGAGAAATTTAAAAAACGTTCGTATCTTCCAAGTAATTTCAAGCAACCAGCAACTGAATGTACAACTTATGCTAAAGGATCGGACTACTTAAATAAACAGTTTCAATAGATTTATGATTCCGCAATAAATCTATGTGTCTTTCGCTATGCTAGCTTGTCTTGTAAAACTATCTAATGATATATAGAAGCGCTCTCAAATATTCTTACTTCTACTAAGAACACATCGTACTCGAATGCATATCTATTGCATTTTTTGAAAATAAAATTTAAGATAACCGCAATACCTATTTTAATTCAATATTGGAAATTTATTTATGCAGTGGGGTTATCGCCTAACGCGTTGCAGACAGGTTTGCGGTGTTCGGGCTTCTGCACTGTAAAAGTATAACGAAGGTACTGGAAAAGAAGTTTCACTGCACATTCTTCATGTGGCTGTGCGAGTAGCCGAAGCATATCTCTTGGGACTGCGAAATTCCGCAGAATTGAATGCCATTTCTTGGGACTGCTTGGAACTGATGATATAGAGGGAATGATAAGCCCAAATACTACTGTTCTAACTAATGCAATTGGTTTGCGCCAGTGCTACTAAACACTCACACATGGAGTTCTGTATTAATTTCTTTCAACGCAGTTCGACTCTAACCATGTTGTTCGACTTATAAAGGTTTATATTTAATGTGTCTTTTACGTGGAAGCATTCTTCCCTAATTTTTTTATTATGCCAGGCATGTTTAACTGTACGCGGCATTCGTTTATAACATTAAAACTGATTTCACAGCGAATAAGTCTCTACAAGAAATATCTTAGAGTCATCAGATTTAGCAATATGACTGACTGAAAAAAAAGTAATTTTGCACTTTCACACACCTAAAGAATTGTAAAACTGTATTGACTCGCGGCAAGTGAACGTGGAATATAACACCTTCTGATGCTATTTCTCGCAATAGAGTAATTAAAAGATACTCTGGTTATGAACAAATACCGCCGCTTTGGGCGCCGAGTTTAAACACCTGCACAAACTGTGTTGTGCTGGAGGTAAAAGCGGCAAAACGTTGAAAAAATTCAGTTCTGCGACCATATGTTGGGGAAGTGGCACACATGTCTACTTAAGTACTAGCTCTTTTAATACGAATATTTTTATCAGGGAGAGGGCTTAGTTCAAAATTGTATCGACTGTAAATTAAAATTCGGAAGTGTTTGACACAAAAGAAGTTTAGAACAACGGGATTCGGGACATGAGTGTCACCCTGGAAAGTTAAAGCTAAAGACTCATTTCTTATAAGCACTGCGCAGAAGTACTTCCTTGGAAAGTTTTGCTGTCTCTGCTTATTAAGCGCAATGGAAATCTGGACATAAACTTTGCACGTATAAGATAAAAACAATATATTTAATGTCAAGACGGAAAGTGTGCTTGAGGCGCATTCTTGTTCCTAGTTACCCTGCGCTGTGGGCTAGGAAAAAAGAAAAAGCACTGTGATTGGTGAAACTGACGACAGAGAGAAGATTGAAAGCACATAACAGGCAAGCCCTCTAACTCTCAAGTTCAGCCTCTGACCTTTTCATAAAAACTACGAAAATGTCCTGTCAACTGACTATAAAGTCACCCCATTAGTCTAAGATAAATTCCCCGTACAACTGTTGGCTGGCAAAATGACCAAGACTATCAGCGAACTGCTGTTAATATTCTATGTATTGAGTGCAGTCACATAGGGCACGACTTAAATAATCACGTGCAGGACACAGCTCACAGCACCAATATGCAGGGCGTCGTAATAAGTGAACCTAATTACGTCTAAATGCCGCTCGATGCCTAAGCCTAGGAAGAATGGCAGTGCTGCGTTGTTTATTTGGTGGTAGCCTAAATGTTATTTCAGGGTTCAGTCTCCAAGGCGGTAGCGGCCGATTTTCGAATGATGCAAGTGCTTGTCTGTCGCTTATTGTAAATACTTAGAAGAAGACAGTTGGATTCATACTTTCAAATAGAAATCATTAGCAGCGATACTATGTCCTTGAGAAGATTATTCGTATCCACATTGGCCCGTTCATTGTCCTGTAAACCACAGGCTCAATCTCGCCTGTCGATTAGGTGGCAGAGTGACTTTGTGTTTTCAGGGGTAGTTTTGCAGTGAGGTGCATATACTTTATTGCTATGTCGAGCATACTAGTTGTTTTTTTCCGCTCTGAAACGTTCTGCATATATATAACACATAATGCCTTTTTTTCGGCCTTCATTACGTGCCAACCTGACATCAAGTTTGTTTTTGAATGCGACAGTCCTCCTGAAAGAAGACTTCTAGAGAAGAAATATTTGAGTAATACATCTTTTACACTAGTTCACTACCTATTTGCCCGTGTGTTTCTTGCACTGCATGAAAGTAAGTGAAAGAACAAACGTTTACAACTTTGCCGAACATGAAATATTCAGAGATGGCTATGCAACAATCTGTAATATTAATGGGGCTAAACATATGTCCATATTATAGAAATCACGAGGTAATCTCCTGCCGCCACATATAGAATGCCATAGTATATCGAATAAACAAGAAAATTAAGAGTTACCGTCCATGCTTTCTGGTATTGCGACAGTCTTGATTCGTTCTTCCAGATAGCATCTGTTGCTTCTATGCATGGCAAAGTAAGTCCAAGCGCTGTGAGTAATATAAGATTCATGGCTGGTGAGACTTCTGCAACTGCCGTCGATAGCTGTGGAAACGTAGTGGTTTTTGCCGCATATAGGTAGTATATGTATCCTGCTGACGCTCTATTAACGTCATCAAGTGCGCATTAAGCCATCCGACCTTCGCAAATATACGGCCACTCGCTTGAGAGCACGCAGAAGCCTTTCACGCAGCATTCCTTTGAACCTCCTCTCCTTTGAATTCCTTTGAACTTATACTAGCTCAGTGATGTTCTGCATACTTTATAATTCGTGTCCTTTAGGGAGCTGCTTCCTAGAGCTGTACAATTTTCGAAAACGCAGACAAACACTGGCAAGAGAGGAATGGCTGGTCCGTGTATGAGCCATTCTAGTTTGTTGAGTTTGTGTTTTTTATTTCTTTTGCTTCACGCTCTATGGTTACAGATAAAGAATTAATTATATATCGAGGGGAATGTGAGTATGAGCAAAATCCAATTGATTGGAGTTTCCAGAGCGTGAATATTTATTTTTCGTAGCTACGAAATTACGTGCCACGCGGTTGACTACCGCGAATCCCAACAACAAAAAGCCGTCTTCTTCTGTAGTTTATTGATACCAGTTGCTTACGAGTATAAAATATGACTCGCTCTGCTTCTTCTAATGCCTCGGTGCTCTGCATCATTTCTTTCTATTCCGAATGCGAATATGCTTCGAAATTCTTCGAGGAAGCCTAGCCATAATTCCTGGGTTAATCGAACTGCGAACGTACAAATCATTTGAATAGAAAATTTGTCCGGGTCAGTCCATGGCGTGCAGGACAAACCCTTTTATTGTTCTGTCGCTAAGCCATACGAGCAAACCAGGAAGCTAGAAGCGCGAAGCCACATCAATTAGACAGGCTTCCTGCAGAATGGGTACTAAAACATTGCGTGTTATGAAATGCTCCTTTTTAACCTAATTGTTGCATTTCAAGCATAGTTGAACTTTCTTTTGTTGTCTACTGCATATCCCCATGCCATTCGTGAATCTGGAAACCTTGGGTGCTATGCAGGATGCGCCGGGTTTCTGTTCACCCAAGCTTGCTCGACGGCAGTCAGTGAATGGAGATAGCGTAAAACGCGCAAAATCTGTGAGGCAAACAAATGTAGACAAAAAGCTGCGTATGACGACATGAGCGCACCCTGTGTGGAACGCTGCTTCCACGTTTCAAGCGCGGAAGGCTGCACAACGAAGCACGCCAGCGCCGCGTATTCTTATCTACGGATTATCGCAACTTAACAATTCCGTGACTGTCCCGCTTTCTTTCTGCCCACTTGCCGTGAGCTACATGGCACTTGGCACGCCTTTCTCGGGCGCGTTAAGTAGAAGTAGAAAACTTTATTGACAAAGAAAATAAAAGACTCTAGGGGAAATATACAATCGGTGTTGTTTTCATTTCGAGACTCCAATTGCCTTGGCCGCCACTCTAGCCTGCGCAACGAGTGTGCACTCCTGATCAAGCTCCGAGCTTCGCAGAGAGGTCTCCCATTGCTCCTTCGTTCTATGTGTTTTGATGTCTGGGGGTTTCGCGCGCTTACATCCCCATGCAATGTGGTATGCACCAGGCCTGCTTCGCACCACGGGCATTTGCCTTTGTAGCGCTCGGGGGAAAATGATGTTGTATTTGTAAAGATTGGGGAATGTATCGGTCTGGAGTTGCCTCCAGTCCCGAGCTTCCTGAGCGTTAAGCTTCTTATGTGTAGGGAAAAAGTGCTGTCGTTGTGTTCTTAGGAAGTGGAGTCGTGTGTTGTAGTTGACGGGAACTTCGGGAAGAAAGCTTGAGTCGAGGTTGGAGCCCGCTCGGTTGGTATGTCCTCGAGCTAGTGCGTCCGCAACCTCGTTGCCCTGTAATCCCGCGTGACCAGGAACCAACGTTATCTGATGTTTTAGGGAGGAATTAACGCTCATAGAGTTGGTTCCTATGGCCAAGAGCTTTTTAGGTATTCTTCCTGCAAGTAGGATACCACAGGCTGTTTGGGAGTCGGTCATCACGTGTACATGCTGGTTACGGGCGTCGCGGTACTGGATCGCCAGCAGGATATCTGCCACCTCTGCTTCCGTGATCGTCGTGTGTTTCAAGGAGGCGCTGAAAACCTCGTTGTGGGAGGACTTCACCGCAACTGCCGTCGCCCACGTGACCTCGCTGTGTGTTGCTGCATCGACGTACACCGTGTCGGGGCTGCGTGCCTCCATCCGCTTCAAGTAGTCTATTCTGGCCGAGCGTCTGCCCGACCCGGCTCCGCTTGACATGTTTTTGGGAATCGGGGAAACGTGCACCCGCGAGCGATATGTTGTTGGGAGGCTGGTCGTGCTTCCTATTATCTGGAGATCTGCCGGGTAGCCTACCCGCTTCAGAGTTTGCCTACCGGTGTCCGTGCGAAGGAGGTGTGCACGTTGCGAGAGGAGAACAACCTCCTGGATCTCCTCGAATGAGTTGGAGAGGCCGAGACCCTCTAGTTTGGCGTTTGAAGTGTCGATAGGAATGCCCAGCGCATGTTTGAACGCAGTATGTAGCATGGCATCGACTTTGGTGAGTTTTTGTCGAGTTAATTGCAGGTACGGTAGGCCGTAGGAAACGCGGCTCGCCACAAGTGCTTGGGCGAGGCGTAGCGTGTCCTCCTCGCGCATGCATGTTCGGTTGCGTGCCACTCTTCTGATCATTTTGGTGACTTGCTGTGTTGTGGTGGATAGCAGCTTCATAGCCTGGGTGGCTTTTCGATTACTCTGGAGCCATAAGCCAAGGATGAGTATCTGTCGGGTCTCCCGGACGGGGACGCCATGTAGGAGGACCTGAATGTCTCCTGGAGACTTGTAGTTACGTCCTTCTATGCGGATGACGTCTGATTTTTCTGGCGCACAACGTAGTCCGCACTCGGAGGTCGCGTCGTCGACGCAGGTGGCAGCTTGCTGCAGTTTGTTCTTTGGGCGCCAGAGAGCCTTTGGTAGTCCAGATAGTTATGTCGTCGGCGTACAGTGTAAATACGATGTTCGGTACTGTTTGAAGGCTTCGGGCCACGCCAACCATCGCGATGTTGAAAAGGAGAGGGGAGATAATCGAACCCTGAGTCGTACCTTTATGCGGCATGTCCTGGGGGTCCGAGCGTGTACCTCCTATGCCGATCGTAGCTCTTCTGTTGAATAGAAAATTTTGGACGCAGTGAAAGACGCGTTGCCCACAATGTAGGTTGTTCAGTTCTGTGAGGATGGCATCGTGAGACACGTTGTCGAAGGCACCTTTGAGATCAAGGGCCCTCACAAGGTGCTCCCCTCCGCTGGGAACGTGCGCCAGTACCTCCTCCTTAAGTGGAAGAAAGGCGTCTTGGGGGCGCGTCAAAGGCGTACTTCCTCTTTCGGGCACTATCTTTCTATCATCCGTCGAATGTAAACAGGGTGCATGCGGCGCACTCTTGCACCTGCACTTTCGCTCAATCAAATGCGTTAATATACAACAAATAAAATAACGAAAATTTTTATTTTTTGAAGTATATGTTTTTCGTTTTAAATGATAGAAATTTCTCATGACAAACTCAGATCGAGTAAAGATCGGTCAAGGTGCCTTCCCAATGGCTCACTTTCTTGGGAAAGAGGTTAATTAAGTATATATAGATAAATGGATATCACAAATTGTTTGAATTACCCTATGAATGCTAATCTCCTAAAGAACTTGTGGTTCTTCATTGGTCAAGCTTCTTAGTATGCATAATGCTGAATTTTGGTCATGCGTCATCTATCAGCCGCACTATGAAACAGCGAGGCATTGCACAATTCGTTGCAGCGCGACATTCGGATGATGTGCTAAGCCGGTTGTGCCTATGCAGTTGTGTTGAAATTAAAATGCATTGGTAATCTTAGTGTGCTGGCTTGCATGAAGCTAATACTTCAGGGTGTTTGCTCTGTTCACTGTTGGTGCAAGTGCCAGAGGTTCAGTGCAGTTTTTTTTTTTTGGGGGGGGGGGTGGAGCAGCGTTACTATGGATGGATAAATAATATATTTTCGTCTCATAATGGGGCTCTAATTCTTAAGCAGTAGAACAATGCAGATCCAATGCTCTGCAGAACTCGGTGGACGTGAAGATGTCATGAACCACAATGGCAAAATTACATATCGGGAGAAGTATGGTACGGATGGCAATGAAAAGTTGGTCTTTAACCCGCCATGATAAAAATAAAAACTGCAGAGGGAGTAGACCTTTTGTACAGCTTTAAAGCAATGATGACACAAAACGTGATATGTTCCAGCATGTAAAAGCTTGCCGCAACGCCAAAGTAGGATGAGCGACATGCAGCATAATCTCGCATTTAACATGTCTTGTAACTGCTATTTTAATGTAAGCCTCGCTGTCACGCCTTTCGCTCCGGCACTCCCTTTACTGAAACGTGGCACTGTCTTTCCATTGGTGTCATGATGATGATGGTAACGGCAGCAGTAAGGATGGTTAACGCTTGCCCCTTTGATTCCTGCGAGTTTGTTTAGTGGTAAAGAATATGGCACGTCCATACACCTGTGCTTCAAAATTTACCGCTTGTGATTTGTTGGAGAGTTAATTTGTGTTGGCAGATTTCAAAGATGTGCGCCATTGTGGCCTAATAACTAGAGCATTGGCGAAGTTGAAGACTGGGTGTATTGCTATAGAAGCTGGAAGTTGAATTGCACAGCCATTCGGCGGGACACAAAGAAGAGAAATACACAGAGCAGAACGCTCTGCTATGTGTGTTACTCTTCTTTGTGTGCCATCGAATTGTTGCACGATACAACTTCAAATAGAGCATTGGGCTTCTTTGGTGCAGGACTGAAGAAGCGGGATCTATTCGACAACATGTCAGTGCCTTCCCACGCAATTATGGAAGTCTGAAGGTTTGCAAACAAAGTTTCGCTTTCAAATCCACCTGCTCATGTAGTACAAGCACTGATTGAAAGACCCTTCATAGAAAAATAACGTTGAATTGAATGGCCTTTGAGAAGTGTAATTTGAATATTGACACTGTTGACACAATAGGCGCCACACCGGACTCAACAATTGTACTGGACAGAGGAGTTTGTTTCCTGTGAGAACACAAGCTTCCATTACAATCTCTGCAGATAACCAAGTTCAGTTTGTTTTGACGTGGTACTGTAATCTCTTTTTGATTCTAAAGAAGTGCCAAACACCACCCCTTCTTCAAGGAAGTCATGGGAATATTTGGCGAGACCTTTTTACAGCCCCTCATAATGGAAGTATGGCCAGCCAGCTTTGCTTGGGTGCATTTATAGATTTCTGTTCCTGATCATTGTGTGCTATCAAGTTCCTAAAGTCTATGCAACGGGAGCAAGGCATTACGTGATCCTCTAGTCGGATACAACGTTTGTAGGCCACGGAATCTTCACTTCAAAGGCAGGTGAACACAAGTCTGCACTAATGGGCACGCACTATAGACTGACGTCGTGCCGCCGGATGCACTATACCCGCGAGGGTCTATTTCTTTAGACGTGGACGCAATCAGCTGCTGCGCTTCGCTCGTCTGGGCGGCGCCTCTCCTGCCTTCTGAAGTTGTATTACACTGTAGAGGATGCCGCTTTTCGTACAACACAAAAGGACGAAGTGTGCAATTATTTGGCCTATGAAACGGTTCCATCACAAGTGAGCTATGCAAGGGCTTAAGCTGTGTGAAAATTAGTACATGCCAATATGTGACATTGTTAAAGAATATGTGGTGTCCAACATGCATGTAATGGCACGTTTAAATCGGGGAGTGTTGCATTCACATGCACAGTCTATAGGTGATAGCACTAATAGGCTCCTGCTGTGTTTTCTGTCTTTTCATTGTGAGTTACACACACCGCTCATCTTGTGGCTAATCAACACGCACTGTATTCTTGCACATTGAAAGAACAAACAGCCCAATGACGTGTATGGGGCATTAGTTTATTTTTAATTTACATGGTCCAAGAGTGGCACAAGTCCTACGTTTCTGCCCATCTTGAAGAGACACCAAGTGCGTGTTACAAGTGTCCTACTATGCACAACGCAATGTTTACTGCAATAATTTTTATTCATGCTCTTCAATAACAAACAAAATAATAAACTGAAAGCTCCTTTATAAGGTGTCTTCTGGCGGCTCGAGTGGAGAGCAGTTAGGGAACGGACACTGCTGTTGCAGAGCAGCCCTCTGGACCTCTGCCACACTCTCAAAAGCACGTGCCTGGCGCTCGCCTACTGCCACCAGGCGGTTGAGTGCCTCCAGCAGCAGAATGTTTTGCTGCAAAAAAAGTGGATTATTGGAATGAATCTAGCACATATAAACCAATATTTACAAAGAAAAATGCTCGTTGCACTATTGGTACTAAGCGCCCTTAACTGTGGAAGCCTTTAGTGCCGTATACATAAAACAACATGTTGGGACAACTTTCCTTTATTTTTCATAACTTGGGTTGTCTTTTTCGGAGCCAATTGTCATCTTGATCAGTGTGCCAGCAGCTGAGGTGTCCCCGCACCTTCACGAGTCTCTGCTGTCAGCACCACAAACCTATTTTAGTTGACTGCAAAACAAATGCCTCTCCCTACAATCCCTTCTTATGCGAGCTGATTGCATCCTATGCCTACAAACATCATATTTTTGACCCATAAGGCAATTTCCTACGAACCTCGACTGCAGTTCTCTCTCCTTGACATCAATTCTGTCACGCTTATGTAATCACCTGTTATCTATTGGCAACAAGTGATTGAAGACGTGCATGGCCTGCCGACTGACTCCATATTTTTTTATTAATCGCAACCAGCATATCAGTTGCCATGGTTTACTACGCCACTGTCTTCCTGCCTTAATGCTTTCTCCAACAATATTTGTTGCGTCGCTTTCTGCACAGTCCTCGACTTCTCAAGTTTTTTTAGAGCGCAGCTCTTTGGCGTCCGTTCCTGGGTTTCGCGTCGTCGTCGGCGTTGTCGTCGGCCTCGTAACCAGCTCCGCCCCCCTTTCATCCCCCCAGCGCTAGCAGCGACCGACTGATACCGCTGGATGCCGCTGACGCCGCTAGAGAGTCAAGATAACGTGACTGCATAGAACACCGTCGCCGCCATGCAGAAAGAGGAGGAAAGGGTCCCCCCCCCCCTGTTCTTGTGTGGCGGATAGGGTGCTCTTCAGTTGCCGACGCGCCGGTTATTTCACGTAGGCCCCGGCACGTCGACGAATACGTGACCACCTTCCCACGGCTAGACCTGGTTCTTAGCGCTGCGGAAGCGAGGGTATCATATTGTTTGTGTCGGCATCGGCGGCGTTGTCCCTGAAACCGACTCCGCAGCTGGGGTTGACTCACCATCGGCGTCAGCGGCATCAGTCAGTCGCTGCTATCTCTTCCCTCCTCCCTTTATCGTGTTGTCCGCTTGCTGCGCGCGCTTCTGCCCCCATCGTTTGCCGCTGGGTGTACACGCCGCCCCCCTCCCCCTCTTCCTGCGAGTCTCCGGTTGTCAAAGCGCCGGCTCGAACTTAATTCCTTTCTTCGCTCCTCCTCCAATGCAACCCCTGTGCGGTGGCAATCAGAGAGCCAGATCGGTGGCGGCGGATCTGTATATGTGCACCGCCCGAGCCGAAATTGCCGCTGCCGTTCGCCCTGTGCGGTGGCAATCAGAGAGCCAGATCGGTGGCGGCGGATCTGTATATGTGCACCGCCCGAGCCGAAATTTCCGCTGCCGTTCGCCACTGCGAAATTATCTGCCAGTTCTTTCTGAGCCATGAGCGAGACGACCGATGGAAGTCCTCCGTCTGCTGCTGCTGCTGCTGCTGCTAAACGAGCTGCCAGAGCAGAGGCCCAGCGCCGTCGCCGTCAGAATCCAGAGGTGCGTGCCGTCGAAGCAGAAGCTTACCTAGTGGAGTCTTTGTTAAGGGAATGCGTGTGAAAAATAAAAAAAGAATTCTGTGATAGCGCATACATGTGTTGCTCGATTTCTTTGCCTCAATCTATCGAAAAGGTGAAACAGCTTATTTGCTGCGCTCAAATTTCGCATTAGGAAGTAACGTAATCGTCGGTAATTTTTTTGTTAACCTCCAGGTTTATGTCCCATAATGCATATCCGGTAGAATGCAATGATTCTAAGCATTTTTCAAGAATATCGATAACATGGCGATCACTATTCGGTAATGCCTTCTATGTGCTGTTTAAACCATGAAATTTTTGAATAAGTTTCCTGCTTTATATCCGTACCTGCTATTTATATTCCTCCTGGATAATGATACCCTTCCATAGATTCTGCGGCTGAATGTCACTCATGAATTTCTGTTATCTCACCAAGTTAGTGAAGGTTTCCTTTATCTTTTCCATGTTATTCAACCTTCCGATGCTCACTCTAGGTCCGCCTAAGTGTAATAGTTTGAATAATTCTAATCGTGCAGTGAATAGCATAGCACTTGGGTGATTTTGTCTCCTTGCCTGACCCCTTTTTTGATTGCCATTCCACTTCGCTAGTGGCGAATTAATATAGCTGCATAGTCTCGATATTTCTCAGGGTATTGTGCTTCTTGCGCTCTATGGTGTACAACGTTTATGACTCAATGTGTATCTAATCAATCCAAATGCCTTTTTGCTATAAATGAAGCCATGTAAAAAGTTTCTTGTGCTCTGTAGATTTTTGAATTACCTGACTGATGACATGAATGTGGCGTGGCATGGCTTTGAAGCTCGGGCAAACGGGATCAATTTAAATTTTGGGGGCCCATGTGCATGTAAAAGCACGAGCACTCATTGGTTCTCAATGCCTTTTTTAAACTGCTGGACATTGAGTTCATTACTACGAAAGTGGCTTAATCCGTGCACTATTATTATGCTAAATAAGAAACAGTAGAAATATACTTCTTGCAGTTTGTCGATGTCTCCTTCACTGTGATGGTTGCGAGATCCATTGTCGGCGCCACTTCCTCGTCGCATCGTAGCTATATAGGCTTTCTTCCTTTTGCAGACACTATGTAATATTCGTGACGCTTGCCGTCACGCAGAGTGGAGGAACTCGGCGCACTCACAGAAACAGCACCGTACTAGTCGTTTCTTCATCATTACGCCGTGAACAGTAGGAGCGCGTTGCGATCTGTAAAATCGCCGAAGCTATTGGCAGTCTTACGGGGTGCACGAAAAGATTGGCCACGGAGTAACAGAACTATCCAAGAAATAGTGGCCATCGTCGATCCTGATCACTACGTCGCAGACTGCAAGCTCGTTGTACGAGTTTGTTTACACTGGCTCTCTCCGATGCTTAGCCGTCATGCTCACCCGGTGAATGGATGTGATGACGACACCACAGCGTTCCCGCGTGGTATAATGCGAAGCGTACTAAATTACAAATCAGTCTAATACTCATTCAGTGTACATCTTGTAAGCTTTAAAATGCTTCTAAACCATCTTAATGTAACTAATAATATTGTACTAAATGCATTTGTTATATAACTTGCTTCTGCATGTAATGCACTCGGTGGAACGACCAACAAATGAAAGAAGGCACGACCATGCACCGACGCTATGATCACGTGAGCCCCAGTTTGTCGACTGCCCAGAGGGCAACGTCCAAGGAATGATAGCCACCCAGAATGAATCTAGATAAACCACTTAAACTGGAGGCTTGTCGAAAGATAAACTGTGTCTTGGTACCATTTGTGCTGTCATCTTGGGGTGTCACCAGAGTTAGTGAAGATCCCGAGTTTCGTCAAACTCGGCACATCCTGCACAGCACCCCTTGTCATCAGCTGACAGTCGGAGTGGTAATTTCACGGCCATCCACAATGCCAAATGATGACAAACTGTATATCTTGCTGTAATGAAAACCCAGTTGCGAACTCCTTAGTGGCCGCCTGTTTATCTGGTATGCTGGTTGCGAGTTCGTTGAAACGGCTATACATAAAACGGCACTCTTCGATGGTGGAAAGTCTAGGAAATGTAAATACACATTTTCTTTATTATTTTGCACCTGCTTATTCTTGGCAACTGATGCACTGTTCCGTTGTCATGGAAGCAACGACATGGCCATCTTCCGACCATTTTCCAATTGTGATAAGATCAACAAAACGTGTTGAACGCTCTCCATGCGTCCCCTACTGGAATTTCGAGTCAGCTGACTGGAAACGTTATAAAGAACTCACCCGCATGACCTGGGAAGAAATCTCTGCACTTTCTATTGATGTCGCCGTGGCATATCTGACAGCAATTATTGTTGATGCGGCTTCACTATGTATCCCTGAATCGAATGGATCGCCCACCAGGCGACGTGCTCCAAGGTCGAATGCTGAGGGCAAGGAAGTTCGTAGAAATCAACGTAAGGCTTGGAGTTACCTTCGCGAATCTCCAACTGCTGAGAATCTCATCAATTTCAAAAAATAAAGTCACTAGGTAGAAGAACACGCCGCCGCGCCAAACGGGAAAGTTGGCAAAAATACATCAGTAGCATCAATTCATATAGAGACGAACGGAAGGCCTGGAATAGCGTCAACAAAATAAAAGGCCGCGAAATTCATCCTCTACCTTTAGTAACCACACAGGGAGACACTATCGAAGACCAAGCTGATTCGCTAGGGGCTCATTTTCAGTACCATCTCGAGTTCATCCCATTACCTAGATACATTTCTAAGATATCAGCGACAAGCGGAACGACAGCCTCTGAATCAGAAAGGAAATAAATATGAACCTGACAGCAGGCGATTTAACGTGGTAGAATTACAGGCTGCACTGAACTGTTGCGTCTTATGAGATGATCGAATACCAACACTCCGAAACACACAAAACACTACTATCACTTTTTAATGCCATAATCTCTGCTAGATATATTCCATCTGCCTGGAAGCAAGCAGTCGTAATTCTTATTCTCAAACACAGCGAGGATTCGACTTCAACCAGTAGCTACAGGTCTATAGGCCTGACAAGCTGCCTATGCAAATACTTTGAGAAAGTGGTAAACAGACGCCTAATTCACTTTCTTGAAAGCAACAAAATACTAGACCCTTTGCAGTGTGGTTTTAGGAAGGGTAGATCTACGACAGATCACCTTGTCCACATGGAGGTGAATAACTGAGATGCCGTCGTGCACATGCAGTTTTTATTAGCGGTGTTTTCAGATATGGATAAGGCACACGACAGAACCAGAAGTTTTGGAATTCTTCGTGATCTGGCTGGTATGGGTGTCAGAGGCAATCTCTTGAGCCTGATTCAAAGCTACCTCTCTAAGTGTGCGCCCCGTGTGAGGGTTGGTAGAGTGCTATCTCGTCAGTACACGCAGGAAACAGGTGTGCCACAAGGTGGTGTGCTGAGCTGCACCCAATTCATCGTAGAAATGAATTCTATCTGTAGGATCATACCACGAACAATGTTTTATTCAGTGTATGTGGATGACGTACAGATAGGATTTAAATCATGCAATATTTCTATCTATGAGCGACATGTACAGCTTGGCCTAAACAAAATATCTAAGTGGGCTGACGAGAATGGATTTAAGTTAAACCCCCAAAAAAGCACGTGCGTTCTATTCTCTAAAAAGAGGAGTATATTACCTGACCCTGTTGTGCATCTTAATGGACAGCCGCTATTTGTCAGCCACGAAAATAAATTTTTAGGAATGATCTTAGACACGAAACTAACATTTGTCCCTCATCTTAGGTATCTGAGAGCGAGATGTCTGAAGACAATTGATTTACTGAAGCTCTTGTCTCGCACATCTTGGGAAGTGACAGGGGATGCCTATTGAGCCTCTACAAAACCTTGTACGGTCCCGCCTCGACTATTGAGCTATAGTATATAGCTCTGCTGCACCTAGTGCTTTGAAGATGCTATATCCCATTCACCACTTGGGTATACGCCAGGCTACAGGCGCTTTTAGGACAAGTCCCGTAGAAAGCCTGTATGTGGAGTATAATGAAGGGTCATTACATCTCCAAAGGACACATTTAACTTTTTCTTATGCTCTCAAGGTTAAATCAGACGTGCAGCATCCATGTCACTCATCTATTCGTGAAGTGTCTATAGCCAGGTTATTTCGTAACCACCCAACTATTAGAGCTCCGTTGAACCTTCGTTTGATAACACTGCCAGAAGAAAAAAGTGTCTTAGTCCCAGAGAATGTCCCCATGGCACCCATTCGCCTGCTCCCACTAGGGGTATGGCAGACCATTCAATACGACGTCACTTTCGTAGAAATACCTAAGAGAGCGCCAGAAGCAGATATACAATTATATATTCGTGAACTTCAGAAGAAATACCCCTGTACAATATACTATACACCCTTCCGAGTCCTCGAAAGGAGTTTCTTACGCTGCTCTGGGACGTTCATTTTCAGTATCCGGGGCACTAAATCCACACGCAAGTATCATTACAGCGGATGCCTACGCTATACTATTGGCTATTCAAAACATAAGGCTCACAAAACTTGCTAGGGCTATTGTGCTTACAGATTCATTAAGTGTAATCAGAGCCCTACTTAGTCCATGAAAATATAAGAACTCAGTTTTTAGTGAGCTGTATAGTCTGTTGTAGTACCTATATATGTGCAATCACGTGATTGTCATATGCTGGGTGCCTGGTCACAAAGGTATAAAAGGCAACGAAGCTGCTGACCAAAGCGCTAGGTCAGTAACATTTAGCAATGCAGATTCAAATATTCCCATGCCTTCCACAGACCTAATGCCTTTTCTACGCCGTAAATTGAGGAATCATTGGCAAGGTGAGTGGGACACACAAGCCCATGAATAAGCTTCACATAATAAAACCAAAAATGGGGAACTGGATAAATGGGAAAATTGCAAGGTACAAGGAAGTACTTCTTTGCCGATTAAGGATAGGCCACAAATACGGTACGCACTCTGATCTCTTGACCGGGGGCGATCCTCCAACTTGTGTTAAGTGCGGTAATAGTCTCACAGTCCTCCACCTTCTTATTCAGTGCCCTACAAAAGACACAGAAAGGAAAAAGTATTTTCCTTCTGCATATCGCGAAAATGTACCTCTTCCCCCTGCATTCCTTGGACCTTGGTCCAGTGGACTAGTCAGCTTAAAAGTGATGTTGAGGCGTCTACTAAAGAGGTTCGGACCGATATTGACACGGAACACATGGATAGTCGCCTGGCGCTTTTATTGGAAGCGAAGCAGTCGATGTTAGCGAGATTGAAGGGTCATAGATTAAATAGAAGGCTTAGAAATCGTATAGCAGTGGTTAATCATGAAATTCAAGACCATTGTCAGGTACTGTGCAAGTAGAAGTGGGATGAAGTATGCAATACTATTGATGGTCGCATTAAGAGGGGAGGCACCTGGAGTTTCTTCAGACATTTACTAGATGAGGCAAACACTAAATATAATCAGAGGAATATGATAGGTAAGCTGGTCCACCAGGCGTGTCGGGACTCCATGGAGCAGGAGTTGCTAAAGCATTTGGCTGAGAGATACCTTCCGTTGAAGACCTGGCACGATGCACCTGACGTGATTTTGGAATATACTGGGGACGCATATGCAGCTGTGGATGAGGAATTTACTGAAAGTGATATAAAGATGGCGCTGCAGAAACTTAATAGTCGATTGGCATCAGGGCCGGATGGCATTAGGAATAAAATGTTGCGGAATTTAGACGACGGGTCAATTGAGTTCCTTACGAGGGAGATCAATTGCCGATGGAAGGAAGGCTCTTTCCCGGAAGAGTGGAAACTTGCAACTAGTGTTCTGATACCCAAACCGGGGAAGGCCATAGGGCTTGAAAATCTCAGACCCATTTCCCTATTATCGTGTTTGGGGACAGTCGCTGAGCATGTCATTTTAAATAGGCTAACGCGTTATGCTGAGGGCACTGGGGTCTTTCCGCACTCGATGATAGGATTTTGGCCCGGCCTCTCGACTCAGAATGCTATGATCAGGATTAAGCATCAGCTCCCTGACCGGCGGACAAGGGATACTAAGGCACTAATTGGATTTGATGTGGCAAAAGCTTTCGATAGAGTCCGACATTCTTTCATTCTACAGGTGCTATCGGACTTGAGTATGGGGCAGCAGCTTTTCCATTTTGTCAAGGCTTTCCTTATGGATAGAAGGACATGCCTCAGGTTTGGGGAGATAATGTCGGAAGTCTTTAAATTGGGTTGCTGTGGTACTCCACAGGGATCCGTACTCTCGCCTATGTTATTCAATCTGGCGATGTCGAAGTTGGCTAATACACTGGACACTGTCCAGGATATTGGCTATTTTATCTATGCGGATGACATTACGATATGAAGTGTCGATGGTAGTGATGCAGAGCTTGAGGCTAGGCTGCAAAAGGTGGTAACGCTTAAGGAGGAGTATCCGGATCTCATGGTGCTCAAGTGCTCCACTAAAAAGTCGCAGTTGTTGATCTTCAAATCTAAGAAGCTAGGTTGTAGGCCAAAGGGTTGGGAACCGGAAGTTGAGCCTTGCATTAGAATTCATACTAGGGAAGGGTCGGTGATACTCAAAGCTGAAGAAATCAAGGTCCTGGGTTTTGTACATGAAGCGAACGGATCGAACATTAGAACCATTCAGCGTATTACCAAGAAGACGGAGGAGGCCATAAGACTTATAAGAAGGACCTCTAATAGGCATAGGGGTTTAGGAGAAGAAGGTGCGATGCGCTTAGTTCACGCATTTATTATGTGTCATTTCGCGTATGTGGCAGCTATGCTAAATTGGAATAGGGGGGAGAAAAATAAATTGGAAGCATTAATCAGAAAAGCTGCCAAGGCTGCGCTTGGCCTGCCTATGGCTACGTCTGACGATATGTTGTTACTACTGGGTTTGCATTATATTTTAAATGAAACTGCCGAGGCTCAGCGTACTGAACGGAGGGAGCGGTTGCTAGGTACACCAGCGGGTAGGTATTTTTTAGAGTCAATTGAAGAATCGGTGGTTGTTTCGCACGACAGGGCGCCCCTACACGAGTTTAACGCGAACCTTAGAGCAAATGTCATGGTTCGTTCGTTTCCGCAGAATGAGCACTCCGCGCACAATGTAGGGAGGCGGGTCGCTAGAGCTAGGGCTTTGTTGCGAGAGACAAAGAATCAAGAGGAGGAGTGTGCGTTTGTTAACGCCGCATGGATTAAGGGTAAAAATGCTTATTAGGTGGTGGTGGTGGTAGATGACGATGGGAGCGATAAAAATGCCGCTTCCATTTATGCCGAACAGGAGGCGATTGCTCTAGAACTAATTGATTCAAGAAGAGTTTTGGGGTTTAGTGACTCGCAACCAGCGATTAAAGCCTTCTCGATAGGACTTGTTGCGCAACCGGCTAACAGACTCCTGCAGGATAGGGATATAGGGGTAGGGATACAGTTGCTTAGTTCCAGGCGCACATAGGGACAGTGGAGGGAGCCCCGCGTAACCTCAACGAGGTGGCGCACAGGGAGGCATGAGGATTGGTGTGCTCTGTACTCCCTGAAGGGGCTGGATCGCCCGCTCCTGAGTACAGGGACCAACTGTTAACCTACAACGAAATCACCAAGCACTATTACTTAGGGCGCAGGGCATTCCCCCTGTCACATTCTAAATAAGTAGGCCACAGCCGGTTACATTAAGGCTTCTGCAGACACGAACGTACCCTAACCCGGTCATCATCAATAAAGTTAATCAGGACTGTGGGGTTTCAGTCTATTGTAGTAAGTGTGGGGATTTGCTTGATTTAGAACACATGCTTTGGCGCAGCTTGGCGTTGGCCGTTGATGGTTCTCGAGGTGAAGAGTGGTGGCAGCGGATGCTGAACAGTGAAGCGCTGGCGGACCAACTCAGGGCTGTCCAGAGGGCCCATGTGACGGCAGAGGGGCTCGGCCTCTCTGTACCGACGTGGGAGCGGCCCGCATCAGTCACACACTGATCCCTCAAGACCTAAATAAAGCTCTTCATACCATACCATACCCTGCATTCTTTCTTATCGATGAACCGTTTTTTTAATCTGAAAATATTTTTAGATTTCTTAGCCGAAACCGACACCCTGAAAATCTTTTGGCCAGGCAACTTTTAGTACGTGACTAACAGGCATGCATTCAAGGGCTCTCTTGGAACTCTGGTTTCACTGTTATGCTTTGTTGCATCATGTTTTTAACGAAAGCCCATTGTCATAGCCCACATCACTGCCCAGCCAGCGTCATAATTTTAGCAGGTATATATTCTACGCCACTTGCAGCGGAAGTTTTTGGCCCTTTTGTAGCCATATCAGATCTACCATGATGAATTCATTGTGCTCGTCATCCATATTACACCGTTAACATTACCACTTGTCATGGCGCTCTTTGGCCAAACCTGGCCCTTGCGCCATAAAACGCCACACATCATCATTAGTGGCATCTCGCTTACAAGAGAGACAGAGTGAAAACAAGAGGTGGGAGGCTGAGAAGTTTACCATAATAAGCGTCCGGTTGGCTACAAAGAACTTGTCAAGGTAGCACATGGGGTGTATGGTTTTAGAGACCCTGCCGATTCAATGCGCACTTTTGCATTGATGGGAAACGGAGGGTTCGTGAAGCGGGATATAATAGTCTGCAAGTTAGGCCGCGTCATACCTGCATCTCTTACGTAAATGCAACCGGATTGCGCACATTTGCTTTGAAATCCACAAAACCCATGCCATCAGGAGACAAGAACTCTTAGCCGTAACCTCGCCGGGCACCCCAGCTCAGTAATTCACCGGAATTAGTGCCGAGGTGCCTAGGTGGTCGATGGCATCCAGCATCTTTAGAGCCCTTACGCAGCAGATCGGCAAACTATGGCGCCGTAATCCAATCGCACGCGCATCATGCTTTTGTAGAGGTTCACGAAGCACTTACTATCACTATCCCAATTACGGTGCGACAGTATTTTATAAATGCTGATAATTTTAAGGCATTTGTTCCTAAGAAACTTTATATATGGAATGAAAGTTAGCTTAGAGTGCCGTAAGATGCCCAGAAATGTGTGTTCTGTAGTCACCAGCATGTTCTGTCTGGGTAGTTCTACACTTGGCTCTGATATTAGGCTTCTCTTTCGTGGGAACCGGACACAAGAACTGTTCGGAGGAACTACGATGAAGCCAACTTCTTCTGCCCATTTACATAACTTGTTCAAGCCAAGCATAACATTTCGCTAACAGATTGTGAGGTTACTCGATTTGAATCCCAATTGTATATCGTCTACGTATACGGAATTAAACATGATTTATGCCCATAGCCACAGAAGAGTTTGTCCAGGAAGCGTTTACTTTAACGATTGCGCGGTGCACGAGTGCGGCCCGTTGGGATAAGCCAGCAGACGCAGGCAAAGAAGAGATTTCAGGAAAAAGCGTGGGCAGTTTCAGTGCACATGGTGCCGTTTATTGTCTGCTGGAGTGGACAGCGTCGCACCTCAGCGCCCATGAGACAGTTGTGATGAGCGTAAGCCTGCTCAAGCTGATGCCGTCTTCAGCGACTCTTTTGTTCGCCTACACCCTATGGGGCCTCCTTTCTGCAGCCAGGAGAAAGGGTTGGCACGGAGCGGCGAAGAATGGTGTTACGCGCCAATATACATGAAGGCGTTGTGCAAAACAACCGAGCGAGCATACTGCTGGGATATGTTGCTGCAATTGATCTATACTTGAAAAATAAGAAATGACAGAAACAAGGAATAAAGAGAAATGAAACGTTTCATTAAAAAGACAGGAACAAGTTGTACGAACTAAGAACATTAAGAGCATTCGAAATCTAGGTAAGCAGTAAGTCATTTTAACATATGACCATAGCAGGTATTTTTCTGTGCTTGCTTGCCTGGCAGAGTGCTGACTACGGGCAGAGCAACAGAGCGTGGCTGTATGCATACAACCAGTTGTAGATACAAACGTGGGAAGGTGGAGACCTTCGTCTTACAGAAAAAAAATTTCCGTGAAACACGATTTTCTTATCCAAAAGGGAGTTAAGGAGGCGGAATCATAGAGATAAAGGTTCACTAACCTCCTATGAATCAATTTTTTTATCCTATGAATCCATTCCATTTTTGTTGGACGAAACGTGAATGTCAAATAAGATTCGCGTTGTTCGAGTTCTCCGGTAGCGCGAACATTGTTGTCTAATAATATAACTTTGATAATACCATTACTGTGACATTTTGACATTATATGTTTAAAAAGGGCAAGGCATGGGACTTACTGCGCATGCGGAAGATGACTGTTGAACCCACTTCTAAAAGATGTGTCCATCTGTCCTACGTATTGCATGCTACATGCTCCGCGTTCCAACAGGTACTCGGCATTCGGGTAAACAGACCCGAGTTCACCTTTCATTAAGTGCTTGTACTTGGACTGCGCGTTCTCTGCACTTTGAGTTCTTTGCGTATGACTGGAATGATATATATCATTGCAGACCCTGCAAATGCCTTCGTCCTCATCATTCGAGTTGTAATCAAGAATTTTGTCATACACGCCGAAACGGCAATACTTTATACTCGCTGGCGCTACGAACATTACTAGACCGAAGATGAAATGTCAAAGTAACCTTTAGCGCGTCGTTTTGTCTGCTTCGGAATCGGACGAACGGTTCACGAGTGCCTTCTTGAGGATTTGAATGTAAAACACCGCTCTGAATGGTTCTAGAGTGCATGAAATGGACCAGTCGATGGTATGGAATGCACTCAAAGTACGTTGTAATAAAATACAGTCAAATCTATCCAGTCAGAGCAGCAGAATCTTCGACCTTCCAGGAGCGCTTCTATTGAAAGCTGATGAATTTATTAACCGACTATCACTAAGTCGGGATGAGAAAATTTTGAGTTTTTATATAAAACCCGTAGAAAAGTTAGAGGTGGGCTATTCACGATATTCATAAGGTTAGGATACAAATTTGAAATATGCAGAATGCTGCAGTGAAAAAAGTATGTATACGAAAACGTATTTTATCGCCACATTTTTTCAATGCATATTGCATTACCCTATCAGCTTTCCCCTTAGTATAAATCTTCATAATGTTGTTACTAGAAATACCTTCGTGCGGTTTTCCTATAAGCAATAGTTTTTGCATAAGCAGAACGTTAAAAAATTTTCAAAAATATTGATAAAGATATCGTCACTTCTTTATCGCATGCACTTACATCGGGAAATATCAAGGCTGCAACATTAATGACGATATAATTTATAACGCGAATTATGCGCCATAGCTGAACCGAACGTAACGCACTCTGAAAGACGTCAATTACTGCAGCACGGAATATAACAATATTAAATTAAAGGACAAAGGCCACGTGGCAAACAACGTCGTCTAGTTGTTCAAATTAGGAAGACACACATGAAAAGGCTATAACTGAAATGCTACGTGCGCTCTTTTTGGAAACAATCGCACATATCAGGGACACCAGCTTGCATTTGGGTATTCACTTGTGTCACAAATGAACACGGCAATTCGAAGCACTCCCAGAGCATTTAGCTAGCCCTATCAATGAAGCACTTTATGTGCTGTGGCGTAAAGCATTTATTTTAAATAATGTCATTGTCCTTAACACTCGAGAAGCTCAGTGGCATAAATTTAAGTTCGTTGCGTTTGTATACTTACTTTTTTCTTAAAGTTAAAGCCCAGTCGATTGCTCCCACTCTATTACTTGCAACGATCAATGATTATCAGCTATAAATTTAGTACAATGACCTAATGACACTGCATAATCAGCACCGTTCGAAATACATTGTCATCAAGAGACCAATACAGGTCCTCGGGTGCTGAATTGTAAAAGTAAAAGTTCAGGTCATCGACTCTTCCCTGCCAGAAAGTGTGAAATGTGTAGGAAGATTCCGGAACTCATTCGCGCAAGGTATCGGGTTCTCAACATTACACATGTCAGCAATAAAAGTCGCTAAGCAGGGTCGTCAAAGTTTGCTTGCTAAAGACCAAACTACTTCCCGGAAAATAAATTCCAATGGGAGAGATTCTAAAGTATTTCTGGACTATTGGACAGCGTTGTCTAGTCAGGCTGGTTTTGCCAACCTTAATAATAATAATGCTTAAGTGTTTCTGGTACCACCGAAGATGTTTATGCAAAACATTTCATCTCCACAGAAACTACGGACTACCCAGAATTTTGACAGGCCCTAGTATTTCGGAGAAGTGGATGAAGCAACAGAAAGGAAATTAATTATTCTTCCACACAGCTTCTTTTTCTTGCAAAGAATAACTAGCTGATGGTTCGATGTATTTCGGCTGCAAGCATGTCAACCTCAGAAGCTCTAAGCCCAGGTACTCATTATATTGTGATATGCGGGTAAGAGATATCCAATCTGGACAAAATGGAGTAAAGATCATTAAGCATGAGATTTTTATGTTTAGTGAATGACAATATGGATCGTATGCCACTTAAGGTGTTGGTGAATAGAGCACCTTTTTGTAGCGTTCTTTCCATGATATGTTTGACAGCCAAGAAAACTGCATACGCCTCAATCATAAAGATACTCATTTCTGAATATAAAATGTCTGATTCGGAGAAGAATGGACCAACTGCTGAGTAGGACACGCCGCCATGACACTTAGACGCATCAGTGTAAAATCGTTGGCATGAATGTTTTGACCGTAGTTCGAGAATATGCATTCCAACATGTGCGTCTGCAGCATGATTTCTAACGTCTACAAGTGATGTGTCACATTCTATGTCCTTCCATTGCCAGGGGGGCAATCGCGGTACTGGGGCAATCAGGCCATGCTGAGATCGGAGCATCCATTTCTTCGCTCAGCCTCCTCACATGCAAGAAGAGAGGATGTCTCACTGCGGGTCGATGTTAAAGGACTGTGGCACTGGTTATATCGTTTATGTTAGACGGAGAGGGATGCTCAAAATTGACCCTACACGCAGGAAAACAACGGACGAAGGCACGGTAGCGTTAGCCATAGCACAAGCTAACGCATACATATAATCAGCTACTCGAAAAATGGCAGTACGCTACTTCTCGAACGACCAGATTTCACTTGAGGCACTAAACATACACGGATAAGGCAAAATATGAAAACAAGACAGATCCGTCGAAATTTTGTGGATGCCAGCCCACACCCCCGACTCAACGGGAGAAGACAAGCGTAGCGCGGTGGCACTCAACGCAGCTCGGGGACTCACTTTCTGAGCTGCGACGAATATTGACCCCTCGACAGGGTCCTCTGAGGTGTGGGAATGGGAACACAGAATTACTAGGTTCAAGGACATCACCAAGCGTTACAAGACGCAAAGATGCCCTTATCCACCACCCCATCCACAACTCAATTGATCACAAGTTGTCCTGGGACGACAATTACAAACCAGCACATACAAGAGCTCGATAACAATGCACACTATTTATCCAGAATTATACACAGCAGATAAATGTAATGTGTGAAGCACCATAGCCGCACTGGAACGCATGCTATGGAAATGGCAGGAACTAATACACCATTATGAGAGCGAGACCCCACCAACAGCGTCCGCGCGCAATGGCAGACCACGCTGATCAGCTCGAACCTGTAAGACCAACTGTGGGAAGCCTGGCAGGCCAAAGAAGCCATCGGGAGACAAGAACTCTTGGCCTTAACCTCGGCGGGTGCCTCGGCGTACTAACTGGCCGCGCGCAAATTGTTTTCATTTGAAACAAATTTTTCCTCACTCGCACCAAATTGGCATTCACTTTCCAAAAGCACACAAAGCCCGACTATAACCGTTGGAGGAGGAGGGACAACTGTTTAGCCTCAACATAAAGGCTTGTCACGGGACCTGCCCTGAAGGCGCCTGTGGCCAGTCGCATGCCTAGGTGGTCGACAGTATCCAGTGTATTTAAAGCCTTTGACGCGGCAGATTGGTACACTATGGCGCCGTAATCAAATCGTGCATGTATCAGGCCTTTGTAGAGGTTCACGAGGCACGTCCTATCACTAGCCAAAATATAGCGGGGCAGTATTTTATTATTGCTCATTGTTTTTAGGCTCCCCGCAGGGGCGTCTGCGTCAGCAGGCGTTTGGTGTGTTGCGACACCACGTACCCGAGCACACGAGGGTTGGACCCTCCCGCGTGTCGCCGTGCGCGGCTTAGCCGTGTCTGGGGAAAGGGGGATCCTGGAGGTTGAGCCGATGCTGGGTGTTTCGACCTTTAAGGTCCCCGGCGGAGCCAACACACCTCTTCGGCCTCTGCTTCACATAGACGGCACCCCCGGACTGACCCACCCGGGGGAAATCGGTAGTCGCCTCTTCCTGTCCCTCTCGTCTCAAACCTTCGTCTTTATTTCTCACTTTATATCTTTCCTGTCTTCTTCTCTCTTCCATTTACTTCCTTTCTCCATGGCGGCAAGGGTTAACCTTGTGTGGATATCCTACCTTGGGTTATATTGATTGAACCATATTGTGTTATAGTGATGGCGTACGGCTGGCGTCGTGCAAGCTTGTACACAAGCTCTGCCCCGTCCCCTCGTTGGGCTCCGTGGTGGGCGGTCGGCGCTGTTGCCGAATTTTTATATATTTCCATGCAAACTTCTTTCCGCAAACTTCCTGATCGCCCTCCGAAACGAGGGAGCACCGAAGATGTATTTCAGCTTTCGGACACCAAATCCAGAATTTCCCCTGCTTCCACGTTATTCACTCTGAAAAGCCAAACAAAGCAGTGCAAAACATTTCACCATTCCTTGTCTCAAAGTCCTTGACTGACGTTTTTGGACCAGGTTACAAGGTGTCCAGGATGGCAAGCGGTGACCTCCTCTTGGAGCTCCGCTACCAGAAGCAATATGAGAAACTACAGAAACTAGTGTCATAAGGGGAGACCCACATAACAGTAACGCCACACCGTACAATGAACACCACCCGCGGTGTTGTGTCCGATGATGATCTGCTTGAGCTGACTGAAGCGGAACTCCTTGAGGGCTTCAGTGAGCAAAATTTTATCAATGTTAGAAGAATAAAGATGAGGCGAGATGGTAAAGAGATTCAGACGAAGCCCTTAATAATCACCTTTGGTTCAAGTGTCCTGCCCGAGTCAATCGAGGCCGGGTACATCAAGCTCCGTGTTAGGCCGTACGTGCCCAACCCGCTCCGTTGTTTCAAATGCCAGCGCTTTGGCCACAGCTCGCAGAGCTGCTGAGGCCGCCAAACTTGTGCTAAATGTAGTGCCCATGAACACACATCTGAAGCTTGTGAGAATGCTCTCCACTGTGTAAACTGTGATGGGGAGCACGCCGCGTACTCGCGGTCGTGCCCATCCTGGAAAAAAGAAAAGGAAATTGTAACAGTTAAAGTAAAGGAAAATATAAGTTTCAAGGAGGCACGCAGGCGGGTATCGTACCTGCCCAAGAAAACCTTTGCCGATGTGGCGCGTCAGAGGGAAGCGTCACAACGGCCTCCCGCGGCTGCCCGACCCACAAGCAGTGAGTCGGCAGCTACGCCATCTGCCCCCGCGGCGGTTACAGTTAGCGCTGCTCCGCCAACCCAGCAGACGGGGCCATCAACCCCGAAGCTGGGTGCAGCCGAGGCTAACCCAACCTCCCCGGCCCCATCCAGCGCTGGCAACAGCCGGCGCAGCCAGATCCCTCAGGGAGCCCCATCGACCTCCGGGCTGGTGGGCGCAGGGATCTCGCCTTCCGAGGCAGGACCCTCACAGAAAACTTCTCGCTCGCAAGAGCATGTGTCCGGCGCCTCACAAGAGGCAATGGACACTACACCTGTCCTCACGGCGCGCCAAGCGCCTAAGGAGCGGCGAGGCTCCCTCGAAAGCTCCAGAAAGGGGCAAAACCCCGATTACAGGGCCTTGAAAGAGCTCTGTAATCTAAGGCATAACATCCGTTTTCCGTACACACAGCACTTATTCACTTCCAATATCGATACACAAATAATTCAATGGAACATCGGAGGTCTTCTTAGAAACATAGATGATGTGCAGGAACTCATCCAAAAACACAATCCAAAAGTGCTGTGTTTACAGGAAACACACCTAAAATCCAAACACACAAACTTTCTCCGACAGTACATAACTTATCGCAAAGATCGCGATGATGCTGTCGCATCATCGGGCGGTGTCGCCATTGTTATCCATAAGAGCATTGCGTGTCAACTTTTACAGCTTCAAACGCCTCTCGAAGCAGTGGCGGTTCGAGCTGTTCTCCTAAACAAACTCATCACCATTAGCTCTCCTTACATACCCCCACATTACAAATTAACGAAACATGAACTTCAATCCTATGTAGATCAATTGCCAGAACCTTATGTTGTTCTTGGCGATTTCAATGCGCATAGCACCTTGTGGGGAGATTCTCGCATCGATGCGCGAGGTCGTCTCGTTGAACAGTTCCTTTTTTCTTCTGGAGCGTGCCTTCTAAATAAGAAAGAACCCACATATTACTCTCTGGCAAACAGATCCTTTTCGTCAATAGATCTTAGTATAGTTTCCGCGTCTATACTGCCCGAACTCAAATGGGAAGTTACGAGCAATCCTTACGGGAGCGATCACTTCCCCATACTGCTAAGAACATCTAAAGAAAATGAATTTCCCCCACAAGCTCCTAGGTGGAAGATAGATACAGCCGACTGGGAGAAATTTCGAAATCTATCTAGCATCTCATGGGCTGATATGTCTTCTCTAGAAATTGATACCACTGTGGAGTATTTTACAGCGTTCATAATAGATGCCGCATCTAAATGCATATCTGAAGGAAGTGGTTTGGCATGCAGATGGCGTGTCCCGTGGTGGAACGACGAATGTAGGATTGCTCGTAAGAAACAGAACAAAGCGGGGGGTTGCTACGCGCTTCCCCCACTGCAGAGAATCTTATCAACTTTAAGAAAGTAAAATCTCAAGGCAGGAGAACCCGCAGGCAGGCCAGAAGAGAAAGTTGGCAGAACTTTTTATCAAGTATTAACTCGTTTACAGATGAGGGGAAAGTCTGGAACCGGGTAAATAGAATTAGAGGGCGACAAACATATTCACTCCCTCTGGTGAACACACAGGGTGATATGCTGCAAGACCAGGCACACTCACTTGGGGAGCACTTTGAGAGCGTGTCAAGTTCAACAAATTATTCAGAATCCTTTCTCAAATACAAACAAACAGAAGAATGTAAGCCGCTCATAGGAAAATGTCGAAAGAATGAACCATACAACTGTCCATTTAGTATTGCCGAGTTCAGAGCTGCCTTGGGATCATGCAAGAGCTCCGCACCGGGTTCTGACAGAATCATGTATGAAATGATCAAAAACCTACACAATGACACCCAAGTTACACTACTCACAATTTTCAACACTATTTGGGCTGCAGGATACTTTCCAACTGCATGGAAAGAAGCAATTGTGGTCCCTGTTTTGAAGCAGGGGAAAGACCCATCCATGGTGGCAAGCTATCGTCCGATAGCTCTTACAAGCTGCCTGTGTAAGGTTTTTGAAAAAATGATAAATCGGCGACTGATCCATTTCCTTGAACAAAACAAAATGCTTGATCCCTATCAGTGTGGCTTCCGAGAAGGGCGCTGCACAACCGACCATCTTGCACGTACTGAAGGACATATTCGTGACGCGTTTTTACACAAACAGTTTTTCTTATCGATATTCCTCGATATGGAGAAGGCGTACGATACGACCTGGCGCTACGGAATCTTGAGAGATTTGTCAGAAATGGGCATTCATGGTAATATGCTAAACGTAATAAAAAGCTACTTGTCCAATCGTACCGCCCGGGTGAAAGTAGGCAATGTGCTGTCACATCATCTTATACAAGAAACCAGTGTACCCCAGGGTGGCGTGCTCAGTTGCACACTCTTTATTGTTAAGATGACAACACTTCGTGCTTCCTTACCACCGGCCATTTTATATTCCGTCTATGTGGACGACATTCAAATTGGTTTCAAATCCTGTAACCTCGCAGTGCGCGAGAGACAGGTGCAACATGGTTTGAACAAGGTGTCAGGGTGGGCAGAGAAAAATGGATTCAACATCAATCCTCATAAGAGTTCTTGTGTTTTGTTTACAAGGAAGAGAGGCCTGGTTCCGGATCCCTGCTTAGAAGTGTGTGGACAACAGATACCTGTAAACAAAGAGCTCAAATTTCTAGGTGTTATACTGGACAATAGACTCATTTTCGTCCCACACATTAAACATATTAAAGAAAAGTGTCTAAATACAATGAACATAATGAAACTTCTATCCCAGACTACGTGGGGTAGTGACAGGAAGTGCCTAATGAATCTCTATAAGAGCCTCATCCGGTCACGATTAGATTATGGTGCCGTGATATATAACTCTGCCGCCCCGAGTGCGCTAAAGATGCTAGACCCTGTTCACCATCTGGGTATCCGTTTAGCCACAGGAGCTTTCAGAACGAGTCCCGTACAAAGTTTATATGCAGAATCGAATGAGTGGTCACTTCATATCCAGAGAACATACATCAGCCAAACATATTTTTTGAAAGTCCACTCTAATCCTGAACATCCCTGTTTTAACACCATTAATAATATGACATGCTACACTGTTTCGTAATCGTCCTTCCGTAAGACAGCCTTTCTCGCTGCGTGTGAGGGAGCTTAGTCCTGAAATGGATGTTCCACTCCTCGAACTTCGCCTAATGCATCCAGCCAAGCTGCTACCTCGTTCGGAGTGGCAGTTGGTACAATGCTATACATCTTTCATGGAAGTTACAAAAACGCTCCAGAGATTGAAATACAAATGCATTTCCGGGAACTCCAGCACAAACACTCCTCCACGGAGTTCTACACAGACACATCGAAGTCACACGACGGGGTGTCCTACGCAGCCGTCGGGCCATCCTTCTCGGAAACCGATGTACTGCATGCGGAAACTAGTATCTTTACGGCTGAAGCCTACGCCCTATTGTCGGCTGTGAAGCATATCAGGAAATCAAAACTCCAGAAAGCAGTCATATATACGGATTCCCTTAGTGTTGTGAAGGCCTTGATGGCATTCTCTAACCACAAAAATCCGGTAATTAACGAACTCTATTCTGCTCTGTGTAAAGCGTATATAGGTAATCAGCATGTCATCATATGCTGGGTGCCAGGTCATAGGGGCATCGAAGGTAATGTTCTGGCGGACCAGATGGCCACGTCAGTTGCATCACATTCTGCTAATCCGACCGCTGCAGTTCCTGTCACAGACCTGAAGCCCTTCTTGCGGAGGAAACTACGGAACCAGTGGCAACGCCTATGGGATGCGGAAACAAATAATAAGCTCCACGTGATAAAGCCAGAGTTAGGATTCTGGCCTTCCGCAACAAAATCACGTCGGACAGATGTCCTATTCTGTCGTCTAAGAATAGGACACACATTTGGCACACAACTTTTTACTCACCGGAAACCAGCCTCCAACCTGTGGTAGATGCGGGGAGAGGCTGACCGTCCTGCACGTCCTTCTGGAGTGTCGGAAAGCCGAATCTGAAAGAAACATTTTCCCTTAGCATATCGCCAGCACATCCCCCTTCATCCAGTAATGTTACTCGGCCCAGAACCGCTGTTTGACTCCAGCGCAGTCCTGGGCTTCCTGAAAGATGTTCGATTACATGTTATTAGCCCCACATACTCGTAGCGTCTCCTCTGTTTAGAGGATGCCGCTGTGACAGCTGTTTCATATAGCACATGCCTCTAGGCCCTTGTGTTTCAAGGGCTCTGGCGAGGCAGTGGTGCTCCAGGTAATTTCACCATCTAATATATTTTCTTTATTGCATCACTCTTTCACGATGAATTTTATTACACATAGAGCACGTCATTTGTCATCGACATAATCTTATTACAGATAGATTTTACGCACTCTAGAGCGACTATTTTTAAGGCCCCTATACAGCCACTTTACATTAACCCCATATAACTCATAACTACATTGCGAACTTATCAACACTGCCTTGGCGCTCTTTGGCCACACTTGGCCCTTGCGCCAAAAAACACTACATATCGTCATCATGTTTTTAGGCTTTTGTTCCTAATAAACTTTATATAGGAGATGAAAGCTTAGAGTCCAGTGTCATGCCAAGAATGTGTGTTCTGTGGTCACCAGTACGCTCTGTCAGTGTATTTCTACACTGGGCTCTGCAAATAGGCTCTGCAAATATGGAGACAGGAACTCTTCGGAGGAATTGCTTGAAGCCATTTTCTAATGCCCATACATACATTGTTCCAGCCAAGCAGAACATGTCGCTCACAGATTGTGCGTTCACCTAATATGAATCCCCATTGTATATCGTCTACGCATATGGAATAAAGCATGATTTATGGCAATAGCGACTAATACGTTTGTAGGAAAGGCTTACTTTAACAAGTACCTCGTTCACGAGGGCGGCAAGTTGGGATAAGCGAGCAGACGCAGCAAAACAACCGATTTCAGGGAAAAGCGGGGGTAAGATCACTGCACGTCGTGCCGTTTAATGTCTGTTGGGTTTGACAGAACCACGCGGCGGCACCCATGAGAGAGATGTGATGACCGTAGGGCAGCTACAGTTGGCGCCACCGAGAGCGACTCGTTTGTTCGCCTACACCCTAACGGGCCTCCTTCCCGCTGCCAGGAGGAAGGGTTGGCAGAGAGCAGGGAGGAATGCTGTGACGCGCTAACATACGTGAAGTCGTTGTACAAACCAACGAAGGTAGCATACTGCAGGAACATGTTGCTCCAATTGACATCTACCCTAAATATAAGAAATGAAAGAAAAGAGCAAAGAGAATTGAAAAATTTTAACGGAAAAAGTACAGAAATAAGATTTATTTACATTACCCCTAAGGGCCCTCACATGAGGGTATTACATAGGGGGGGGGGGGGGGGGGGGGGTACAAACATGAAATATACACAAGAAATAAAACTACATAAAATAAACTACACACAAGGAACATAAAATATATAGATATTAACAAGGGGTAAATGCACTTAGTCATGAAAACACAAGAACATTTTACATATGTTAATATGTGCATATAGGCATAAGTAATATCTAATCTGCTACCACTAACCGTTTTCATGCAACAAAGTTTGGAAAGATGGTAGGCTAACTTCAGTAGCTATGTGTGATGGTAGGTTATTCCATTCTATTATTGTGCGAGGAATAAAAGATTTTGCGTAGAGCGACGAGCGGCACATTATGCGTTTTACTTTGTTAGCGTGGTCACGGCGCGGGAAAACTGCAGGGGGTGGTGAAAAGAAGTCTTCGTGAAGCGTGGAATGGTGATAAAGCTTATGAAATAAGGTTAGGCGAGCAAACTGGCGTCGACGTGATAGTGATTCCAACTCGGCACGTTGTTTTAACGATGTGACGCTGGTGAAGCGTGAATAATCGGAAAAGATGAAGCGAACAGCACGGTTTTGCAAAGATTCAATGTTGTTGATTATGTATGCTTGATCGGGATCCCATATGGCAGAAGCATATTCAATTTTTGGGCGGATCAGCGTGATATAAGCAAGTTTTTTTAAGTGAGAAGGTGCGTGCTTGAGGTTACGTTTAAGAAGACCGAGTGCTCGGTTAGCTGATGCTAAGACGGTGTTAATATGGTAATGCCAAGTTAAGTCAGACTGAAGATGAAGGCCAAGATACTTGTAAGTTGGCGCAAGTTCTACTCTAGCATTATTGAGAAAGTAGGTGGTAGGAAGTCGAGTGGAATGGTTGGTAAATGACATTAGCTTGGTTTTAGATGTATTTAAAGACATTAACCACGAAGAGCACCAAGCGGTCACAGCATCAAGATCAGTTTGTAAGGAAAGTCGGTCAGCGTCATTACTAATATTACGATATATAACACAATCATCTGCGAATAATCGAATTCGAGATGAGACACATTTGGGTAGATCATTAATGAAAATTAAGAAAAGTAGGGGACCGAGGACGCTGCCCTGGGGGACTCCAGATGTTAAAGGAACAGAAGAAGAGTTACAGCCATTAGCACAGGTAAACTGTTGTCTGTCGGAGAGAAAATCTTTAATCCATGCAAGAACGTTTGGGTGAATGTTTAAGTGTGTTAATTTGATTAGAAGCCTGTGATGAGGAACGCGATCAAAAGCTTTAGAGAAGTCAAGAAACACTGCGTCAACTTGGAATCCTTCGTTAAATGCGGAAAATATATCGTTAGTAAATCCGGCGAGCTGAGTGTCGCATGAATAACCCCTGCGAAAACCGTGCTGGTACTTGAAGATGATATCATGGTCTTCTAGGTAGTTGATGACTTGTGTGTGTATGACGTGCTCGAGAAGTTTACATATGTTGCTAGTTAATGAGATAGGACGATAGTTAAGTGGGACAGAGCGATCACCTGATTTAAATATTGGTATTACTTTAGCTATTCGCCAGTCATGAGGAATAATGCCAGATGATAATGATTGTGAAAACATGGCTGATAACACTTGAAAAATGTTTAAAGAAGCGTTTTTAAGTACCTTGTTATTGAAACCAAGATGATCAGAGCTAGTAGTAGTTTTGAGGTTATTCAACAGGGCAAGAATACCCGAATCACTGATGACAATTTCTGGCATGGAAATGTTAGGCAATGGCTCTAATATAGGCGAAGAAGTTATATCTTCATTGGTGAATACTGATGAAAATGAATCGTTTAGAAGCTGCGAACACTCAGTTTCAGTGACTGGTTGTCCGTCAGCATTAATTAGTACTATATCAGGATAGGAACTCGGATTGATAATGCGCCAGAATCTATGAGAATTATTGGTTAACATAGTAGACAGGTCGTGAGTGAAGAAATTACGACGGGTTGTTTTAAGTAGGGACTGATACTCTTTATCACAATTTTTGTACTTGTTCCATGATGACAGGAGACGTGTGGTCATTGCTTGGCGGTACAAACGTTTTTTCTTATTATTAAGACGACGAAGACGATGTGTGAACCAAGGTGAATTTTTATGATGTCGGATGGTGATGATTGGCACATACTTATCAACAAGGTGAGTCAAGGTGGTTTTGAATGCCAGCCAGTTTGATTCGATTGAGCGTGATGAATACTGAGCCAGGAAGCTTTCAGAGAAGGTGTTTAGTTCCGAGTTAATCATCTCAAAATTCGCGCGATTGTAGCAATGAATTTGCTTAATGGTAGTTTTCTTTTCAGTAAATGGATGCGTGATGCAACCAGTGATAATGTCGTGATCGGATAAACCATTTAAATGTAGTATATCAGAAAGAACGTCCGGGTTATTTGTTAGTACAAGATCAAGGATATTAGCCGTGGTAGCGGAGCGACGGGTAGGACTAGTAATAAGTTGAGCAAAAGAAAAATCCAAGCAGGAATGAAGAAAGGTGTGGGCTTCTTTATCACTGGAATTAACACAGAGAGTGGACCATTCAATGCTTGGAAAATTAAAATCGCCAAATACGAGGAAAATAGAGTTAGGAAAACGCACATGTAAGTCGCTGAGTATTCTATGGAATTCACCCGAGAATCCATCAGACATATCGGGTGGCCGGTAGAAAGCACCAATAATAACATCAGTAACTCCGAATTTACACCATATCAATACACATTCGAGGAAAGTATCAACAGCGAGGGGAACAGCAGATAATTGTTTCTTTGTGGCTATAAGGACACCTCCTCCTTTTCTATTTATTCTGTCACACCGGAAAAAGGAAAATTCAGATTCACTCAGAAGAATGTAATCATCCGGAACGGTATCGTCCAGCCAAGTTTCAGTCAATACTAGAAGTGAAACGCACGTAGAATCTATGAGCGAAGAAAGGGCGACAGTTTTGGAAAGAACACTTCTGATGTTTGTGAACAGGAAATGTGTATTATTCTTTAAATTATGACACACATTGGGCAAGAATGACGTAGATTCTGTAGATGACTTATCAGCCGGTACGTGTCATACTGTGGTGGGATGACGAACTGGCACAGCACGGTTACCCGCGACATCCCACACATAGGTGTCATTATTGATGTGCAGCTTGTCGAATGTTAGGCGCACACGGTCACCTTGCTTTTTAATTGATCGAGAGAACTGCAGAAGTTGCCGGCGTTTGTCACGAACGGCTTGGGAATAGTCGCGTCCTATGCTGAAACCTGTGTCCCTCAGCTTGCTGCCTTTACTTAAAATAACCTCAAGTTCTTTATCGTTGAAGAACTTAGCTATAATGGGGCATTTTTTCACAGTTGAAAAACGGCCCACACGGTGTGCCCTAGCAATGGAATTTACAGTGACACCAAGCTTATCACGGCAGAACTCATGCACAAGTCGCTCTGAACTTTCCCAGCTTTCGGATTCGTTAGTATCGGTAACACCATAAAACAAAACATTTGATCTACGCGACTGGTTTTCTAGGTTATCGATTTTGTTAATGATGCTAGAAAAACCACTATCGAGAGATGTTGAGGCATGAACAGATGGAGCAGATTCTAATTTGTTTTCCAGTTCCTGCACACGTTTGGTTAAGCTTTCGAGGTCTGTTTTGAGTTCTGCGTGCATATTTAGAACTTTCATTATTGATTCGAGAAGACTTGCGTTGCTGGCTTCAAGACGCTTTACAGCCTCGGCCACACCATCTAACTTCTCTTCTTGAGCCTTTGTCATAGGTCCGGGGTTTTCCTCAACATCCCCACTCAAAAGCAACAGTCGCAAAACATAAACAAGAGCAGTGCAAGACCGTTTGAAATGGTTGGGTGGCCACGACACCGCCAGAAGACAAACATTATTGCTACGGTAACAGCGAGTTTGATAGTAACAGACCTGTAGGAAAGCAGTTGGTGAGCTTCGAACCATTGTGGCAGTGTCGTGGCCCGAAGCTTCGTCGAAATGGGCGCGCTTTTGAGGAGGCGCTGTAGATATTGCCGTCCCATGTTGCCCGACGAGCAGCATGAAATTGTCCAGGATCGGCGGCGGGTGATGCAGCAGACTTGATAAGTCGCGGCAGATTGGCGGGTTGTCCATGCAGTCCACCGTACTCATGCGCTGTTTGTCGGCACGGGTATCAGACGGCTGTACTGCAGGCAGCGACAGCAACTGTCCCAGGACAGGCAGCAGCAGCATCTGTAGGAAAGCAGTTGGTGAGCTTCGAACCATTGTTCCGAAATAAGAACATTAAACGCAATAAAATAACTATAGTCGGATGCAACTTTAGAAAAAAGGGGGCGTTTACTCCTCCGACGCGGATGCACACGAGCATCCACCAATGGGCACGTACTCTGGACTGACATCATGAGCCGGATGGCCGGTGACCCCGTAGATGAAGAAGATGGCCGCCCGCGCTTCGAACTGGGCCAACTCGCGTCAGCTGTGTGCTTCAGCGATAAATGCATTATTTTATGTAAATACTTTTTCAATAGCAACTGATCCATTTTAATCTTGGAAAACGAGTAGTAGATACGCCATTTACATGCGAACAAGCGCAAAAGTCATGCAGAGCTGCTCTTTTTACTTTTTTCCCTTGCACAGAAGCTAAAGTGCAGACGACGTGCAGTGTTGTAGAAGGCACGGGGTTATTTTTTTGTCGCTATCCGGCATGTTCTGTAGCACATGAGAGCTCTACTAAACCAGTCATCAAAATACAAAAGTCTTTATTTATACCGATAATCGCGCGTTTCAGGAGCACGATATTTCGAGCGGGACTATTTTAGAAGCAGAGGCAATCGGCTGTCGCGCTTCGGTCATCTGGGCGGGGCCGCCCCTTTTTCCTACAGTTGTATCCGACTATAGGTAAGCAGTAATTCACAATAATATGACCATTGGTGGTATTTGTGCATGCTGGCCTGGCAGAGTGCTGACTACGGGCACAGCGCCATAGCGTGGAGTGTATGCACAAACCAGTCATAGATGAAAACGTTGTAAAGTGGGATAATTGGTCTTAGGGAAAAAATGTATCCGTGGAACACGATTTTCTTTTCTAAAGGCGAGCTAAGTGGGCTGGAAGTATTTGGGAAAAGGTTCATTCACCTCCTAGGGAAACCATTTTTGTATCGTATGAATCCATTCCATTGTTGTTGGGCGAAACGTGCAGGGGAAATAAGATTCGCGTTGTACGAGTTCTCCGGTAGCGCGAACATTGTTGTCTAGTAATATAACTTTGATAATATCAATAATGTGACATTTTGACGTTATATGTTTAAAAAGGGCAAGGCAGGGGACTTACTGCACATGCTGACGAAGACTGATGAACCCGCTTCTGAAAGATGTGTCCATCTGTCCTACGTATTGGACGATGCGTGCTCCGCATTCCAACAGATACTCGGCGTTCGGGTAAACACAACCGAGTTGACCTTTCATTAAGTGCTTGAACTTGGCCTGCGTGTTCTCAGCAGTTTGAGTTCTTTGCATATGACCGGAATGATATATATCTTTGCAGTCCCTGCAAATGTCTTCGTACTCCTCATATGAGTTTTAATCACGAATTTTGTTATACATGCCGAAAAGGCAATACTTTATACTCGCGGGCGCTACGAACATTACTAGACCGAAGATGAAATGTCAAAGTAACCTTTAGCGTGTCTACTTCGGAATCGGACGAACGGTTCACGAGTGCCTTCTTGAGGATTTGAATGTAAAACACCGCTCTGAATGGTTCTAGAGTGCATGAAATGGACCAGACGATGGTATGGAATGCACTCAAAGTACGTTGTAATAAAATACAGTCAAATCTATCCAGTCAGAGCAGCAGAATCTTCGACCTTCCAGGAGCGCTTCTATTGAAAGCTGATGAATTTATTAACCGACTATCACTAAGTAGGGATGAGAAAATTTTGAGTTTTTATATAAAACCCGTGGAAAAGTTAGAGGTGGGCTCTTCACGATATTCATAAGGCTAGGATACAAATTTGAAATATGCAGAATGCTGCAGTGAAACAAGTATGTATACGAAAACGTATTTTATCGCCGCATTTTTTCAATGTATATTGCATTACCCCATCAGCTTTCCCCTTAGTATAAATCTTCATAATGTTGTTACTAGAAATACCTTCGTGCGGTTTTTCTATAAGCGATAGTTTATTGCATAAGTAGAGCGTTAAGAAATTTCAAAAATATTGATAAAGATATCGTTACTTTTATATCGCATACACTCATATCGGGAAATCTCAAGGCTGTAACTTTAATGACGATATAATTTACAACGCGAGTTATTCGCCATAGCTGAAGCGAACAAAACGCAGTCTGAAAGACGTCAATTACTGCAGCACGGAATATAACAACTTTAAATTAAAGGAGAAAGGCCACGTGGCAAACAACATCGTCCAGTTGTTCAAATTAGGAAGACACACATGAAAAGGGTATAACTGAAATGCTACGTGCGCACTTTTTGGAAACAGTGGCGCATATCAGGGGCGCCAGTTGGCATTTGGGTATTCACTTGTGTCACAGATGAACTCGGCAATTCGAATCCCTCCCAGAGCATTTAGCTAGCCCTACCAATGAAGCACTTTAAGTACTGTGGCGTAAAGCATTTATTTTAAATAATGTCATTGTCCTTAACAGTCGAGAAGCTCAGTGGCATAAATTTAAGTTCGTTGCGTTTGTATACCTACTTTTTTCTTAAAGTTAAAGTCCAGTCGATTTTTCCCACTCTATTACTTGCAACGACCAATTATTATCAGCTATAAATTCAGTACAATGAGCTAATGACACTGCATAATCAGCACCGTTCGAAAGGCATTGTTATCATGAGTCCACTACAGGGCCCCGCGTGCTAAATTGTAAAAGTAAAAGTTCAGGTCATCGAGTCTCCTCTGTCAGAAAGTGTGAAACATGTAGGAAGTTTCTCGAACTCATTCGCGCAGGCTATCGAGTTCTCAACAATACACATGTAAGCAATAAAAGTCGCTAAGCAAGGTCATCAAAGTTTACTTGCTAAAACCAAACGACTTCACCGGAAAATGAACGCCAATGGTAGGGATTCTAAATATTTCTGGACTATTGGACAGCGTTTGCAAGGCAGGTTGGTTTGGCCAACCTCAATAATAATAGTGCTTATGTGTACCTTCTGCACCCAAGATATTAATCCAAAACATTTCATACCCACAGAAACTGCAGACTACCTAGAATTTTGACAGGCCCTACTATTTCAAACAAGCGGACGAAGCAAGGGTGGGAAAGTTAAATATTGGTTCACCCAGCTTCAATTTGTTGCAAACATTATGTAGCTGGTGCTTCTATGTATTTCGTCTGCAAGCATTTCACCCTCAGTAGCTCTATGCGCAGGTACCCAGCATATTGTGATACGCTGGTTAGAGATATTCAATATGCACAGAATAGACTAATGGTCATTAAGCACGAGATTTTGTGTTTAGTGAATGACATTCTGGATCGTATTTCAGTTAAAGAGTTGCTGCATGAAACAGCTTTTTGTATCGTTATTTTCTTGATATGTTTGGCAGCCGACAATACTTAATACGCCTCAGTTATAAATATACTCATTTCCGGACGTAAAATGTCCGATTCGGAAAAGGATGGAACCAGTGCTGTGTAAGACACACCGCCATGACACTTAGACGCGTCAGTGTAAAATTCTTGGCATAAATATATTGATGGAATTTGAGAAAATGCATTCGGACAAGCACCTCTGGAGCGTCTTTTGTAAAATCTACAAATGATATGTCACATTCTATGTCCTTCCAGTGCCATGGCGGCAATGCAGGCACTGGAGGAATCTGGCTGTGCTGAGGTTTGGACATTCATTTCTTCGTTGAGGCTCCTCCCAAACAAGAAGAAAGGCTGTCTTCCTGCGAGTCGAATATAAAAGAGTGTGGCACTAGTCTTATCATTTATGCTAGAATGAGAGGGATGTTCCAAATTGGCACTACACGCATTGGATAGTGGAGGAAGCCGCTATAGCGTTAGCCATAGCACAAACTAGCGCTTACTTACAATCAACGACTCGCAAACGGCTGCACGCTATTTCGCAAACGGCCGGATCTCACTTGAGGCGCTAAAGCTACTCCGAATATATTCAGCCTAACGTGGTGACACTCAACGTAGCTCGGGGGACCACTTTCTGAGCTGCGAGAAACGTAGACCACTCTACAAAGTCCTCCGAGGTGTCGAAATGGGAACACAGAATTACTAGGTTCAAGGACATCACCAACCTTTGCAAGATGCAAAGATGCCCTTATCCACCACCCCATCCACAACTCAATAGATCACAAATTGTCCAGTGACGGCAATTTTAAATCAGCTCATACAAGAGCCCGATAACAATGCAGACTATTTATCAAGAAATATACACAGCAGATAGATGTAAAGTGTGAAACACCACAGCCGCGCTGGAACACATGCTATCGAAATGACAGGAAATAATACACCATTATGAGAGCGAGACCCCACCAACAGCGTCCGCGCGCAATGGCAGACCACGCTGATCAGCTCGAACCTGTAAGACCAACTGTGGGAAGCCTGGCAGGCCAAAGAAGCCATCGGGAGACAAGAACTCTTGGCCTTAACCTCGGCGGGTGCTCCGGCGTACTAACTGGCCGGACGCAAATCGTTCTGATTCGAAATTAATTTTTCCTCACTCGCTCCAAATTGGCATTTACTTTCCAAAAGTGCACAAAGTCCGAGTGTGACCGTTGCAGGAGGATGGATCACTGTTTAGCCTCAACGAAAAGGCTTGTCTCGGGACTTGTCCTGAAGGCGCCTGTGGCCAGTCGCATGCCTAGGTGGTAGAAGGGATCCAGTATATTTAAAGCCTTTGGCGCGGCAGATTGGTACACTATGGCGCCGTAATCAAATCGTGCATGTATCAGGCCTTTGTAGAGGTTGACGAGGCACTTTCTATCACTACCCCAATTATAGTGCGACAGTATTTTATTCATGCTTATTATTTTTAGACATTGGTTACAAAGAAACCTTATATATGGGATGAAAGTTAGCTTAGAGTCCAGTATGATGCGCAGAAATGTGTGTTCTGTGGTCATAGGCATGTTCTTTCTGTGTAGTTTTAAACTAGGCTCTGCAATTAGGCTTCTCTTTCGTTTGAAGTAGACTCAGGAACTCTTCGGAGGACTTAGCTTGAAGCTATTTTCTTCAGCCCATTTACGTACCTTGCTCAAGCAAAGCTGAACACGGCGTTCACGTATTGTGAGGTTACTTGATTTGAATGCCAATTGTATATCGTCTAGGTATGTGGAATAAAACATGATTTATGCAAATAGACACTGAAGAGATTGTGTCGTAAACGCTTAATTTAAAGAGCGTGTGGTTCGCGACGGCAGTCAGTTGTGATAAGCGTGAAGACGCAGCAAAAGGAGCGATTTCAGGAAAAAGCGTCAGCAGGGTAAGTCTACTTTGTGGCCGTTTATTGTCTGCTGGGTTGGGGAGCATCACGCCGCGGCGCCCATGAGGGGCTTATGATGACCGTAGGGCCGCTCCAGTTGACGCCGCTGAGAACGACTCGTTTCTTCACCTACACCCTAATAGGCCTCGTCCTCGCAGCCAGGAGAAAGGGTTGGGAGGGGGCGGAGAGCAATGGTGTGACGCGCCAAGATGCGGGAAGTCGTTGTACAAGGCAAGCGAGCTAGCAGGCTGCCAAAACATATTGTTGCAATTGACATATACATTAAAAATAAGGAAATAGAGAAAGAAAAAAAGAGGAAAGAATAAGTTAAATTCGAAGAAAACAGAAACAACGGTGTACGAAATAAAAATTATTAGGAACATATAAAAGAACTAGCTAAGGAATAACTCCCCGTACAATGACCACCGGAGACATTTGTCGGTGCATGCTGCCCTGGCAGACTTCTGACTACGCGCAGAGCCTCAGAGCGTGGCGTGTATGCAAGACGCAGGTATAGATGCAAGCGTTACAAGGTGAAGTATTTAGATAAAAGTGAATTCGCCTCCTATGGATCGTAATACTGGGAGGGCACCGGGGTTTCCATTTATTACATTTTTGTTCTGCGAAATTTGTATATGAAATAAGATTTGCGTTGCTTGTGTTCTCTGCTAGTGCGAAAACTGCTTTCTAGTAATTAACTTCGATAATGTCAATGCTGTGACTTTTTGACGTTATACGTTTGGAAAGGGGAAAGTGCGGACGATGACAGTTGAACCGAGTTCTGAAGGATCTGTCTGTCTGGCCTACGCGTAGGATGCTACATGCTCTGCATTCCAAAAAGTACACGACATTCGTTTAAGCGCAGCCGAGTTCACCTTTGAATAAATGCTGGAACTTGGACTGTGTGCTCTCTACAGTTTAAGTTGTCTGCTTGCGACTGTGTAAAATAATCAAGTCCAGCACCTCCAAGTAACATAAGGCAGACTAAAGTTGAAGGGTATCATAAAGGTGTAGTCGAAAAATATTTGTTCTGCATACTCAATATTGTCGCCTGAAGCAGTCAATACCAGTGTTTATTTATCGACAATTGGCGGTTGAATTAGTGTAAGAGCCCTTCTTATGATAGGTCACAGGCTGATGTAGGCAGAGCACGACAGCTATCAACTTCAAGTTTCTACGGGAATATTTCCTACAGTTGCAAGTAGTTCGACGTTCATCAGTTAGCTATATGTACGAAGAAACTTGGCGAAAATATAGAAGGTAATAAAACAGGAAGAATAAATTTTGGGTTGCGGCGCAATTTTTGTGTGAGGTAGTAACAGAAATCATGTACAATATTCACAATTTCTGAGATACTGTGCATTCAGTGCGGGGTTTATTATTGGTTGAATGCAACAAATAGAACACCACTGCGACTGAAACCCAAGCCAATGTAACGATAGCGATGCCTTTGAAAAAGGTCTCTGGAACGGCAGCACATCAGACAGCGTTGATGGTGGCACACGCTCGAAGTTGAAATGTCAAATTTCTTGCGCGTCATTTTGTTTGTGAGAAGGTGGATCGCAGATCTCACTATTCTTACCACTGACCGTTTTCGTGTAGTACTTGACGTACATGGGCCGCCTGCGTCCCGAAATCCCGAGGCGGGTGAAATCTACGTCATTGTTGGAGTCGATGTTTCAAGTCTGTTTCAGTCATCTTTTTTTTTACCTTTGCCAAGTGCTATTTCCTGGGTCACAATGAACATATGCTTCAAATACATACAGATGTACCGTAATATTACTTCGATCTTGCTTTTTCTGACTAGCTCCACGTCACCAGAGGTGACTAGGCGGTGCACTTTCATAATGGTCAACATCTTCAAGAACTTTGAAAGTTTTGTTTTCCCCATCCACGAATTGAAGCTTCCACCACTTTAGAAATCAGATGCAGGAAGCAGCCCACTGCTGTATTCAGATCTGTCGAAGTAATTCAGCGGTCATTCAGCGCCTCACGCTATCACAGTTTCTGCAGCGTCGTGAAGGCGTGATATTTCTGTATTGAATACTGTCAGTGAACGTGACATCGAAGATTGTTTATTTCATGTGAGCCAATACCATAGGTGGAATGGCGCTCCAACATTGCTGAACGTGCTATTCTACTTAATTCTTGGTGCAACTCATTAATTCAGAAACCAAAACCTCCCTTTCCAGTTGAAGCACCCAGTGCCTACACTGACGTCTGATGGACATCCTATGCACATCTACTGCATGATATAGATGTCTAGGGATGTGTCGAATGCGTCCTGCGGACGTCCCTCGCATGACCATCCTATCGCCTTTTCAGTGTCCTGCAGACATCCCTTCCATGTCCGTGAGTTACATCATGAGGGAAATATTGCGTTCATTTTACGGACATATAGGCCAAGGCCTTTTGTACAGTGTTTGTAACATTGTCATTATGGTCCAAGCACACGCATCAAGAACAGATAAAATTTCTGCACTCGTTACCCGCGAGGGCGCGGTTGTGCAGCATACTGCTCATTATTCTATGCCTTCTTCCTAGCGTAAGCGGCTTATTAAAGTAAGTGAAGTTTTCAAAGTAAATTGTGTCAAGAAATTCTTGAAGTATGACGGATATTAGAGCTGAATTCATCTGCAAGAAGAAAATGCGAAAAAATGTAATTCTCTTACGAAGAAACTGAAACGCATATTCTTAATTGGAGAACAAATATGGACGTGTAGCCGAAAAAGGACAATATTGGATAATTTTGGTACAACCGTGGAAGGATATCCTAAACAGGTATATGTACTATAGGACTGGGACATTCGTGGCACAATATCCGGACCTGGGCATCCGGTGAACATCTTATTACCTATTACCTATTAGGGTGAACGTCCTATTACCTATTAACATCCTAACTTATGGTGCTACCATTGATGTTCGAACCGAGAATCATGGCGGAAGTCGAGCCCGCGATAATTGGGGTTGTTTGAAACGAAGTTCATTAAGGCAGAGTTAACTAAGGTAGACTTATTTTGGCGCCCGAACCCACGAGCTCTGGTGGCAGTCGAGCCTTTGTCCTTTGGTGGGGCCAAATTGACGGTGCCACCATTTTGGTCGAACCCACGACTTTTGGTGGCAGTTGAATCATCGACCTTAGATAGGACCAGAATTCATTGGCACCAAGATTGATGATAACACCATTAAAGATTGAGCCCACTACTTTGGTGTAAATTAATGTGAATTATTTAGGACACAGTTAATTAAGATGGGGCTAATTAAGGCACTGGAACCCGAGACATATGGTGGGAGATAGCAACAGGAAGTAAGAAGGTATTCGAATAAAATATCAAGTAACTTAATTTAATTTTTGTGATAACTTATAATCATGTCATAATTTTAAGAGGTCAATGACATACGTACATTACTTATCTTTTCGCGATGGTCGTTCTTTTACCAGATACTCACTGTTACCATGTTATCGCTCGGTGCATGAAGTGACTTCATGTTTCCGAATATTTTTTTTATCTTGTCGCGTAGTCTATAGCAAAAAAAAATTCTCTAATCAGACAGCGTACGCGACCCGATCAGTGGTGCACATTCTGGAACGTACGCGAGCACCAGCGATTACGCTTAAATGTATGATGAGTCATGTATTTAATAACCGACGCACTTGACCCGTACATCAGATTTCGACGATCGGCAATTATGCTCGCTGCTATTGTGTTACTTCGACTATTACGTTTTCTTGGAGGGCATTAGTTGCCCCTATAAGGGGTTAGATTCGTGACTCACACTTTGGTATAGACTGTTTATTCGTTACTGTATTCTGATAATGCTGTTCGCAGTCGCCTTCAGTTACTCATGTTGTTTCTTGAAGTCCGATAAGTATTAAACGAATTAAATTTTTTGGGAACATTTAGCCACTCCTTTTAAGGCATGAGTCACGTCGAACAGTTCTGAGGCAAGTTCAAAGTTACCTAATAAAGTTGTTTTCCTATCATCATCTCTTACCCGAGTATATATTTCCGATTTTTGAAGAATGCTGTCACTGCGAGCTTGTGCATCTAGATTGCAGAGACTTAGGATTTACGAAGGAATTATATTTTTTTGTTACGATAATATACGAGAGCTAACTCACACTACCGTGTTTGCCAGCATGCAGCGAGCAAATATGGCGGTTCGCAGCACTTCTATTGTGGGCACACATTATCTTCGAGTGTATATATATATAGTACTGAAGGCAGTGGGCATGGTGCTGGTGTGCTGGTGCAAGAGAAGAGGACGACGAGGAGTGCTTGCTTCCCGCTACGATATCGCGACGACCTGTTCAAGCCGAGCGCTACAACCTATAACCTGTGCTGCTGGGCGAACACCTCCGTTGCATTTGGTGGAGGTGCGGGGTATCTCTTCGCCATCCTGGAACTCCGCAGTCGAACGCTACCACCAGCTGTTGCAATGGATGAACCGGGATTGTCCCAGGCTGCTGCTCCCGTGCCCCCCGCCATCGTCTGTTCTGGCGTCATCCAGCAGCGCGATCCGGCTATATTTAGCGGCACAGACGACCACGATGTGAAGACTGGCTCACCGAATATGACCACGTAAGCGCCTATAACAAGTGGGACGACCGGGCCAAGCTCACAAATGTCATATTTTACTTGACCGACGGGGCAAACCTATGGCTCCGCAATCACGAAGCCGATTTTATCACCTGGTCGGCTTTTACGACAACTTTGGCTGAGCTCTTCGGCCGTCCCGCCGTTCGCCGGCTTCGCGCTGAGCAGCGCTTGCGTGATCGAGCTCAATGCCAGGAGGAGACCCCCACCAGTTATACTGAAGACGTGCTCTCGCTGTGCAAGCGCGTCAACTCATCTATGGACGAAGCTGACAAGATCAAGCACGTCATAAAAGGCATCGGTGACCATGCCTTCCAGATGCTTGTTGCGAACAGTCCCCGGACGATTGCCGAGGTCATACCGCTTTGTCAGCAGTACGACGAGCTGTGCAAGCAGCGTGCATCAACACGCGCTACTCAGCAGGACACCGCGGATCTATGTCCGTCGGATTTCGGTCTCGACGCTGCCGACATCTCTGCTTTAATGCCGGATATAAAGCAGTTCATTCATCAGGAAGTCGCACGCCAACTCTCTCTGGCGAACAGCACACCCGAGCCGTCGACAACCTTGGCTCCTACGCTTCGCCACGTCATTCAGACGAAAGTTGCCGCGGCGCTGCCATCTGCCCCTCCTCCGCAGCCTGCAACTGGACCGCTAACGCACGCTGACGTTGTCGCCCGGCCTTACGCTCCTCCGGCTCCTGATGCCTACCGGGCCACTGGCACCTTTCATGTGCCGCCGCCACCTTCACGTCGTCCCTTACTCGCCCGCCGGAGCCCCTGTCGTCAACCCATGGCGTACACCTGACAACCGGCTAATACGCTATTTCTGCCATTTTCCGGGCCACGTAGCGAGATTCTGCCGCCGTCGCTGTCCCCGTTTCCCTGATAGTGGGGGCGCCTCAAGCTACAGGCCTGTTTGACTTCGCGTCAGGACCCATCTAACCTTCCTCCGGACTCACCTTACAGTCGCCTCCGTTTCGATGCACGCCGGCCACCTTCTCCACGTCGCCGATCCATTTCCCCTATGGTTCGCCGACCCAGACCAGCCCGAGAGGAAAACTAACAGTCGCAGTTCCTGAGGCAAGAACTGCGTTTACATCGAACATTTCAAGGCCAATGGCAGAGGCCGATCGCCAAAAGACAGCCTTCGTAACGCCTCATGGGCTATATGAATTTACTGTCATGCCGTTCGGCCTCCGCAACGAGCGAATGATGGGCACCATTCTTCCAGGGCTGAAGTGCCTCTGTTATTTAGATGACATCGTGGTTTTTTCCACCGACATTGCGTCGCACCTCAGCCGCCTCGAGCAAGCACTTGTCTGCCTCTCCACTGCAGGACTGCAACTAAATTTGAAGAAATGCCACTTCGGCGCTCGTACGCTTACTATTCTCGGCCATGTAGTTTCAAAAGACGGTATCCTCACGGGCCCCACAAAACTTAGCGCCGTATCCGAGTTCCCTAAACCAAACACCATGAGAGACCTTCGCAGCTTCATCGGCCTTTGCTCATATTTCCGACGCTTCGTCCGTAACTTTGCCTCTATCATGGCCCCCTTGATGTAGCTTGTCACCAGCAGTTCTGACCTCTCAGCCTGGTCCCCGGCGTGCGACGACGCATTCGAAGAATTGCGACGCGTTCTCATCTCGCCTCCAGTACTGCGACACTTTGATCCCTCTGCTCCAACTGAGATCCATACGGACGCTAGTGGTGTTGGGCTCGGCGCTGTTCTTGCACAACGCAAGGATGACTTCGAAGAGTACGTCGTCGCGTATGCCAGCCGCATCCTTACGAAAGCCGAGGCGAACTACTCGGTTACTGAGGAAGAATGTCTCGCCATTATTTTGGCTATCGGCAAATTTCGTCCTTATGTGTATGGGCATCCATTTGACATTGTGACCAACCATCATGCCCTATGCTGGCTACCTTCACTGAAAAATCCAACTGGTCGGCTTGCCCTTTGGGCATTGCGCCTACAAGAGTACGACATCTGCGTTGTTTATCGCTCAGGCCGGAAGCGTTCAGACGCAGACGCTCTATCCCGGTCACCCCTGCCCTCTGGTCCTGTCTACCCGTCTATTTCCACCTGCGGTGCCTTCGCCCTCACCATTTCCTACATGCCTTCAGAGCAGCGCAAAGACCCATGGATCTCTTCGCTTATTGACTTCCTGTCTAGCCGGTCGCCAGCACCGATCTCTCGGGCGCTTCGTCGCCAATCCGCGTACTTCATGATTCGGGATGACCTGCTGTACCGCCGCAACTACAATTCGAGCGGCCGCAAGTGGCTGCTTGTTATAGCTCGACACCTCCGCTCCGACATTTGTGCCACGTTCCACGATGACCCACAATGCGCCCATGCTGGTGTATTAAAGACATACTCTCACCTCCAGCTTCGGTACTACTGGCGCGGTATGTACCGTTTCGTTCGCCAGGTATGTCCGGACATGCCACATATGCCAACGACGCAAGAAGCCACCTCAACATTTCAACGGTCCCTTGCAACCTTTACCATGCCCCGCGCGCGCGTTCGACCGCGTCTGCATTGACGTATACGGTCCGCTTCCCAACACTCCAAGAGGCAACTGCTGGGTTATTGTTGCTATTGACCCACTCACGCGGTACGCTGAAACTTCAGCCCTAGCATCTGCCACAGCAAAAGACGCCGCCAGTTTTATCCTACAAAACCTGATTTTACGCCATGGAGCACCTCGAGAATTACTGAGCGACCGCGGTCGTGCTTTCCTCTCTGACGTCCTTTCAGCATTGCTAAAGGAGTGTCGCGTCATTCACCGCACTACCACAGCATGTCATCCTCAAACTAATGGGATGACAGAACGTTTTAACCGCACCCTTGGTGACATGTTGGCCATGTATGCTTCATCTGACCACTCGAATTGGGATCGAATTCTACCTTTCGTCACCTACTCTTAGAATACCGCCACGCAAAGCACCACTGGGTTCTCCCCTTCGTTTCTCCTTTACGGACACGAAACTTCATCCACTATTGACATGATTCTGCCTTACCGGCCAGATGCTTCGGAGTGGACGACTGTTTCTAGAGCGGCTGCTTACGCCGAATAATGTCGCCAGCTCGCTCGTTCGTTCACATCCCAGGACCAGTGTCGCCAAAAGCTTCGCCACCATTCACACTAGGGCTACGTGCTTTGCGCCTGGCTCCCTGGTCTGGTTGTGGGTGCCCTCTACTCCTCCAGGCCTTTCCTCCAAGCTGCTCTCCAAGTACCACGGTCCTTATCGGGTACTGAAACAAACATCCGCGGTCAACTACCTCATACAGCCAATCGAAACGCATTCCGACCAGCGTCGTCGGGGGCAGGAATTTGTCCACGTCTCCCGGCTCAAGCAGTGCCATGACCCCCCTGTGTTCTCCTCTCCTTAGGTCGCCAGGATGGCTACTCTTTCGGTGGGGAGTGATTGCACTGAAGGCACTGGGCAGTGGGCATGGTGCTGGTATGCTGGTGCAAGAGAAGAAGACGGCTAGGAGTGCTTGGTTCCCGTTACGATACTGCTAGGCGAACACCCCCGTTGCAATATATATATATATATATATATATATATATATATATATATATATATATATATTAGTCAGAACAGCCACGTAACACCATATAAGGCAGGTAAAGAAAGCTACACACTAATAGTATCCGTGAAACCAGTTGGCATCGCCATGAAAGCATGCCGTTGATATCGACCATCAAGGATACAATTCCCATATATGAAACATTTCCGAATATTTTGTCCAGCTTCAATTCTGTTCTCTAGCGCTAATAATGAAGCTGCGCGTAGAAGCACATCAAACAAAAGAAGAACAATGCAGGTACTTTAGCTACGGTGTGAACATAGCCATGCACTACTATGTAGCGCTGCATAGCCTATTTGGGCATAATCTTTCGAGGTACGTCAGAAATTTGTCATTGACGTTAAAGGTAGGCTGACATATATGTACAGGGCAGGACTGGTAACAAGGGGGTGACACTCTAGCAGCTACATACCTTATGAATGTCAAAGCACATTTGCGTAGAAACGTGAAAAGTTCACTGCTGTTGAGAGTAATGGCAAGCGAGAACATGTAGAGATAAATATCGAATTCACGAAGCGAAAGGTGCCCCTGCGCCTTGACTGCGAGCAAAACTTACCTTGGGGATGTATTTAATATTGACATTGTTTGCACTGGGAGGTGCCTCAGGCAACGAATTGACAGGCGTGGAATCTTCAAGTGGGGTCAATAATCAAAGCGAAGTATCGATGGTTCAGAAAAGCGACGCTATACAGCGCCCAGTGTGGGCAAACGAGACGAGGCTTGGAAAATATCAGCACGCAGAGGAGGTGAGCGCTGAGCTTTACAGTAGATTATCTCCATTTGCAAGTAAAGACGTGAAAATATGTAAAAGAATAGAATGTGCGGGGATGACGGAGAGCTTAATTTTCGAGCAGAAACTGAAGAGACCACGTCGACCAAAACACTACACTTAGCTATAAAGACCAGCGTACTACGCTCGAGTTTTGTTAATTCCGCAATATGATCGAATGATCACAGCGACAACAGCGTTCTATTATACCCCGGTATGGTATTGGTTCTTCATTTCTTATGTTACCTAAGTGGCCTGCCTGTATCGGTGAATTTCTGGCCATGTGCAGAAATTTTGCAGTGCAAGCACACGACACTTAGTGTGCTGGCGGCATTTCGTTAAAGCTATGTGAAATAATTAAAATGCATCTTTGTGAGCGCGGCACTTCTGGTAACTGTGAAATGCCAACTATTGTGTCGGGGTCACTGAAAGCTACACTAAAAATATGGTTAGGACATACCTCTGAAATGCCAATGTAGAATCGATAAATAAATTTAACGTAACCGTAAAAATTCTCAATATGTTCAATGTCAGAGAAGCGAAAGGTAACCTGTGTAGCTTTCGGAAAAATTTAGGTTTTTTTTGTCTTGTATTCCGTTCAGACGGTCAGTTCAAATGGTAATTTTTGTGTATTACAGGTCTTAAAAGAAACCGCAGTATTTTACCTTGTCAGAACGACGTACACTAATGTAGACATATTGTGGGGCACAAATTTTTCTTGCGTCAGCATGCGACACGTCAACGAAGACAACAGTACGACTTATTTCTCATTCAAAAACTCGTCAGCGCCGCCAAAGTAAGTAAACTAGGGTGGTTGCTTGGGCTGCATGGTAATTCATGATAAAAAACTACGTACAGCGCCAAGGACAAGGTCCTTGTTATTCGCGTTGTACATCGCTTTTTATCATAAATTTAGTAATGTGTCGCAGTGAGCCCTCAAGACGATGCAGAAAAGAAGCACTTTTGCTTTGCTGCCTTATTTCGAGATGCAGAGCTGTCATACCAAGGCATGAGCTCTTGTCCCGTGTGTATGTATTTTCTTCTTGTAAACTTTGCCTCATTCCTACTGAGCACGACACGGTGGTGCATGCTTAACAGCATAGGTTTATTGATCCCTTACAGTCTTACAATGAACACGTTCATTTAGGGCAGAGACAAGATGCAGAAAAAGCTGGAAACAAATGCTACCCAGCCAAGTATCAACACTTCATTTCAGAGAAGTTGTTGCACTTACAAAAAAAAGCCTTATATAGATGACAACTACGCCCAATTTTTGTGGAAATTAATTTACAAACCTCCTTGACGACCCAATATTTACCAGGTTAATTCTTTTGTGTGTTTCAGAAGAGTGCGGTTCCACACCAATTCGGATGAAGTACCACGATTATAGTAAATGTGTATCTAGTGAAATATTTGTATGAAGGGAAACATTTGGAGACTTTCGAGAATACAGAAATTTAAGCCCCCAAGAATATAACTTGTGCTATTTTCCCACAAGTATCCGCTGTAAATGCGTAAATCTTTAACAATCAATATCACATCGTTCTACACTATCCATAATGCCGAAAACATCACGAACTCTGCTTTCTCCTCTCGACGCTACGTGGTACAAAACATTAGCACCGCCCTGCTTAGCAACACTGGTCTTAACCGCCACGGTAGCACTTTCGCTGTGGTGTTCTGCCGCTTTGCTCAAGATCGCGGATCCAGTCTCAACCATGGGGCCGCATTTTCATGCGGGTGGAAGGGACAAAATGCTCGTGTACCGGCCAATGGGTCCACAATAAAAAAGCCCAGGTGGTCAGAATTATTCCGCAGGCCCTTCCCTCTCTATGACTTTCCTTCTATTCAGATGGAAGTTGTACAACGTAAAACTTCAAAACTTATTTTTCTTTACCACTGTTTATTGATATCTTTTCATTAGACAGAAATTAGTCATATTTTTATTAGAGCCGTATGCAAAACAACAGTAATGTGTGTCCGTCCAAGTGCTTCTTGCACAATTTCTCATATCCTGTATATATAAGTTATTACTAGTCCTTAAGGTGAATAAAGATGTATCGTCTCTACATATGACAAAATATTCGTCCATGACTTGCCAAGAAAATGGGGATCAGTGGATAATGTTGTGGCTTGTAAACCTAAAGGTCGCCTGTGTTCTTCGTATCGTCATTATTCAGAGACTGTATGAACTACTGAAAAATATATCTAAATGTATTCGATGTGAAAGAAGAGGTAAATTCATTTTAAGTGCAAGATCATGTCCCAGACGAAGAGGAAGGATCGGGGCCATAGGATCCTGGGCTAAGGGAGGCCTCCAACCTTAGAACGAAAACGCTTTTATGCTAAATAAACGTTTATTCATCATCATCGTAGTTATTGCACAAGATGTCATACACCTAAAACAAGAACTAGCAAGGTGCCAACTTCCTGCTCAATCTACTTCAGGAAACCCATGATAAAGTGAACTTGGCAGCCATTCTTCTGTCCATGCGTACATAAAAAACAGCTGTCATATAATCTTTAGTTCTTATCTTGTTGTTGAGACAACCATTACTGAAAACGGTTCATTCTGGAAATAAGTACGCAGGGAACATGACTGATTAGGCTCTCTCACTATTCATTTAAACAGCATTTTATACATCTTTGTAAAGGCATGTACACAATACACAGCTTTGCGATGGCTGTTCTTTTTGCTTTCCTTCGTGCGTGCGCGTGTGTGTGTGTGTTTATGTGTCTGTGTAATAATAGCTTGCACCTTTAATTTGCTTCAGAGTTATTTGCGAAATTTGCGAGTTTTGCGAAATTTAATGTCAATATCTGAAGCAAACGCGCCCAGAAGATCGTGTTAATTCCAGCTGAATTATTGCCTAGTTAGACACTCAACTTGAAACACATAACAGCAAACTGAGCTGCGAAAATATCATTAGTCATGATCTTTTACTCATTAAAGCCTACATTTCAGATTCTATACGCTAAATATGTCAACTACATTAACTACCACGTTTGGGTACAATAGGCCTAACGCCCTTCAATACCAGCTACCAAGTAAGTTTACCTTCTGTCAGATTCTCATACGGCTTAATAATCCTTTGATATTGTACTAGGTCGTGGCCAAGTCAAGGCTAATGTGCAGGACGTGTCTTCTCACTGTAACCGAGTTCAGAGTAAGAGGTAATGCTGAATGTAATGATCTTCGGCGGTGCTATATACCTGCAAGAAATCTACATGTGTGCCATTATTCGTCTCTCAGGTATTTTATTCGCCTTGGTTGTATGTAACAGTACAAATATTCAAGGCTATCGTTACCTACCTGTCTCTTAAGTAATTCGATGCTTTAGCTGAAACTGATAATGCTACTCAGTAAATAACTATTCGCATGTTGACAAGGCTCTTTCCTGGATCTTCTTGCCGCACTTTCACTTCACCTCTATTAGAACTGTTGTTTGTACTGATAACTATATTTTCCTCAATAACTCTTTGCAGATTGCACGCTTGTAAATAATACAATCATATTTACTAGTAAAGCATGCACACTTATGAGTGTCGAATACGGAAATGAAAACAATGACTACAGTGACCCCAAAGGTTGGTAACAAAAGCATTCCTCTATACCTAAATAGCAGATTAAATTAAGCCAACCATAAAGAGGTTGCGTTTATCGTGTACTTGGTGCTTAGAATGCTTTTACCAGCATGTTAACCATTGCAAAGCTGGTAAAATACACAATCAAAGAAGAATGCGTCGCAACTTAGCGAAAGAATAAGGACAATGGGAAGATTTCGCCAAAAACTGGGTTTTACGTGTAAACATGACTGCAGTAGACGTTTTCCACAAATATTGGCACAAATCACATCCACAACACTTCCAGTGACTAGAGCGACGGCCACGGCTATGATGAGTCAACGATGACAGAATGAAGGCTGTACCATAAAAGATATGAGCTGGAGTAGATTACCAACAACAGTAATAAACAAGGACATAACAGACACTACGTCTAGCTACTTTTTTTTCAGAGTGAATGCACGTGCAAGGTATCCCAGCTAACGTCAAAGTCATCATCATCATCAGCCTGGTTACGCCCACTGCAGGGCAAACCCCTCTCCCATATTTCTTCAGTTACCCCGGTCATGCACTGATTGTGGCCATGTGGTCCCTGCAAACTTCTTAATCTCATCCGCCCACCTAACTTTCTACCGCCCCCTGCTAAGCTTCCCGTACCTTGGAATCCAGTCCGTAAGCATTAATGACCATCGGTTATCTTCCCTTCTCATTACATGTCCTGCCCATGCCCCCCATTTCTTTTTCTTGATTTCAACTAAGATGTCATAACCTCGCGTTTGTTCCCTCACCCAATCTGCTCTCTTTTTATCCCTTAAGGTTACACTCTTCACTATTTTTTCGATAGCTTGATGCGTCGTCCTCAATTTAAGTAGAACCTTTTTCGTAAGCATTCAGGTTTTGCCCCGCACATGAGTACTGGTAAGACACAGCTGTTGTACACTTTTTTCATGAGGGATAATGACAACCTGCTGTTCATGATCTGAGAATGCCTACCAAACGCACCCTACCCCATTCTTATTCTTCTGATAATTTCAGTCTCACGATCCGGATCCGCGGTCACTACCTCCCCTAAGTAGATGTATTCCCTTACCACATCCAATGCCCAACTACCTATCAAAAACTACTGTTCTCTTCTGAGACTGTTAAACATTACTTTCCTACAGATTAATTTTAGACCCACCCTTCTGCTTTGCCTCTCCAGGTCAGTCAGCATGCATTGCAATTGGTCCCTTGAGTTACTAAGCAAGGCCATATCATCAGCGAATCGCAAGGTACTAAGGTATTCTTCATTAACTCTTATCCCCAATTCTTCCCTATCCAGGTCTCTGAATACCTCCTGTAAAGACGCTGTGAATAGCATTGGAGAGATCGTATCTCCCTGCCTGACGCCTTTCTTTATTGGGATTTTGTTGCATTCTTTATGGAGGATTACGGTGGCTGTGGAGCCGCTACAGATCTTTCAGTTTTTTACACACTGCTCGTCTACACCCTGATTCCGTAGTGCCTCCATGACTGCTGAGGTTTCGACTGAATCAAACGTTTTCTCGTAATCAATGAAAGCTATATATGAGGGTTGGTTATATTCCGCACATTTCTCTATCACCTTATTGATAGTGTGAATATGGTCTATTGTTGAGTAGCCTTTACGGAATCCTGCGTGGTCCTTTGGTTGACAGAAGTCTAAGGTGTTCGTGATTCTCTTTGCGATTACCTTAGTAAATACTTTGTAGGCAACGGAAGGTAAGCGAATCGGTCTATAAATTTTCAAGTCTTTGGCTTCCCCTTTCTTATGGGTTAAGAATATGTTAGCGTTCTTCCAAGATTCCGGTACGCTCGAGGTCACGAGGCATTGCGTAATCAGGGTGGCCAGTTTTTCAAGAACAATCTGCACACCATCGTTCAACAAATCTGCTGTTACCTGATCCTCCCCAGCTTCTTTTCCATTTTGCATAGCTCCCAAGTCTTTCTTCACTTCTTCCGGCATTACTTGTGGGATTTGAAATTCCTCTAGTCTATTCTATCTTCCATTATCGTCGTGGGTGCCACTGGTAATGTATAAATCTCTATTTAGCTAATGTGGGCTAACTCTGCCAGCTAGCGGGGGCCAAGCTAATTAATATAGGGGCTTCGATATACAAAGATTGCACCGAGGTTCTTTTACGCTAACTGCTTACGCAAGCGTGAGATTTTCTTTTTCGTTTTGGAATTGATAAAGAAATCAGTGAAATTGTTTTTCTACCTAAATTGATGAATACTTGTACATTTGCGCAAGGGCGAATGTCAAATTAGGCAACGCATTCATAAAAGAACAGAATTACCTGTTGCCAGCTCATTAAAATTCTTTCCAGTTATTTTTCCCGCGTCTCGAAGTTATGCCGCAAAAGTAAGCGAGGACGTAAAGTAAAGGCACATCCACGTGCGTAGCTAGCGCGACAGCGCGGGTCTCAGAAAGGATTTCCGACAACCAACTCTATTTTGTAGCTCACTCGGTGATTATGTAAAGTGACAAGTCGGCAATACACTCGTTGTATGTTGCATTAAGTAAGCAAACGCGCAACGCAATATTCTACTGTAGTGTGCGCCGGTGTAGGGCGATGATAGAAAGTAGGATGAAGCAACGACCAAAAAAATACATTTTCATTGATTGCCACCGTTACACCAGCAGCTTGCAACTTTTACGCACCCATCAAGTCAGCCATTTCAGTATTTTGTTTTATTTCTGTGAAACCTGTTTTGACAGCGCATGCTGTACTACGCTTGAGGCGCACGGCCCCGCGTTCACCTCGTCTTAGTTTTCTCGTTTAGCGGCACACCTTTGAAAAGCGGAAATGAAATCGTTAGGAAAAGCGAGGGAACGGAAAACTATTGAAAACCATATTTTCGAAGGCGACGCACAATTTGACATGTGAGCTTATGCAATTAAGTAATTGTATATGAATGCACTTAGTTAGATTTGTTTATTTAGGTAATCATTTATAACATTTCCCGGTTTGTGCATTGTGGCTCCTAAGAACGCTTTGTTGTTACAATCCTGATATCTAGTTGCCGGCTCTTTTTTTAGTAGAGAGGCTAGCGTAAGCAGGCAGACTCAGCTAGACATAAGGACTAGGTACAAGGTCCACTTCTATTCGTATGAGCCAACCAGAAAAACCAAAAAACCAAATGAGATCTTAGTTTATGGCACATGGTTTCCACAGAATTAATCAACAAGCGTAGGACAGCCGACATAAGGAAGTATAATATGGATAGTATTGAACATGCTCTCAGGAACGGAGGAAGCCTAAAAGCCATACATAAGAAACTAGGACTTGGCAAGAATCAGATGTATGCGTTAAGAGACAAAGCCGGCAATATCATTACTAATATGGATGAGATAGTTCAAGTGGCTGAGGAGTTCCATAAAGATTTATACAGTACCAGTGGCACCCAAGACGATAATGGAAGAGAAAATAGTTAAGAGGAATTCCAAATCCCACAGGTAACGCCTGAAGAAGTAAAGAAAGCCTTGAGAGATATGCAAAGGGGGGAGGCAGCTGGGGAGGATCAGGTAACAGCAGATTTGTTGAAGGATGGTGGACAGATTGTTCTAGAGAAAGTGGCCACCCTGTATACGCAATTCCTCATGACCTCGAGCATACCGGAATCTTGGAAGAACGTTAACATAATCCTAATCCATAAGAAAGGGGACGCCAAAGACTTGAAAAATTATAGACCGATCAGCTTACTGTCAGTTGCCTACAAACTATTTACTAAGGTGATCGCAAAGAGAATCACGAACACCTTAGACTTCTGTCAAGCAAAAGACCAGGCAGGATTTCGTAAAGGCTACCCAACAATAGACCGTATTCACACTATCAATCTGGTGGTAGAGAAATGTGCGGAATATAACCAACCCTTAGATATAGCTTTCATTGATTACGAGAAAGTGTTTGATTCTGTCGAAACCTCAGCAGTCATGGAGGCAATACGGAACCAGGATGTAGACGAGCCATATGTAAAAATACTGAAAGATATCTATAGCGGCTCTACAGCCACTGTAGTCCTCCATAAAGGAAGCAACAAAATCCCAATAAAGGAAGGCGTCAGGCTGGGAGATACGATCTCTCCAATGCTATTCACAGCGTATTTACAAGAGGTATTCAGAGACCTGGATTGGGAAGAATTGGGGATAAAAGTTAATGGAGAATACCTTAGTAACTTGCGATTCGCTGACGATAGTGCCTTGTTTAGTAACTCAAGGGACCAATTGCAATGCATGCTCACTGACCTGGAGAGGCAAAGCAGAAGGGTGGGCCTAAAAATTAATCTGCAGAAAACAAAAATAATGTTTAACAGTCTCGGAAGAGAACAGCAATTTACAATAGGCAGCGAGGCACTGGAAGTGGTAAGGGAATACGTCTATTTAGGGCACATAGTGACGGCGGATCCGGATCATGAGACGGAAATAATCTGAAGAATAAGATTGGGCTGGGGTGCGTTTGGCAGGCATTATCAGAACATGAACAGCAGGTTGCCATTATCCCACAAGAGAAAAGTGTATAATAGCTGTGTCTTACCAGTAATCACCTACGGGGTAGAAACCTGGAGGCTTACAAAACAGGTTCTGCTCAAATTGAGGACGACGCAACGAGCTATGGAAAGAAGAATGATAGGTGTAACGTTAAGGGATAAGAAAAGAGCAGATGGGGGTGAGGGAACAAACGCGAGTTCATGACATCTTAGTTGAAATCAAGAAAAAGAAATGGGGTGGCATGGGCAGGACATGTAATGAGGAGGGAAGATAAGCGTAATGTGCTCTTGGGATCCACATTTACTTAAACTGTTAATGAGTTACCATCTAGCACCAAACGAGCATTTAGAAAACTGATAATCATAAGGCTGTCTGTACTACTGCACTGCATGGGCCTGATTTCCCGGGCCGGGCCCGGGACAGGGCATGCATGAACGATCCCAGCCCGGGCCCGCCCGCACCTGTGTTATAAAGCCTGTCCGGGTCGAGGCGTTCATTACTAAGCTTAGGCCGTCTCCAGCGTATTGGTGGCTTGAGAAAGGCCCCCTGGTGGTCAGAATTAGTCAGGGGTCCCCTGCTACGCTGTGCCACATAATTACATTGTAGTTTTGGCACGTAAAACACCACAATCCAACTAATTTTACCCAGGGTCCTCGTGTGCATGACCAGGCCAAGCCTGTAATAATGAACAATACAACTTTTACGTACAGATTGTACCATATACGTCAGCCTCACATTCTTGCGATCTAATGAGCGGTAGTGTATCAGCAATAAAAGACGGAAATTTTTGTTTCTTCCATGGGAACATCAGTCCCCTTGCTCATTGTCTGTGTTGGTTCTTTTTCCGCTGGTGCACAGGTATTACGTCGATCGTACGCTTTTAACCTATAAGGCCAATTAGCATGAAAATTAATGTTTATATTTGTAGAAACAGGCAAATTAACGAGCATGAAACATAAAATAAACTCACGAGTAGAAATAAATGTTTTTACTGCTAAAGCACTACAATAGTATCAAGAGTTGCTGCAGTGCAATTGCAAAAGCGGTAACAGGGAAATGGTTTGAAGAGCATTTTTTCTGTAATTTACTTTTCTTTACACGGAAAGAATGTTCGTTTTTGTGCTAAAAAAAACGAGAACATCGTATATTTTTCTATTTTCTTTGCTAAGGTATACTAAGAGCAAGCTCTTTCCACGTGCTTCTTAATCTTGGCACAGAATGCCTTGGAACATACAAAACACAATGCTCGTGTGTAAGTGAAGGCACGGCTTAGGCGCTTTAATGGACCGGCCCGAGTCCGGCCCGGGCCGCGTGACTTCAAGCCCGAGCCCAACTCGGACCTGCGGTGTCAAGCCCTGGCATCGCTCGGGCTCGCCGAAAAATGTTTCGGACGGCCCGAACCGCGGGCCACGCCTGACCCGCACTTTCGGGTCGGCCCGAGCCCGTGCAGTGCTCTAGTTTGTACCGTGCAAGCATGCGAATGACATTTATGTGTTCGGTGCTGAATGCCCTATGGTACGTGTGATGCTGGACGCGGCCGTCATACGTGTTGTAGCTTACAGATGTCCCTCGAAACTTTCTTTTCAGGATGTGAACTCTGGGCCAGCGAAGAACACCTCAAAAATGACACTGTTCCTCTATGTTGTTACTTTTTATTTGATATGCTCTGTGCGCAACAAGGAACTTACGACCTATACGGAGAGGAGAAGTGCAAGAGGCACTAAGTGGTCACTGTTCCTTTTTGGTATCATGTTCCTCAAGTTCACAGCAACAGACAGGGTTAAAATTTAGCATGGAATGTTGGTCACATGTTGCACTGTGACGCGCAGGAGTGTTTATTCTGTATATAGATGACAATTTGGATTTAAAATAAAGCTTACTCGCTCATTGCAATGATTGTGTAGTCCACTCTCTCCAGTGTGCTGTTTTTATACATTGGCCCCTTTTTTGTGTATCTTTCAACCTGGGAATTCAGATGCCAAAGCTTCGTAGTTGCTAAATCATCAGAATCACCCACCACTTGTATACATCATCATCATCATCATCAGCCTGGTTACGCCCACTGCAGGGCAAAGGCCTCTCCCATACTTCTCCAACAACCCCGGTCATGTACTAATTGTGGCCATGCCGTCCCTGCAAACTTCTTAATCTCATCCGCCCACCTAACTTTCTGCCACCCCCTGCTACGCTTCCCCTCCCTTGGGATCCAGTCCGCAACCCTTAATGACCATCGGTTATCTTCCCTCCTCATTACATGCCCTGCCCATCCCCATTTCTCACCCAATCTGCTCTTGTATACATACGGTACATTTTCTTTGCAGCTAATGTACTATTCAGGTTGAAAACGTAATGTTTCATAGATTTATCTGCAATTTTCTACTTTCCACAAATACCATGTTCGTCAGCTTGACTACCCATGTGCATCAATTTAGTGACTACTCTCCTTTCGGCAGACTACCTACTATCTTCCTTTTATTGCTCAGTAAAAGAAACTGTCACTAGAAAACGCTTATAGTATGGTTCTATCATATGATCATGGCCAATTTCAATTGCAGTGTGATTTTTTTAATATTTCGAACACCTTTGTAATGTATTTATTGTGTTCTTCTCACGTAACCTTGCATTTATTTTAAGGTGGATATATGATACATCATGTATAAAAAACAGGCGCAAATAACAAAACGCAAGTTTAGCACAAACCTTTTCTTCGTGATCTTTTCTTATATTCGGTGCAATATTTCTATATCCCTGTCAGCCCCGACTATCTTTCCTCGAGGCCTATTCGAGGAAAGATGCTTAGGTTATGTTTGTAACATCGCCTTTACAATATAGACATCTGCAAGATGGACCAAAAGCTCTTTCTCAGGGAATATAATATGTATGGCTAATATATATGGCTCACCCGCTAAGTGAGCCAGAATGCGTCGTGGTTCCCGCTAAACCTGTTCGTTGAATTCAACTGAATGCCAGCTTTACTATCCATTTTGTCCAACTTCCCATTCGTTGTATTAATAGCTATAAGACGAGACAAATACATTTATATCTCCCAGCTCCACCACGGACACCATCTACCAAGATGGCGATGGTTTCCAGATGATGGCAGATGGCGTGCTGTAGCGTAGTAGTCTTGCGTTAAATCTCAGCGAGCAGGTTTCCTATGAAACGAAAAGCTCAGTGACGTCGCTAAGCATACGAGGCTGCACCTGAGATGAATTTATAATCGAAACCCTTAGACACTACATCTGGTATGAATAACATTTACTAGGCAACAACAATGACAACAACAAAAAGACTCCTCATGAATACAGAAGTACAAGGAAGCTATGCAATGATATGTCAAAAGCGCAAAAAAATGATGTTTTTATCTTAATGTATACGCTATAGTATTCACAGCACCCCTGTAAAAGCAAAGCTATCTTTTTTTCGTTTTCTCAGACGGGTCGAGAGGATCATCATAAAAGTAGCGCAATGCGGCTATCGAACGCTTATACCGGGTGTCTCAAATTTCATGCACCAAGAGTTAAATACATGCAAACGCACGTAACTGGACAGACCCAAGGCAGTCTTGTGTGCTGTCTCTTGCAGATACTCAGATCATGTTTGCCTTCCACGTATATACATAATTAGTCCTAATTATTTATTGAACTCCTCCATTATTATAATTACATGAAAAGTGTCAATGAGAAAATGGTACAGCGACATGAAAAATTCCCGATACAGCTTGCTTTATCTCAATGCTTGCTACGTACAATTGCTTTTTCAATCATCAAAGAAGCCCGCGAATACAGGCAAAATTGCCGCCTGACTGACCGCTCGTGGTACTTTCCATCGTATTTGTGAGCCACTTTGCTTGGATTTGCCATCTCGTGAGGGCAAACGCAAGCGTGCCTGCACCGATGCTTTATATGCCCACACGGCTGAAATTACACAGTTAACACAATTTCGTGTCGTGCACGCGTATTTACCTGCCATCATCCCTGTTAGGATCAAGCGACAACGGCTGGCGCCGTGCGTAGAAGTTGACATCGCAAGTGCGACGTGACATAGCACCCAGAGACGACCGGCCGGCCACAGTGGTCAACTGTGTGCCATTAGTCCACGGTGACGTAAGCCAGATAGCCATGTGAATACCTGCAAGCGCGTAATACCGCGTCCTACCGTGCCCTCGCCATGTAGTTTGTGTTTACTGTGTTATCAACGCCCTATGTATTTAGGTACCTAACAAAAGCAATAGCGTAATCGCCTGCACATTCGCACGCGTGCATGATTTACCGAATCGGCGCATTTTATTGCGATAGCAAGTATATATAGACACTTAAGGTGAATTTTCGCCGTTGTCCTCGCCGTCGCCGTGATGTTCTGTATGACGGCGTAGTGCGATAACATCGCGTTCATCTACCGTATTCAGTGGGTGCGATCGAAAGCTTGCCAGGGTGAGTCGAGGAGTACGGTGGCTTGATGCGGCGGTGTCTTCTCGTGCTAGCACGGGAGGAAGACGGGGATGGTGCGCGTCGTCTTCTCATGCGCCAAGGGAGCTTGCAGGGAGATGTGCTAGTAGGGGGGAGGATGGGGCAGGCTAGTTTGCACATCCTCTTCTACTCCTGCTGCGGCGGCTGAGAGTGGTCGCACGCATCCTATCTCGAGGGGAATCTGCGCTGCGTTCGAACGACAACCGACAAGATTTAGCTGACGGCTCCGCGTGCGTTGTGTTCTCGCACGGGTTGTTCGCGTTGAAGTGAGAGGTCGCCCGCAGGAAAATTCGCTCGCCACTGCTGCCGCTTCTCGTCTCGCCAGCGTTCTGACAGAGAATATCCGCGGTCGTTAATTGAGGCGTGTTTCTGTTTGCACAACGTGGTTGTGTATTTATTTAGTAGTCGGATGTTTATGCAGCAGTTTATCGGGGTGATGAAATGACTAACCTTACCTCGTATAGCTTTCTAGTATTTTGCAATCGCATCAATGCTTCGCCTGTCGGGCGACACTGCGACTTTTGTACATAGGCACGAATCTGTTAGAAAATCTATTTTTCAACTTCTGTAAGCGCACATTCAGCAATCAGCCCTGATCTAGCCGACCTCAGCTTCTTCACCACGCAGGGGCGTCTGCGCCAACATGCATTTGGTGTGTTGTGAAACCACGTATCTGATCACACGAGGGTTGGACCCTCCCGCGTGTAGCCCTATGCGGCTTAGCCGTGTCCGGGGAAAAGGGGATCCTCGGGGTTGAGCCGATGACTGGTCTTCGGACCTTTAAGACCCCCTATCGGAGGCAACTCACCTCTTTGGCCTCTGCTCCACGTAGATGGCACCTCCAGACGGACCCACTGGGGGACATCGGCAATCTCCCTTTCCTGTCTGTCTTTCCTCAAATCCTCGTCTCTCTCTCACTTTCTGGCCTTCCCTGTCTTCTTCTCTCTTCCATCTTATTCCTTTCTCCTTGGCGGCAAGGGCTAAGAGGAAGCTTTATCTCGGGCCCAACTCCGACGCGGCCTATTCAAATACACGTAAAAAGCAAAAACATTTTTCTGAGATAACCCCTGGACAGATCTTAATGATATTTCTTGCATTTGAGAGAGAAAGTGAAATTATAGTGACTGTTGTAAGCGAAATTTTGATTTAGGGCTTGCATTTTGTTAAAAAGATTTTCAAATATTCGACAGTTTGAAAAACGAATAGAAGCACAAAGTTTACAGATTCATATCTCTGCATCAAGAGCAGACATCGCGGTTCTGTAAACAGCATCCATTACATCATTCAAAGCGGACAATTTCGATATGTCATTTTACATCATAACTTAATTTGTTATGTTGTTTACAGGTATTCTGCAAAAGGTGTATTTCCCTATTACCAAATATTCATGTATAACATATGAATTTCGTTCGCTTTAGATGCACTATTACATGCAATTAACAGAATTGTGTTATGATTTTTACTTTTTGAGTTACAGAGTTGTAAACTTGATAGTATCGTTTGTTTCAAATTTTTCATTTTGTCAATTTTAAATAAAAACTTCGCGACCTAACTGAAAAATTCGTTACCAACAGTCACTGGATTTGAAGTTTTTATTTTGAATGCAACAAACCTTGTCAAATTTGGTGCAGTGGTTGCCGAGAAAGAGGAATTATCCTTGTACATGCATATACATAGGAGCACCAGAGCTAAAGCTTCATCTTAACCCTGTGTGGCTGTCCTACGTTGGGTACACCATGCACACCGTGTATGCAAGCTTTGCCGCGTCCCCACGTCGGGCTCCGTGGTGTGCGGTTAGCACTCTGGCCAGCAAACACATTTTCTTATGGCAGCGCAAGCTTCTGTTGTCTATCATTGGCATCTGAAATGATGCCGCACCGAAGGACCACTCCGGTTCTTTCGTAGCAACGTCCAAACATTTCCCAAGTACTATGTAGCCCACAGTGCGTACAACATACCAGTAAGAAAGCTCTCTCCATTCCGCGTGGCCAAGTGTCTGAAAGACATAATCCGACCGACATACAAAGCCTCAAAAATGTCTAGCGGGGACCTCCTGCTAGATCTAAATCACAAAGATCAAGCGGAAATGCTTTTGGAACATATACCAGTTTTGGCGACGCGACCGTAACACTTTCACCACACAGAACCCCAAATAAAAGCCGGGGTGCGATATCAGAGGAAGAATTTATTGCCCTTAGTGATGAGAGCTTCCTTGAGGATTTCCAAGAAGAAAATGTGATGAAAGTACAAGGAATTGTCATCCGCATAAATGACTCAGACAAATAATGTCATATTTACCTTTGGAACAAGCGCAATGCCTACCTTCCTCGGTGCAGGGTACGCAAAAGTAAACGTCAGACCATATATCCCGAACCCAAGACGGTGTTTCAAGTGCCAAAGGTTCGGACATGCTTCACATGCATGCCGAGGCCAAACAACCTGTGCTAAATGCAGCTCCAATGATCATCAATCGGAAAACTACACTTCTTCCCCACATTGCAGTAAAGGCAAAGGAGACCATCGAGCTTACTCAAGGTCTTGCCCTTGATAGAAAAAGAAAAAGAGAAGTAATTGCATTAACCGTGAAACAAGAAATCTCGTTTTTTGAAGCCAGAACACGACTATCGTACCTTCCGCGAAGAAGTTATACCGATGTGACGCAGTTGGGGCAGCGTCACAGCGGTCTCAGGTGTCCTCCGAGCCCACGCGCAGTGGTGCCGCAGTGACCGCTCCCGCCGCCGACGAAGCAGTCAGTGCTGCTCCATCCTCTTCGAAGGGCCAGCAGACAGCAGTTTAGCAGGGCCTTAAAATCAAAGGAACCATACGGCCCGCGACAAGTGTTTCGGCGCCCAACTCTCGGTCCTCCAGCGCTTCAGAAAGAGTGCTGGAGGTCGAAGCAGAAACCCTAGTGTCATCGATGCCATAGCACAAGCACTCCATCGAGCGAGGAAAGAGGGACAAATTCCCAATTACCACCTTTAATAAAAAAGCGATAACCTAAAGGTTTCTAGCCTTCATTAAATCTGCCACCTAACATCTTATCTATTATTTTTAGCAATGTCATTTTTTTAACTTCCGGTTTCATAATGGCTTTTATTATCCACTGAAATTGTAGAGGTCTATTACAGAACTTGGGTGACATCAAATACATGTCAATTAACTTCTCTTCTGTATCCCTGTTCTTACAAGAAAATAAACTTGATGAAAAACATAAGAACATTTTAAAAGGTTTCACTGTTGTACGGCACGACCGTACTCAGGCGAAACGGCTTTCGGGTCTTGTAGCCATTGTTCTGCAGGGTGCTATTGCAGCTAAAGAAGTTCCCATTAACAGTCACATAGAAGCGGTTACTGTCACCGTCTTAGCTCACAAAACCATCACCATTTGTTCAATATACATTCCGCCGCATTCACATTTTACTCTGAGAGATCGACTTAATTTCCACCAGCTACCTGAACCTATTTAATAGGGGGTGATTTTAACGCACATGGCACGTTAAGGGGTAGTAAAACAACTGACACAAGGGATCAAATACTTGATGATTTTATCCTAACAAATGCCATATGCATTTTAAGCACCGGTGGGCAACCTACTGGTCACCAAGCACAGCAAATATGAGCTGTATGGATTTGGCGCTGTGTTCTCCATCTCTCTTTGGCGATTTTCAATAAACTGTTATTGACAGCCCCTATGGTAGTGACCATATGCCTGCTATCATTTAAAAACATCTCCTTCTCCTACCATACCATTAGGCACACTCCATTGGAAATTCCATCTAACAGACTGGCCTCTCTTTACTGAAAAGGCCACTCTGGATAACATATCAGTCTATTCACCCATAGACGAAATGAAGGATAAGATTGCCGACTGTTTACTTGCTGCAGTAGAATAGACAATCCCACAATTCTGTAACTTCATAGGAAAAAGCCTAAAACGCTGGTGGACGAAGGAATGTAAACAAACCAAAAGCTACAAAACAAAGCGTGGGGTATCATTCGCTGATACCCCACCACAAGGTAATCTACTCTCTTTCAAAAAATCAAAAGCCAAAGCCAGGTACACGCACAGACCACCCGAAAGACAGTCCTGGAAAAATTGTCTGGTCGATAAATAGCTCGAAAACTTCCAAAATTATGTGGGACAAGGTTTTTGAAGTGACTGCGCTCCTTAAACGATACCCATTCTCTCACCCCCAGGGGCACAAACAAATTTTGTAGAACACGCAGACATATTGGGGCCGCGTTTTCATGACCATTTCAATCTCACAAAAGTCTTCTGCTACATTTCTAAAATATAAGCAATCAGCAGAAAGACTAAAGCTTCCGACCACAAGAAGTTCAAAGAGATCGTATAATGCCCTTTAACACTGCCGGAAATGAATAGAATGCTCACTACTGACAAAAAACAGCACCTGGTCCTGAGAGAGCAGATCTATCTCCTAATGCAGTTGAAACCGTGCTTCGTTTTTTATATAATCTGCTCAACGGGGAAAATGCCTAATGAGTGGAAGCAAGCCATCACAATCCCTTTCTAGAAAGCTGGATAACCTCCCACAATAGCAACTACGCAGAGACCTATAGCACTCGCAAGTTGTCTTGCAATGTCTGATGAAACCATTATAAACATAAGATTGGTATACGTTCTTGAAACCGAGAACCTGCTACATATCCATCAGTGTGGGCACAACAAAAATTGCTCTACAACGGATCGCCTACTCCGGAGAGAACAAGAGATACGTTCGGCCTTTCTACATAAGCAATATTATCTCACTGTTTTCTTTGATCTAGAGAAGGCGTACGACAAGTTGATTTCATGTCGGACCAAACATTCCAAGTGCGTTTAAGAACGGTGCTGCCAAATGCATACATTCAGGAAAATAGTGTGCCACAGAGATGCGTATTAATCACACCATTGCGTGTGGTGAAAATGAACTCGCTCAACAATGTAACTCCCTCCTCTATAATGCATTCATTATATGTGGATGATCTACAAATTGCGCGTCGTGTACCGAACCTAGCAATCTGCCAACGCCAAATTCAAATACAAAAAACAAACTAACCCAGTGGGCATCTGAAAACGGTTTTCGCTTCTCAGGTGCAAAAAATATTAGGGTTGTCTTGGCATAAAAAAGGCCAACAACCAGATGGCATCTTTAGGCTACAGGAAGCTACACTACCGGTAAAACAAGAAAACACGTTTCTGGATGTTCTGTTTGATAAAACGTTGATTTTTCTCGCACACATAAATAACCTTAAAATTAGAGCGAACAATGCACTTAACATCCTCAAAGTCCGGTCCCGGAAGCGCTGGGGCTCTCACCGTAAATGCCTGCTACGCATGTACCGTACTTTGGTACGCAGTGGTGGATTCCAATTGGGTGTAAAACATCAGGCGCGTGGCTGAGCGGTAAGCTACTAGAGCTTACTGCTCAGGTGAACGTAGTATAGATGGAAAGAAACTTTCCCGAGGCCTGGAAAACGCCGGAGGTTTGTCTCATACCCGAGCCAGGCAAGCCACGAGCCACCAATTACGACCAATCTCCTTTGCTTCGTGCGCAGAAAAGCTACTACAGTACATTGTTCTCAAAAGGCTACAACCATTCTTGGAGGAATCGGGAAACTTCCAACAACGATGAAAGAAATCCGTCGACTCCTCTCAAATTAAGACCTCTAACTAACTAACTAACTAAAATAACTAACTCAAATTAAGACCTCTAAGAGCAGGTGATTGTATCAGCGACACGCAACTCCCCCAACGCTATTGTCGCCTTAGATCTTAAAGGCGCTTTCGATAACGTCAAGCATGCAGCAATCTTACGAGGTGAAACATGTGTGAATATGTGGCCAGGATGTATCACACTCTACGAAATTTCCTCTCAGATAGAAAGGCTTTCGTAAAGGTCGACGACCAAACCACAAACCTCTTCCTACTCGGTGGGCGCGGCATACCACAGGGAGCCGTGTTATCCCTTCTCTTCAACATCACTTTAATAGGCCTTCTGCCGCTCCTCGATGACATCCCGGAAATCCGTCGTGGTCCATATGACGACGATGCTACCATGTGGTCGTCCACAGGGTCCATTGGGGCAATTGAGAGCCACTTACAAAAAGCAGCAGACATGGTGAGCGACTAAGCAGTGGTGCGGCCTTAGCTGCACAGCCCAAAAGTCGGAGCTACTCCAGCTCTCACCACGAATCAAGCACGCACCCTATGAACATGCAACTGGAGCGGCACACCATTGTTCCATCTAAGAGCGTAAAGATACTGGGAATATTTTCCCAGTGGGATCACACCAACACAATACTACTCAACGTGCTTAACAATACAGCAGCCCAAGGAACCCACATGATCTGGAGAATAACAACCAAGGCAGAGTCATGCGGGAGGTGGGAACACTTCGACTTGCCGAAGCCTTCGTCGTATTTCGAATAACTTATGCTATTCCATATGCTCTACTCATGTCTATTAAGGAGACACTACGAGAGCCGCAGGAAACGCAGACGCCAGCTGTACATAGCTACTATCACCTAATGTACCCTAGGTTGGATAAACTACACCAGGTTAACCCTTGCTGCCTGGTAAATTCGAAGTAAAAGGAACAGAACAATGGAACAGTGAAAAATGAGAGAGAAATACGAGGTTCCAAGTGAAGGCAGGAAAAGGCAACTACCGTTTTCCCCCGGGTGGTAAGTCCAGGGGCGCCGTCTACGGGAAGTAGGGGCCAAAGAGGTGTGTTGCCACCGCCAAGGGACCATAAAGGTGAAAACACCTGGCATCGGCTCAACCCCCAGAAACCCCTTTTCCCCGGACATGCATAAGCCACACACAGTTAAGCGCGGGAGGGTCCAACACTCGTGTGCAAGGGTACCTGGAGCCATGAACCACCAAAACGCCTGGTTAGGCAGACGCCTCTGCCTGGCATTTGGTTTTGTCCGTTTATAGCTTTCTACCCCAGGATTAGTGTTACTAATGATTTAAACAGCAGAAATATTGTCGCTAATCTACTTTTGCCTGGACGCATGGTAGTAGGAATGATAACTGCACGGAAGGTCTGAAGTGATCATGATAAATGTCATGCCACGAGGTGACATATCGTTTTCATAGCATGCTTTAGCTTAGAGTTCCAAGCAGAAAAGGTTGTTTTGTCATTCAATGCGTTGAGTTGTCAGTTTACTTGCTTGCCAGAAATTTAGAAGCGGCAGCCAACATCGCTCGTTCCAGGTAGTAAGCGTTCGACCTGCGCACAGCACCACTAGCTTGCTTTCGGACAATGTGAACATCCCTAAATTCCATTACAAGTGCTTCAGTTCGTTTCCAAATGATGCATTTACGCACCTACGGGTCACTTTGCCCAAAATAAATCCCTCGCTCAATTTTGAAAAGCTGTTCGAAAAAATTCATCATGGTTCGATTGGTTGTTATTCACTTCTCGCGTTTCACAAGGTTTCATAATTTTTATGGGCGGCGTGTGTCTGCTGTGTTCGCAAGCCCGACCTCTACCTCGAACATAACTTACTGCAAGCATGAACAAGCATCAATCATTGGACGTAGCTGACCTTATCGCACGTATCAGCTATAAAAAGAAAGGTGCGTCCCCGCCTCACAAACGGAACTAGATTTTGTTTTTATCCCAAACCGCATTGACCAGGTAATTCTAAATTTTTTTATCCTCGTTATATCATTGAAGAATATCCATATTTAGCTTCTGAAATCAAAAGACACGTTACTGCCTATGCACTGTGAGATGCTATGTGGTATGTACTACAACACAAGTCGCAGTACGGAGTTGGCCTCTGAAATTCGCAAAAAATCGAGTATCGTACCTATACCAGTGTAGAAAGGCCACAAACAAATTCTTGCACCTTTTGGAGAGGCCCACCATGCACAAAGACCTCGCTTCTTATAACCGTCGCCTCCCTTCAAAGGCTCTTCGTCTTTAAAGACAATCCGATGTGGCTCGCGGAGGAGGCCGGACATTTGCGCGCCCAGCGCATCGATTTCAACGCTTTCGCATATGAAATCCTTGAGACCGATCAAAATACAGTAATTGGCAGGAAGGACCGCTTCGGCTTCGACGAAACACTTCAATACGATGCCATGAACGAGAAACGCGTGAGCACAGCACCAAGCGAAAGAGCCACCGTGAACCTGGATGTCGTAGCCATCTTTGATTATTTGGACGATGTTGCCTGCACAAGTAACGGAATCTGGAGTGGGCAGTATAATTGGTGAGCTGCTGCTGAGAGCGGTGCGGTGACGCGCGTACTTGCTTTATCGGAGGTTGGCACGAGGAAGAGACACACACTTCTGAAGCCCTTGTAGGTGGACGACTCAGTGTTTGCTGGGAGAAGGAAGTAGGGGGAAAGAGTATAGAAGAGTAAGGGTAGGGTAAGAGGGAAAAGGTGCTTCCTATGGTATTACTCGAAGTGGGCGACAGTAGACGCCTGCTGGACAGCAGGATAACCTCCAGCGACTCGAGAACTGTGTTGAACACATGGCTTTGGTGATGGGTAGGGAAAATCAGGCCTGCGATGGGGGAGGCAGGCAGGCCCTAATGGCGGAGCACAGCAGCGAGTTTTCCTTGTTGCGCTGCGTGTGCTGGGCAGTGCTAGCTATTCGAGCAAATATCTGCTTACCGCTCCGAGAGATCGTGGTCAACCTGAAACTACTGGTCCGTAAAAAGCTCATGTGATTCGGCAGGTTCCGAAGCAGGCCCATAAAATCGACTGAATGACGAAGTTGTGCCAAAAGCAGTACGTTACTGTGAGGGACGCATAAACTAAAAGGCCCAGTGATGGACTATCGCCAGCGCGGGTGAACGGATACACGCCCATCGCCCTTGAAGGATTTCGTTGCTGGCTACTTTCGCGCTTACATTTGATACCGACTATGCCGTCAGCCTTTCCCCGCTAGAGCCATACAAACTCCCAGCTTACCTTGAATCTGTAGCAGGTAAAACGTGGTGGATTAAACAAAATATCAAATAATATTCAAATAAACCTCGCAAGGAAGTTTTCTGTTCGAGCGAAGTATACGCAATGTTGCTGCTTTTTATTTTACAATCATTGATAATTACATCCCGTAGCAAAATTGGAACTCCAACGCCAGCCGCTTTGACTTGCATTTGATAACACCAACCATGTGGCACGCTGCCTTCACACTCTTAAAATTTTCACACCCTTATGGGTGTAATGCGGGTGTATTCATCTTTTCACCCTTGTAAGCACCCCTGAAACGCCCTCTTTTAACGGAAAAGGGTGTTCAACAAGACAACACCCTTGGAACACCCCAGTCTTTCTAATTTACACCCTAATTATAAGGGAGTAAGTGAACAAGCTTACAGTATAGGATATATGAACATTGCCAGTTAAGGCGTTGATATTGGCTATACATGAAACGCGCGCTACCTGCGCTTGAATCAGGTAGCTGGAATGATTAGATCGGGGCATCTAGGCAGCAGCGCACTGGCTCCGAACAATGGTCAAAAATGAAGTTTCCCACGAATGTTGATATCGAACGGATGACACTAACGCGCAGACTTTGCATAGCCAGATATCTGCAAAAGGCTTCATATGATCAATGGCAAAATATTTACAATGCTATTACTGAATACTTAAAGGTGTGCAACCTGTTAGACTGGGAATGGTTAGGAGTGAGGGCTAACGGTAACTAGCTCACCAACATACGGTTTGTAGATGACATTGGCATACTCAGCAACGCTGCAGACTATTTGCAACAAACGTTTGAGGACCTTGTCGAAGAAAGTGTAAGAGTCTGATTGAGAGTTAGTATGCACAAGAGAAAAGTAATGTTCCGCAGCCTGGCTAGAGAACGAATGTCATGGTCGGCAGTCAGCCTCTAGAACCTGCGCAGAAATACGTTTATTGAGGTTAATTACTCGCAGGGGCCTCTGATCAAGGAAATTAACAAAAATAAAAAAATAGCTGGAGAGCTTACGGCAGGCATTACTAAATCATGACCAGGGAGCTTACTGCTAACCATTGTTTTCTACCGTTACTAACGTATGGGGCCGAAACTTGGAAGTTACCAAAGAAGCTTGGGAAGACGTTGAGGACCGCGCAACGAGCGATGGAATAAAAATTATTAGGCATGACGTTAATAGACTGGAAGACAGCGATGTGGATTAGAGAGCGAACGGGGATAGCTGATATTCTGGTTGACATTAAGAGGAAGAAGTCGTGCTGGGCAGACATTGCAATGCGTAAGGGAGAGAACTGCTGGTCTATTGGAGTTGCAGAATGGGTGCTAAGGGAAGGGAAGCACAGTCGAGGACGGCAGAGAATAATGTGGACGTGATGGAATTGGGAAACTTGACGACACGTGGAACCAGTTAGCACAATACAGGGGTATTGGAGACCGCTGGAGAAGCTTTCGTCCTGCGATGGATGTCAAAATAAGCTGATGATGATGATGTGACGACATCCATGCTAGCTTCGCGGCATGTCATTTATGTTATGTCATGCATGCGTGTCATGTACGTTCTGATAGCGTTTGATTGCGGGGGGGGGGGGCTAGTAGCGGCGTAGCCAAGTGGGGCACGCCGGGCACTTGTACCGCTCACTAACAGTAAAATTTTTGCTGCTATGGCAATGGCCCCGCTGGGGGGGGGGGGTCAATTGGGACCCCCCCTCACACCAAAAAATTTGCTGGTTACGCCACTGTGGGGAGGGGGGTGTAAGATTGCTCTAGACCCCTCCCCCTAACTTGTCATCGGAAACGGGGGACGGGAGGACAGCTGCCGCCGGGCCGCAAACCTTAGGCAGCCCAATTACCGGCTGCATTTCCCTTTGGACGTGAATACTGCTCTAATGCCATTGCACTGTAGGATTGTGGCGGTTCGAGGGCATGCGACAATAAAACAAAACACATACAGCCATCAGCAAGTCTTAGCATGAGCAGGTCTTTGGGAGCTGGGCAAGACTCTCACAAAAAAAAAAAAGCTTGGCACCCCTCTTACAGGCATTGTCAACTCTGGGTCCCACCGCTCACTGCACATTTCCGGTAAAAAAAAAACCACACAGGAACTCCTCTCGGATTTGTCTAAGTGTGCGTAAGCATTGTGACTCTTCCTCATCTACACACAGTCCATGTCGTTATCAATGTTATGAGACTGGATCCGACAAGTATAAGCGACAGCGCTGCGACGACACGAGCTGCTCTGGACGGCGGCGCAAGCGAAGTACTGCAGGTGGCGGGGCCAGGCGCGCTGGTGACGTTCCGTTCGTTTTGAGCCGTTATCGCTCTTTAGCCGTTCTCATCCGCGACGAACCATTATCAACCGTTCTCCGGCGGCGGCTGCTTGTGGCACGGCCGCGCGAACCGTATCTTGAAAGCGAACTGCATTGTGGACAGAGTGTGCCCACTGCTGAAAACTTTACGCGCTGTGTTCTCACCGTTTACTTCGCTTTGAAAACAGACGCGCGTACACCTATCTTGAAAGTGATCTGCGAAAAGCGCATAGTGCGGCATAAGCTGAAAGCTTCGTGAGCGCAGTGTTCTCGCCGCTTCGGTCGCTTTGAAGCGAGAGCTAGCACGAAGGTGAATTCACTCGCTGCGGCGGGTTCTATTTTAAAAGATATCGTGCGGTACGGACTGACGGACGGATGGTTTTTCTTGTTGGGGAAATATAGAAATGCTTACGTTATACAAAAAAAAACATCGCAGGGTTCGCGAATTTCGCGATAAGAACCAACACCAACCTTGTCCCCCGCCCCCCGCTTAGCGATGCCGTCTTGATCGCCCCCTCCCAACCCCGGGAAAAGGGACACTACATCTCTATCTCAGTTGAAGAAAGGATGATGAAACGTTAACAACGACAATAACGGCATTTACTAAAGAGCTGTCTTATGGCCTCTGAGATTTGCGCGCGAAGCTGGCGCGCGCGAACCTGAGAGGCCATAATGGGCCGCTTAATAGCATAAAAAGACAAAGCTAATGCCAAACGACACAGTTAAAAATTCAAACAAAGAACTGATCTTAGCTATACTGTTTGGGGAAAAGAAATAAACAAATTAGACAGCCGCAACGCACGCCACTAAAGCCACCACCGCCGGCATAACGCGGAACCAACAGTTGGCAACATTTATTCGCGCGTCATTGCCAAGGTCGATTCAAATAGGTCGCGAAGCTTCGGGCGAAAAGCGGTTCAGTACAGATTGTCACCGACATCAGCATGGGGGGTTATGGGAGCAGCGATTGAAGCGCGACTATGTTTGGAGGGAACAAACATTGGGAAAGAAAAACGCGTTTTTAATTCAAACGAGACACAGTTCGATTCATTCAACGAAAATAAAATTCCTAGTCATTTTTATATATTCGTGGCGAGTTAAGAAAATACAAGTTTAATTTTGTTATTATTAATAAATGCATTTCTTTTCAGCGCCCATCGCTACAGGGGGCGTTGACGCCACTATCACTCGCAATGCAATGCACGTCTTGAAATGGGCAGAAAGGCGCACTCGTAAAGTTCACCTGTTGAAATACGCCCCCCTCACAGTTTGTGCTTTCTTGCTTATCGAAGTTTGTCTGAATTTGGTGACGCGGGTAGCTTCATCGCTTCTTAATCTGTTCAGTTAAAAGGAGTGGGTTACGACCGCCAGATAATTGTGTAGTTGTTTTCGTGAGACTGCGCTGGCCGACGGGCTTGGCATCCGACAATAGGATCAGCACTCTACACCTAACGCTTTCGTCGGCCTCCAAAGAAAGTATGTTCTGTGCAGGGATGCGATTTCGACAACCGTACGGCTGGCCTCTTCCTGCGTCGCTTTCCACGCTGAAAGCTCGAAACGCCCATCAAGTCGAATGACGGGGCATTTGAATATATAGCTCCAAAGGAAGGACAACAAAACAAATTTCGCGCCTTCGAAAACAAAATGACGTCACTTCTGCTTTTAACGGACATGGCGTCACATTATTTTTTCTTCCGCCGGAAGTGTTCCCACCACACACAGATGGCGCTAAGCCCCATGAACCGCCGATGGACCACCATGTTTTGAACGTATGGGCTCCTATGGAAGCTTCGCTACCTGGTATATTTACCTTGTCATTGCTTCGTCCGCTTCACGGAGTGGTCCGCTTCGTCTCCGCAACGAGAGCCGCCATCTTCTCGCGCCTAACGTTTTGTATGGTTTTGTTCTCTGCGATCCGCGCACACAGCTCATCGGTGGCTCACATCTGCTCGGTGTCGCAATGCGGCCTGCGTCATTTTGTGATGTTCGCGCAATCGATGTGAAACATGTCGCATGTGAAATGTTTGATAGAAGTGCCTCACGTCCAAGTCTAGCCGCCGTACGGGTGTATGGCTGTGCGCCCCGTTCTCGGAAGCGTCGACGGGTTTCCGGCATGCGGATTTCAGGTACGTGCAAATGCGTTTCGCCCTCCTATTGAGCTCCGGAGCAAAGCGTACAATATTTCATGTGAAAGATGCAGTGCCCGTCATCATGGTGTGAATTTCGAGCGGCAAACGAGAACTTTGGCACTTAGAGCACACCGCGGCTGCTAAGTCAGCGTGAAAATTGTTTTACGTTACCGTAATATGTTGCTGTCAGTCTAATCTGCGGCTTGTGGACAGCTAGCCCATTGACTTTTGCTTGTGGCAGCGATAGGTATATAAATGGAAGCGGTAATAATTTTCGAGAGCAGAGAGTTCTTTCGCTTGATGTTTAGTCGTGTTCATGGCGTTATGAAAGCTAGAAAACTAACTGGCTTAATCGTGCTTAGTTCCAACTCCAATGGGCGTAACGTTGGCGCTGTATATGTTTATTTTCGGTGTCACGAGTACCACTTTCATGCTTTTGTTGCATGAGAGTGGTAGCTGCTGCATGCCGTCGGGGCAGAACACAATAAAAGCAATTTCCTCACTCATACGTATGCAATGTGACGTAACAAAATTTCCAGCGTTTTATTCGGAGCGTAAATATCCAGTATAGTTTAGTAAGAAACTCAAATTCTGTCTTAGCTTAGTAGGCGTGAAACAAGTGAAACTCTCATTCCTTTCTGAATTGTTCGCCCAAGCCGCACCGCCCACAGATGCGTCATCGGGTAATTGACAGTAGCTTCGCTACGTGAGTTGTTTTATGCGCCAATATTACCCGGTTAAGTATCCTGTTAATTTATGCCGATGCTCGTTCATCTTGATTTTAAACGGTTACTATCCCCGAGTACCGGACGATGCCAAACTTGTGAGGTGTAGCAAACTCGGGAAATTCGAAGTGGCGTGGCTGCAAGTTCCTGTTTTTACGTTTCTTGCATTCAAAGCCAACAGACACAGTATCACTCATTTATTTTCCATTTCTGCTGTACTTGATCAATCTAATGTGACAACTGCATTTGCTCTTTAATGTTCTCCATTTACTGTGTATTCAGCTTGGCTGCCGTCCTCTCTTCAGAGGATGCCGCTGTGATAGCTCTTTCGTATAGCACATGCCTCTAGGCCCTTGTGTTTCAAGGGCTCTGGCGAGGCAGCAGTGCTCCAAGTAATTTTACCATCCTATATATCTTCTATTTTGCATCATTCTTCCACGATGGATTTTAATGTTCATAGTATTCGTCATTAGTCATCGCCATAATCTTATAGCACGTAGATTTTACGCACTCTACAGCGACAATTTTAGGCCAGTTTACAGCCAAGTCGCATCTTCCATAATACATCGTCAACATTACCACTTGTCATGGCGATCTCTGGCCAAACCTGGCCCTTGCGCCGTAAAACACCACACATCATCATCATCAGCTTGGTTGCCAGAAAACGCTTGAATTTTTTTCAGTATCCAAGTGACGAAATATTTCACTGACGGCCGTGTGTGAAACACGCAAGATGACAAAACTGATAGCAAAATGATGAGATATTTCTTTTATAGCGTTTGGACTCGACTTTTCGTGAGGATGTCGATCGACCTTGGGCCTGGTGACAGCGCACCCGACATCGCCAAAGTGCAGCCTATCAGTTGAGTGCCCCCGAATGGACCATCAACATCGGAAAATGAAGCAGAGCCAGGTAGGGGCAATTTTTACTTTGGAACAGAGTACTGACAGCTGCCTCTTTTTTTAAGAACTAAATAACATATTTACAAACCAACCCTTTCTCTTTGTGCAGCCTACATAGAATCGTTTTTTGCTTGTTATACAGACCTTCAGAAAGCAGTTCTTCTGAACCCTTTTTGCATGCACAAAAAATAAATAAAGAGGAGTGCACTTTCTGAAGAAATTGATGCACTGAAATGTGCGTTCGACACATAGTGAGATGCAAAATAACCAACAACTTTAAAGCGGTAAAAAAAAAAGTTTGAAACATGTTCTAACATCATAACCCGCCTTAGCATACGGATCTAAATATAACAGCAACAGAGGTGCATGCGGAGAAGTGTTTGTAAATGTTTGCAAAATATGTACATTGTCTAAGAAATTGTTTTTATTTACTTGGAGCTTCTTGGTGCCATGGCAGTGCAGTAAAAGCTCAAAATGATGCCCCTGCTCCTAATAAAGCACCTTTAGCTTTTAAAATTAAATTATGGGCTTTTACATTCCAAAACCTGAAGTTTTGGGAACCTGGCGTTCTTTAATGTACACCTGAATCTAAGTGCATAAGCGTTATTGCATTTTACCCTCATCGGAGGGCAGCTGCCTTGGTCTAGATTGAAGCTGGGACCAGCATGACTGAGCAGCATGGCATCATTGTAAGTGGGCTATAACACCAGGTCAAAATGAGAAATACTGCTTAGAACTACCAACTTCTTGGCTCACAAGCACTTTGCACTAAGTTAAAGGAGTAAGAAGTACTGACAGCGACCGTTTATGTACCAATTTCTTTTTAGGTTGACTCCATTATTAGGGTGCAAAGCTTCAATTAGTCAAAACCAGCCTAAATTACAGAACCAGCTCAAAACACGCACCATGTATAGCTGGATTTGGACATGAAAAGAGTCAATTCGTGTCGCCGAAAATGGAAGTGGCAGTCACACTATTTCATGCATTTTGCCTAAAACATAGTCAACAATAATTAATCAATTTCTAAAATATTCTTTTCAAAAAGTTTTTTTCAAGCATGAAAGGAGGAGCCAAATGGTGTTCAGGTGCACGAGCGGTTAGTTGCACGGCACTTCTTGCATGTGTTCACTGGCTTCTTTCAAGCTTGAAAAAAAAAATTTTGTTGCATCTATTGAGCAGTAGAAAGCTGGATTGGGAATTTTTCAGGATGCTCTACAATTTTGGCACTGACACTTTTGCTTTGAATAAAATATTTGAGCAGTTAAATAATAGTTAATAACTAATTACCTAATTAGTAAAAATGCAAGAATTGGCTTCACTTCCTCAAAACGATGGCAAACGACATTACCTTGGTGCTGTCCAGCTACGTGGCACTTGTACATATTTAAAGCTTGAACATGTCATACAGACCACCTGGTAATTACAAGGCATATATAGAAGTGGCTAAGTTGTGTGAGCCAGCCATGTGTAGCGAATCATGAGAAACAGCCATGTTTCTTTGACTTAAGGGCATGATAAGATTTACATGCTCGACACCTTGTATCAGTGTGTTCTAGGCCTGTTCGTAGTTTAGCTGCTACGTAAACAATATTTCTCCACGTGTAAGCTCATATGCATCTTTCAAGTATGTTGCCTCGTGTGTCCAAAATAAACCATCCTGCGCTTCCTTCATTATGTATTCATCTGTTGCTGTGCTAAATTTTTAACATGCAACTGCACAAATTTTCATCTAGTTTTCATATTTCCTCGTTGTTTGGTGGCTTTATTTCTGAACAAGTTGTTTTCGTTAAACCCTGTTGCACACAGCAGTACACAGCATTTCTGCCTAGAGTGCGAATTGTTTTTTTTTTTCAGATTGACATTAATACACCTTGCCTGGGCAATGTAAGGCATTCTACATAACATGACCCTGCAATGATGTTTTATCTTGCATTCCAGCATCATGCAAAACTGTTTACTTACCAGATTAGAATATGTATAAGTGTTGGAAGTAACAGAACTGGAAGAAGCCAGCAGATAATGAGGCCAAGGATAGCATACAGGAACATGTTTTAAGTTTTTTATATGAAGTATAGAAATGATAAATTCTAGGTAAGTGAAAGTGGATTAAAAGATATCCACCTGTGGGTGGGGAACGGACCCATAACCTTCACATTACGCATGTGATATACTAACCACTGTGGTACTACGGCCGTGTTCGAGCTTCGACAATCTGAGGGGCCATAGTGGACGGTTGAATGCTGCCTCAGTGGCATAGTGGTTAGTGCATCGCATGCCTAATGCAAAGGCTGTAGGTTCGTTCTCCCCCCATGCCTGGTTGTCTTTTTTACCATTCTCATTTCCCTTTATCATTTCTACATTTAAATAGAAAATTACAAATAAGTTTCCACGTGCCTTCCCTGGCATCTTCCAGCTGTGATTCAGAAAAATTTTGACCCTCAGTATCCTTTCTTCTCGTTTGGAAGAACAGGAACTTCATTTTAAAAATAATGAATTCACCTTGTTCAGCATCTCAATGTGGTCTCAAATCTTATCACAGCATGTGTATTACTAAGTGAAGTTTTTGTTAAGATGATGATATAGCATGGGACCTAATTAGTAGCCTTTGTGTACAGATATAGGACTAGTCTAATAAATAGGAGGATATTAAGAAGCACTTCTAACATGGTCTGAGCATGTGTTAAAAAAAACTAATCTAGCATGATTTGAGGCATAACTGTTGCCCCTGAAAAATATTTGGATCATCTGCATTGGAATTCTTTTTAGAGAGCACCAATACTGCTTTGATAGAAGTAGCCTCGTGGAGCATGAAGCATCGCTTCTTGCTGAGTCAAGGAAATATCTGCATATCTGAGGTGCATGTGTCATATGCTCGAATGCTGTTTAAAGGCTGCTAATAAGAAAATTTATTCACTTGCCTTCCAGGGATTGCTTCTGTAGTCTATGCTACTCGATCATAAACAATTTACCAGAGTGAACATTCATCACAGTTGGCTTTGCAATGTTTATGCAAAATACCACAATTGCCCACTAGACATGTGACTGCACTAAAACTTGGAATTAATGACCAGTAAGATTTATGGGACCAGCAAAACTTAGTTTATTACTCCAGAACAAAATGCGAGGCACTTCGGTTATTTCTGCCATAGAGTTTCTTACAGTAATTACTAGAGGGAACTCTGGCGCTGCATTCGTACCACCATGGGAATGATGGAAAGCACATGGATTTGTCTGATATTCGTGCTTGTGAATTCAGACGTTCTTGTGGCTTCGTATATTATACGCTATATAAATCTTATTGTCGTAAATTTCAGCGCAATCTATGTCTATATTCTTCGAAGTGCAGAAGACGGCGCCAACACGCACAATTGCTATTAATTGCAACGATTGAGCTTGTCAAGGTGGCGAAATCGAAAGGCGCCAAGCGTTTGAAGGCACTGGTATGCCCGCAATAAATTCATCAAGGCGTTGCACTCGCTTGTCGTTACATGCCTCCGTGGCTTAATGGTTTCAATATCAGACTTCTGTTCTAGAGTTCCTGTGTCTGAATCCTGTCGTCGGACGATTTTAATGTTTATTTATTTATTACACAGTATACTGTTGAAAATGACTAGTTTACAAAGTCACAAAGCCGTTTGAAGCCAAACAGACAAAGTTTAGGCAAATCCATGTACTTCCCATAATTTTCATGCTGGTACAGCCGTTCTTGTTTGATCTCCTGTGGACACTAACGTCAGAGTTCCCTGTAGTAATTATTGTATGAAACTCTGATTTCTGCACCTCGCTCTGCAGAAGCGGCACCACACCTGCTGCGCAAACATGCACTACCTTTCGGCCATGTGCAGGGAATGCTGTGAACTCGCCCTGTACAAAGCCTGCACTAAGCAAAACAAATCACAACGTGCAGTTGCTGCCACGTTGAACTGGTGGAATGAGTAGTGAAATGCAGCACCTCCTGAACTAGTTCAGAAAGTGCAGGTTAATCAAGTGGAGATTATATAGTAACAGAAGTTGAGTGATTCTGCATTACATTCACGAAATATACTTCATGATACTTTTCCATTTATTTCCTCAGTTATTAAGAATCCCTTTTGCATTGTTGGACAAAACTACAGAATGCCAACATATTTTCTAGCATTCACTGGTAGCAAACATGTCAAAACTTGTACTAGTTTCTGGATTGCCGCTTTAGCCGTTAACCCTCAAGTTAATTTCGGAAAAATGTACCAAATTTTTTACGTACTCAATTTTTCGGTGTCATTCTCATTCTAAAAATATATTACTTCATTGGTCTCTGGTTAGAAATAACACAAAAATAAGAGCTGCTCTTGAGGGCAGCTTTCCCTCACTGCCGACTGTAACTCATCTTTGACAATAAGAGCAGCATAACATCGGTCAGAAAGAGTGCGACTCGTCATTGGTGATATTGGTACTACCTCCAGTCACTAGTACAGCTTGAGATCAATGGTTAAAGGTTGCGACTTTGTTGCTGCCAAATTTTAATTCTGCAGCTGTTACACTTGGGTGTAGCGTGTGTATGTACGTGTGCATGCATTAAAATGACTTCACTCTAGAGCAAAGGAACTGTAGTGCAGAGAGGCATTAGTCATCTTTATATATTTGCTTTGTAAAGATGCGCTAAGTTTATCTTTTGCAGTATAGACTTGGCGCTCATTGGCCAGAGATGCCCTTGTGCTACTAAAACCTATCAATTCGCTTTTTGCAGTAGTAGGTGCTTATTCCTTTTTCAGGGTCCGTCTGACAGTTTTAATTTGTTTTTCTTGAACTGTGCAATTCCCACTCACAGGACTGCATGTCATCTGAGGTGTTCCTTTTTCAATCAAGAATGTTGAGGTTGTGTTTGTGAAACTCGATGTCTGACCTCAAACGAGCTTGTACAAACTGACCAAGCTGATAATTCCACCTGCTTATATAATAAATATATTGCGGTTATGAACCCTCATAATGAATGAAACACAGTATAAAAATTTTATCTAATAAAACAATTTAATGAAATTTTTCATGTTTTGCGCGTTCGTGTTCACTTCTCTACTCTCGTGTCCTGTCTGCATGCCTCACCTCTTTTTTTGCATATTAAATATTGTAGAAACTTAACCATGCTTTTTTACCACAGTGCAGGGGGAAAAGGTTCCGGTAACACCATGCATTCAGTATGGTGGCCCAGATGTGTATGCAAGCAACCTCCTTCATGTGGACCAAGAACTACTCTGCAGTGTCTCGCAGACTTCCATGCAAAGCCCTCAACATTCTCGTCTGAGTGGAATGGCTGCTCATCTATCTGCGTGTCCATCACCAAGACGGCCAGTAGTAAAGCTCCTGTACCCGTTTAACAAAGCTTAATGATTTTTTTATTTAGTTTTCACGGTTGGCCGTAGAATCTTAACATTTTTGATGTTTCTAACATTTTTACCTGGCACAAAGTGGTGCAATAACTTTAAACCAGTGTAATGTATTTAAGTGATGCTCACTCTAATGCCTATCCGGTTTTGTTTATGTTTAAGAAATTTGAATGTCTGATGAGGTAACGGCATTTGAATTTGTCATCGTGGCTCGTTTCAATGAGCTGCTAGGAAATAAGACGCAAAACTTATTACACGCCAGTTGTAGCATTTTTGTTTTCATGACTAAAGTATACACGTTTCAAAAAGATGGAAAGTGGGGAAAAAAGCCTCAAGAACATAATCATCCTAGGGTTGTCATGTCCTTACAACTCTGCAATGACTAATGCCGCAAACATCTTGGGAGCACATTGGTCGCAATGCCTACAGGTATACTTGATAAGAGAATAGCTTGCACTCAGATTTGCCACGCAGTTGATGGCTGATGGCTTTTGTTTGTCGTCTTCATGTTACTACTCTGTATGCAATATTCGTTTAGATGTGCTGCGGTTTTTTGCAGTCACCTATATATATATATATATATATATATATATGTTCTTCGTTTCAATAAAAATTTAGTTGAGAGTTAGTGCTCATCCTGTCTGCTTCTAGTCTGTGTCCGTGTCACTTCGCGCTACAATCCAAGATCATGTTACTGTACCAACTCGCCCAACTTTCTATCCTTGTGTTAAAGACACACTCTGGCTTGTTCTTACTTATGTGACCGGTTATTTTTGTGCTTTATAATAAGATGCAGTGCTTTTCGAATGAAAACATGTAATAGTTCGTAGTCAGGTTATTTTAAAAAACTGTTCTGCTTAAAATTTAATTGAGCAAGCCTGTGCCATTATTCGGTGCTTATGTCTTTGTATTGGTATGGTTTTACTCCTTATCTTCCTTGTTACTTTTAAAATGTGCAAACATTATTATGTAACCATTTCTCTTTAATTAAATAAATACTTCTGACATTTCGTCACAAATTTTACAATGATTTTGTTCAATTAGGTAACCTTAGACTAGCTGATTGTTGTTCTGGTAGCTTTACTTACAATGCCTGTGGAATATTCAATGCAAGCACATAGTGAAAAATAAACTAAATTATTGGGTATAAGCAGGTCACTGGCAGTAAATGGAGCGTACATATATTTCAGGAAATAGTGCATGCTTATGTATTGAACAGCATGCACAGCTGCACATGCTGTTTTGTTCGTAAATGCTGAAACATTATTCGACGTTGAAGCACTTTGTTCTTTGGCTTTCAGTGCTACCTTTAAGTCGTATGTGTGAAAGTACTAGTAGAAGCATCCCGTGGAGATAAATGACAACTTTGATGAATAGAGGTATAAAATGTGTGCTTAAAACGGCAAAAAACTGCTTGACAGGCAAACGTATGCTTCTGTAGTACTGCACTTGTTACCGTCGCCAATACATGCATTACTTGCGCTCTATTGCATTCAATATGAGCTACAACAGCGAGCTGTGGTGTCTTTCCCTCCTGGTCGAGCTGATGTTGCGAAAATTTTTGACCAAGAAAAGTGGAGGTTTTTAATCATTTCTGAAATGCATGTAACCATGCTTTTGTCTGTGTGCTGTTTCCACGGGGTTATAAGTACTGGTGCACCAAGGTGCGGGAGATCCTGTGTTCTTAGTGCAGCGTGCATTGTTATTGCGCTCTGCATCCTGCCGGCAGTGTACTATCACTGCAGAGGAAGATTACGAAAAGCATGGCGTGTGTGCCTTGCTGCAATGGCGAAACCTTAAATTGTTTGCCTGAAAGGGTCGCACGTTATGCTACCACATGACGGACCAGAAGCGCAATATGACGACGCCTCACAGATTCTGGCTCATACTGAACAAGGTAGTACCATAGCTAAGGCTAGGCAGCATTCACAACAGCTAGTCTGCCCATTAACTACATGGCTGTAGTGAACGCTAAAATACTTGCAGGGATAACACCCTTTTGGAAGGGTTTTGTCCATGCTACACCCATATTGAAAGGGTGGTGTCTGTGTTACACCCCATATAGAAAGGGTGTTGTTTGTTTTACACCCATAGGCGAGGTGACGTCATATTAACACCCCTTCTTTTGTGGGGTGTTAATTTGCATCCCGTTGCTTGGGGTGTAGCAATACACCCAAAAAGGGTGTCACCCATGGGACAAGTCATTTACACCCTTAAGGGTGTTAAAATTTTTAGAGTGCACCGCCACATAAAAACCGATGTCAGCTCCATTTAACAGCGTAGCTATGAAATTGATCTAAATTAAATTTTACATGCAGGAACCCCGATATAGTTATCATGTGAGCCACAGTGCGGCACTATGGCTTAATATTGAACCCCTTGCATTTCTTTAGCGTGAACCTAGATATAAGTACGCGAGCGATTTTTTGGTTTTAGCCCCCAGGGAAATGCTGCTTCCGCGACCAGGAAGGAAAGCCGTGACGTCCTGCTTAGCACAGCAACACCACAGCCGCTAAGACACCCAGGCAGGTGTCGCTGTGAAACATAACTACCGAAGTGCTCTTCGCAAGAGGCAAAGAATGTTTGGCATTAAAGAATTGCTAAAGTACTGTAAGGTGGTGTGCATGAGTCTCCTGCGCCTCCTCTCTATGCCCGAGTTAAACACCGCATCTATATATACAGATTTGGCGCCATGACCGCGCTATAGAGGAGCAGTATTCTTCTATGCTGCAAAATCTGTAACCCGCTGAGTTTCCAATATTTGTTTTCGGTACTATTCTACCAGCTATGCTATCGCTGCAGCACCTTCTGAGCGAAATGGCAATTTTTTTGCTCTTTACTACTTAATAAACTTCCCGCAACGCACTTCATAACTCTTGCGAGGGTCACCGCCTGACACCGGCGGACATCAAAAAGATTAGAGCAATGACGTCATTACCAGCATCACTGTAAGAAAATTGGTTGAAGTATTTCTATTTTCAGAAAAAGAAATTATCTCACCTCAATCAGATCTTGAAGCTTAATGCGACGAGGTGGCAGGGCTCCATGTCCAACGAGTACGACTATAAGCATACACAGATAAATGCCTGTGCAACACATTTCTTTAAAGCTTATCTCACAGTTTCCCGGCCACAGATCACGTACACTGTCTCTCGAAATATTTTGCGAATGGTTACAGATATTTTAAATATCTGTTCTTATTTATCTAAGGTTTCCTTGACTTCACTCCTCGCATCCACAAAGGCCAAGTCACACTAGCCGAGCCTACTTAGCGATGTAATTTATATCTTGTCCATAACGAAGACGAAATCTAAAAGTATACTACATGATCCATCACAAAGTCGACGCAGGATTGCGGCTCATACCCGCTATAAATATATGAAGTCACCATCCAATTAGTAAATTTTTGACCCACGAAGGTACAACATTTACTGGCTAAATTTCCTTGGTTTCCCAACTTTTCCGTGTTAGGATCATCTCGCTGACGTCAAGGAACGTGTCCTTCAAATCATACCCAAAGCAACATCTGCGCCTCTTTCCACAATCTTTAAAGAATCATTGAATAATTTTAAGGTCATATTGCACCAAGCCCACAAAGGTCGACATGGTAGACATCTGATCAGAGTCTTCTTATAGGTTATTTATGTTATGGAGATTGGGATGACATTGAAGAATGAACATTGGTTCTACAGAACATTCCTAATGTGAAGAACCCTTGGCAGGCGCTCCTCTATGTTCGAGTTTGGTACTTCTATACTCCCCGGACATACCGACGCCGTCGCCAGGCTGCTCGTTCCCACCGACGCCTTAGTAACACCGTGGAGGTTGGGTAACACGGCACCTTCGAGGCTCTGACGTAGGCAGCGGTGAGGCCCCTTCTCTAGCTGATAACACAGCTATGCAATGACAACAAATTCATCAAAACTGTTTTAATAAAGCTCTTGTCCCTCAGAGAAGAAGCGTCGGTGAGTGCAAGTGGCGATGACATATCGCCGATACCATCTGACGCCTCGAGCGGTGCCGCAGACACGCCACGTGGTCCCTACGACAAAAGAATTTTAAAGCAAAGCTTTCTCAGCGATTCCTCCTACACTTTTGTAACCGTGGCTTCTCCTACTGCTCTACCGCACCGCTCACGGACAGGAAACAACGAAATTATGTGTCCGATGTTGGGATTGAAGCTTGGTCTCACAGCATACCAGCCCGAACCTCTTAACATTGGTCCACCACTTTCATATTATTTATCGTCTTTATTCAGAGAGAGACCAAATGTGCAGCCACATCAGCCCAGCACGGGCTGAAATTAAAAAAGCCATCAAAACTCTCGCCTTTACACGGACTCCCTTAACCTAGAAAATTAGTCTGGTTCCAGGTCTTGGCGTTTATACCCTTGAACCGTTCTGATTAAAGATTCGCGGAAGCAACTCCGCAGTGCTCTCACGGTCATGTCTGCGTGACAAAATTGTATTCTCGACAACCAAATTCTCCGTAGGCCCAGCAATATGCCATGTCAAATGGCACGCATCAGGTCGTTATTGATTCGTAAAAGTCGAAGACCGCACCTTTCTTTGCCCAAGTCTATTTCAAACACGATGTCATTTTAGCGAGTTACTACCACTTCTTCATATTGGGTATGTTTGTACCCATTTCCGCTGCCGATTCTGAAGGTAGTGCCGTCCAAGAATCTGGCCCGATACGTGCGGTTGGGTATGTGCGCATGTGTCCCTCAGGCCACTGGGCACCGTAATTTTCCGGATGTATATATGCGTTTGTATATTGAAATAAATTGTTTACTGGCCGCATTCGAACACAGTGCCTCGAGCTCAGATGCCTGGTACCGGAACCATAACGCCGCGGACGCATTTTCCGCACTAAGCTGGGCCTCATAATCAGATCGTAGTTTCGATGTGTACAACTAGACAAATTACTTTATTAGATTAACCCATCATCATAACTCAAAATGCAGTCTGATCTCAAGAAAAGTGAGATCTAAAACTGTGGACCGATCCCGAATATAATGCAGTAAAAAAAATTGAGCGGTCAGACGTTCCTCCTACTCCCCTCGCACGAGGAGTGATGCGAATATACCACCATACGCCGTGAGGCCACAGCATTATCACCCCCAACTCTCTCAGGAAGACATTGCCTTCGATCTACCACAACTGGAGGTTGAATAGCCTTCCAACTTTGCATGTTACTTTAACGATGTCCGAAAAATGACCTCCCATCAATTTATGAAAACGTTTTCAGTTGCTGTTTCTTAGGTAAATAAAACAGTGATTACTCCAACGTACAAACGTACCTTTGAATTTTTTTATGGCTACGTAGAGTGCATTAGTATTCCGCTTGAAGAAGGCACTTTCTTACGCCTGCACTAATAGCTGTTTCTTTTTAACATGTTCAGTACATCTTCGCATGCAGCACCACTCTGTTATTTTCTGGAAATAGCAGGGAAGAACCATATCACCGGAAAACGTATAAGGTTTTCTTTTGTTTTCTCAGACGCACCACAGAGGCATGCCAGGAAGAAAACCATCTGTAAAATAGAACATCAATTGTGCGTTTCGGTGATTAGGGAAAAGATATGGTTAATACACCTTTCCAAGATAATTGCTCCTAACGCCTATTTCAACGCGTATTCTACGAAGTAGTAGCAGCTTCGTTGCACATTCTCAAATACAAAGCCATAAATGTGTGCAGTCCTTTCTAATTTACAGTAGCGCTCTCAAGTCGAAAGGATGATAACGATAGGAAGCACGTGAGTCCAGTGCTTCTGCGCAGCGTAAACAGCACCCCGGAGGCTAGCAGGCGTCGGTGAGTGCGTGTGTGGTGAAATGGCGCCGTTAGAGCACCGGCAACGTCACGCGAGCGCCCATACAGTTTTTCAAAGGTGAGCGGGTGCGAGAAAACGGTGTTTATTGACGTCCCCTTTGAAACATGACCGCGAACAAATTATCCCCTAGCCCACTTGGTTTAATAAGGTTTTATTCTAAATCGAAATGCCTTCAAATTTTAATTCCTCCTGGATGCTTTAAAAAACATGCAACGTTTCCCACCTCTCCTTGTCCCAATAATGGCTTCGCCATAAAACAGGGATATTAGTTTTAGCGAAGCTCCCTTTCTATGCGAAAACGACGACGAGGAGGAGTGACTCAGATTGGGAATCCCACCATTTAAGAAACTATGTTGTCAGCGTTACCGCCGATGTACTGACGTCATCTGATGTCGGCTTTTCTGGGATGAGTGATCATCTCTCCCTTACAGAGACCATTAAACTTGGGTCTCTAAATGTTAATGTGAACGAGCAAAAACGACCCAGGCGCTGCGACGATTTGCCGTTCTGTAACCGTTTGTTTCGGAGCAAATGTATAAGCGCTGGGATACTGTAAAACAATCCCGATCTGTTTCTATTTCAAATACGCCATTAGCCCTGCGTGAAAGGTCAAACCGGCTCGAGCTCTGCCACGCCTGACGTAGACTTCCTTTTATTGTAAATTAATGCCGTTTAATAAGAATGCGGTTGTGCTGTTGTTTTATTCTCGTAAATATGTTATTCTGTCCGCATGGCATTAAAGTTCGCAAATCCAACCCACACTTTCATTTATATAGAAGTAATATTATGTTATGAGAGTGTTATGTTTGTTTCCTTTTTTGTAAATCTGTCCAACGACCTTGCGCGCCCAACGGCCTTGTAGGATTTCGTTGTTGGCTACTTTTTTTTACTGAAATTTCATACCGTCTGGGATGGAAACGAATTTCCTGCTTCCGTCGGGCGCAGGATCCTTTTAATTACGATACGCCTCCCCCTCCCCCCTGTCGCCTGCTATGCTACTGGAAATATGCCGTTTCATTTTAATTCCACCAATATAAAAAGAACGAAGTGCGATCAACGGGATTAGTATTATTGTTATTATTATAAGGAAAACAATAAAAATTGTTTGAAAAGCATGGTGTTATAAACACTAACACATATGTTCACTTACTGATTAATCTGCATTCTCTTTTCAGCAAAAGCTAGGCTTAAAGGAAAAGTTTAGTGCACTCAAGACGACCATGAACGTAGAGAAGCCAACACAGCTCAGATGTCGATCCTTCTGAAGCTAGGCTTTGTTTGCATCCCTAAGTTTAATCCCGTGAGGAGACGCATGGTTCTATCCAAAACATTCTTTATTAAAATTCAAGCATCATGCAGACTGCAGTTATCGTTACACATGTTACTCTTTAAATATGCAACAGATATTAGAATGCATAAGGCAATACAAACACCATAAAAACACTATAATCCAGATGAAAATTACCAATTGTAATTACAAAACTTTATTTGAAGAAATTTTCGTTAAAGGTAAGACTAGCAAGGACGACACCAAATAAACGTGGCCCTATCAAAAACAATAAAATACAGTTCTTTATAAGCACGCTAAATATCACAAGAAGAACAAACAAGAGACTAACAACGAAGATTTGCATATCTTGAATTACACGGCTCAGCGTTTCATTGGCAACGTAGAGGCTGGGAGGCGACACAACAAACTTATTGTAACTATACATGTATAGCGCAAACAGTCCTCTTTTCAAATGGCATCTTTCGCGCCTTCGCTTTGCCGAAATCAGACATATTCTGTTCGAAGGATAGATCGCGGAGGAGGTCACTTTCAATGGACATGATAGCAAGCGAGTTCATCTTGTCATCAAGGAGACTCGAACGAAGGCGATTTTTTATCAGCGACAACTTGGAAAACGATCATTCGGTCTCACAGTTTGCCACGGGTATGCCTAAGTACATTCGCAAAGCAATAGAAAGGTTCGGAAACACATCGATAAGTTTTCTTTCGTGCAGCAACTTCATCCCGGGGGACTCGTGTCCTGGCACAGAGTTGTGCAGAAAGTTCTCAAACTGAACGTTTTCAGCGGAAAATGCTGGCTCCAAATTATTTTTGCAGGCTTACACCAAGTTCACAGCCTGCTGTGCCAGAGAGGCCTGTCAGCAATTTTGAGAATCCGAACCTTTCGCAGTGATCAGTGTAGGCAGCCTTTCGCACTCGCAAAGCAGAGCCTAGACTGTCAAGTACAACATTGTAAGTCTCTACGATAAAAGTTTTTGTACCTTGTAGCGCACTATCGCTTTTTCCGTCCCGGTGCTTACTCAAAACGGTGCGTTTGCCCTCATTCTGATAACATTGATTAGTACTTAGCGTGCGTGCTGTCTCTTCGAAGGATCAAAGAGAGGTTGAAAAGAATTAACGAAGCCTTCTAGGGAGCTCAGCTTGTCTACAGCAGTTGAAATCTCTAGGCCGGGTTTGTGAAGTGCTACACTCATTTTGTCAAAGCGCTCGAAGATTTCACTCCAGAAAATCACCATGAATGTAGTGTCCAGTTGTGTCAATTTCTTGAAGAGAAAATGCACTTCGTTCCTATTGTCACCGTTATGTTCATCGCTCTTTGATGTAGCTTCAAGTCAACAAAAGACTGCATTGACATTTTTCAGAATGGCCTTACATGACTCAGCTTGTCTTTACCACCTTGTCTCAGGGAGACCTTTCAAAACAACCTGCTGGCCAGTTCCGCCCATGCTGTCCAAAAGATACCTCCATCGCTTAGGTGAGGCAGCAAAGAACACATACAGTCTCTGAATTACAGTGAAAAATTTGACTGCCTCAAGGCAACTGTCAACCCTACACGCGCCAACTAAGTTCAGTGAATGACCAGCCCACGGGAGGTAGACTGTCAATTTGTTCAGGTGTTTGATTTGAGCTTGCAGTCCTTTGTATTTTCCTGCCATATTACTTGCATTATCATAAGCTTGGCCCCTACAATCATCAATTTATATGTCACTGGTCGTCAGGAGGGACATCACGGTATCGAAAAGGTACAAGCCGGTACGCGATTCAATTGGAACAAACCCAAGATAGCGTTCGTACACTTTCCCATTTGAAAAGTATCGTAAAACAACTGACAGCTGATCAACGTGAGTAAGGTTTAATCACAATTAAAGACAAGTATTCTGCCCGTTTCACTTCGTCAACGAGACTTTCCTTGACAGCCTTTGCCATATGCTCGATAAATTCATCAGAAATAATTTTGACAGATACGATGTGTGACCTTTTCCTTTGTTCCCGCAGCGTTTGATGTGCTCCTCTAGAAAGGGATCAAACTCGGCAGTGGCCTTAAGCACTCCTATATAATTGCCAGTTCTCAGTGAACCAAACATCTCCTCACTGCCCCTAAACGCTAGGTGGCGCTCAGCTAGAAGCTCAACTACAACGACTACGTGCTTCAACACCTCTGTCCAGTAGGCGGTCTCAATGAAACGATGCTTAACCTGCACCTTGTCAACTGTGCTGCTCGAGTTAGAGCGGGCGAGCCATGCTGTCATGTAGTTCCGGTGCTCGACGCTATTTTCATGTGTGCAAACCTCTTCTTCAGCTCTTTTCAATCAGAATAGTCGTGCGTGGTGAAAGCACTGGGGTTGCTTGAAACCGAAAATAGTTTGCTTATGAAACAGTAAACAGACCCTTTTGACTCCGAGTGCATTAACCTGTGTCGCTCATGCGCCTCCCCATTTACAGCCTTTCGAACGAAAAGATGAGGTGACGTATAGCGTTTCTGAGTTTTGTATTGCCTTTCGGAAGACGGAAAATTTTCTGCCCGATTTCGAAAACACAATGACCCTTTCTCAAGGCATACACCCCGGAAGCTGTCACTGATAACGTCCGGCCACTTATCAGGGTCACATTAGAGAATCTCGCGACGTACATCTTGCTGCAGGGATGTCTGCACTTTGTTGCCGCAACGAGAAGCCGTCTCATTCGTCCTCTCGAGGCACACTTTGTGGGTGGGAACATGATTATTTGAAGCGAAACTAAAAGGAAACAAGTGAGTTGGTTCTTGAGGTGTTTCCTGGCACTCGTCACTAGAAGGAGGCTCATCGGGGAGGTTTGGCACCTGTTGGTCAGCAGTAGTAGAAATCGGGCGTGGCGGACCGGATACCTGGAGCTCTGTGGCAGGGGCCCGGCCGAGTAGCATAGACCTTGCTGACTCAGGAACAAGACAGGGCTCGGTTAGCGTCGGTTGCTCAGAAATATGGACGACCGAGGTTGGCACCATTTTCGCAGGGTCCAGACAACCAAGATTCTTGCCAGGAAATCGTTGTGATGGGGTTGGCAAGTCCTCCACAGAAACACAGTCGTTACTATTAGGAGTTTGACACGGACTCTGGCTAAAGCGATCACACTGTTCCGTGGAAGCTGCATTCAGTAGGTACTTTGTCATCTTTGGTAGCTTCTTTTCACGCTCTTTTCTTTCCAACTTCGCCTTTCGTTTAGACGCACCACTTTGATGCTTCCGACCGAGCATTTTCACATGAATGGATGCTAATTATTCATCGGGCACTTCGTCAGTCCGACACGATGGCAGGTGTCGAACGGTGGCCGTCCCGATAACTGGCGCGCGCTGCCTTGATGGTCCGTGGCTGGCCGAGAGTGGTGCGTCTCCCGGGAGATCCTCAGTTGGCGGGCTTATGCAAGCTTAAACGGCGGCTCGGGACTTAGTCGCAGCCCGCGATCAACTTCCTTTTATAGACACGCGCCATGTCAGTCTGTTACTAGCGCCATATCAGGCATTCACATACGCATACACTTCCTTGTACAAAGTCCCTCCTTCTCCATAAAAACTCACTCCTTTTCTCGTTCTAGGCTCGTCTTCTATTGGCTAGGGGCAATCGTCTGTTCTGGGAAGAGGTTCTGAATTTTTCTTTCGCCCCGTCGACGCCGAGCGAGAAAACGAAGGGGAGAGGGGGACTCCTAGCGCGGGCGAAGTTACGCGCCCTCCGTCGCCTCTGAGTCATCTTTTTCTACTTCTTTCTGGAAAGTTCGGCGGCCAGTCAGACCTACTTTTTCCGTCGAGCGCGCGAGAGGGTGCTCAGCGACTAGGCAGGAACGGATCCTGGAGACAAGCCTTTGTGTCCAGCACTCCAACTTTACCCTTTGCTCTTCCACAACCCTAGCTATAACAATGAACATTCCATGCCCCACGGCACGCGGACAAAAGCACGTGTGACGTCTTCTTTCCTTTCCTGCCTAGAATATGCCATCAGAATCATCATCATCTGCTATCGGACTCATCCTCCCCTGCCGAAATTACCACCACGGTAAAGAAAAGGCCAATGGGAGGCGCTGTTGGGTACTGCAGCACATCTTTTCTATGAGAAGGACAGCGGCGGAACTATTTGAGAGGTGGAGGGTGGCGTGGATGGTGACGAGGGGCAAGGGAGATTTAGGTCCTCCTCCCACATTACATGTATTAGGTGTTTCCCCCCATGCCCCTCCTCTCCAGACAGCGCTGGACAGACGGACTGACAAGAAACCACGAAAACTCTTCCAAGCAAACGCACTTCGCTTCGTAAGAAAGAGGGCCCCACCGGTGTGGCGGTGGATTCCTGTTTTCGCAGCTCGACAAGCTCTCTTAAAATGATCAGGCTAAACGTATGCTGTTACGTTAGGCCGGGGGCCCCGTCTGCTTGTTCTCGTTTTCTCGCTTTATACATGCCGCTCGAAGTTCCATTGCACATGGCTCAATATACTAAGCAGGTCAGAATAAATGGGCCCCCTTCTCCTACTGGCCGAGGTGAGGCCCTGGGCTACAGCTCCCTTAGCCCCCCCCCCTTAAGCCAGTGCTGTTTTTGCAGGCAATTTTGTACATTACAACTGGGAATCTGGAAATTTTCGTAATTTTTGCACCGTACGCGCGAAAGATTATCCCGAGTGCCTCGCCGATTCCTGGCAAGATTTGTAATGGCCACACGCCTCTGGATATCTCTTTCCTCTGCCGTGCTGCGGTTAACAACTGACAATCGTAGTTCTTGCGTCCTCAACATGGCTTTGAAAAGTATTCGCAGTTAGAAAAGTTTATTTTTACCACCGATTGGCCCTCGCTTAGGCTGTTGAGGCTGGGATGAGATGCGAAATGTATGAGAGAATAGCGCCGCAGTGACGGAGTTTTTTTTTTTATTAGGATGAGCAAAATTTAATTTCAAGCATTTCCCTACGTGGTTCGGTTCCCTATACACATGGATTGAAATTGCCCTAGACGAATGTCTTATGGGAACCTCGGGACAGGCAATCTGTCTATTTTGTTTCCTGTTCCCTGCTTAAGCGGATACTTGTAATGGAGGAATTGAGGTTCTCAAGAAAAGGCGACAGGTCAGGCAGAAGCAATGGTCCGAAGCCGTTTCGAAGTTTCAAAGCCGACTCGCATGAGGATACCCACGAACTTTCTATCGCATCTTAGCCGCTGTTTGCACACAGAGAGTAACTAATGCTCCCACTGCTGTTTGGAAAATGCTTTGTAACAACCTTTCGTTATACACAAAATGTGTGTCATACTTATGCATGTTAAAGGCACTTGTGACTGGGATTCTGCTTACCTGTTTACTAAAGACAATGAAGCGTCTGTCCTCTCATCTGCTGTAAAAGTGTTTGTATGTTCGACGGGCAAAACACTCACTAAACCGGAGAAGAGGCAATCTTCCCGAAATATAATCAATATTACATAAAGAAGACCCTCATGCTACTCTTGTTTCTGAGCAGGCGACCCATCATGGCACGGAAACGTCAAGTACATGTTTGTTTTCTTTGAACCTTAAGCCATTCTTCGCTTTACTTTGAGCAGGTTAGGATGCCTGCCCAAAATACTACTGACGATTTATTACAGTGGCCTGCGTTCGTTGTTGCATATCGCCTTTATCCTATTCTCTGTTGTATGTGTCACCGCTTGCTTGTCCTTTAGATTATCATTGCGTTTGTAGTCATTTCTTAAAGCCAATTTAATTTTTGCAAAAGTGAAACGGTGTGTCAGGAGTCATACTGCTTCTTCCGACCTGTCCAGTTAGGCCCAATTCAATCCTACCCTACCTATACCATGAGCCACCTCGCCACTGCTTCATAGGCAAAATGGCATACGCGACGAGTTTTGCCAAAGAACTATGCATATTTAATATTCCCTAGCGCATTAAAAACATTTACTGAAAGAATCACCTTGTATTATAATAAGGTTCATTTCCATTAACTAGCAGTATGCTCGTATTACATATATGATTTCTGCTCTGCGTTCTTATATCTCTATTCCTAATGCCCGTCTATCCCTGTAATCAAGCCTAAGAGTCGTAGTTGCGCTTTGTGGAGCTGCACTCTTTTTATAATCTTCCAGGAAGAAAAAAACCTTCAAATTATAGAATATTATATTGTATTTCGCAGCTGTATTAATTTGTCACAGCTCTATGGCGCAGTTCTTCTGCGGACACTAAAAAAAAGACAAATAATCTGTGAGTATCTTATGATTATTTAATAAATCATACGCCTACTCGCTGTCAAAAGTTTCTGAAAGTGGAACTCTTGTTGGCACTATCCAGTTGTGATTCCAGCAGTCTTTCCAAAACAATATATGCTTGGTGTAATTGCTCTTGTCACATATTTTTTCGTAGTCAGACTCACAGATCTTAATGTCATGCCCTGGTTGATGTGTCCTATTAAGAGAGCTCTCCCAAATGTAAAGCTCGCATTGAAGTTTATCTGTGGAGGTAAAAACCAGTGAACATTTTATAATGATGCATATTATAAATATTCATGCTCATTATGATGTATATTGTAAGATGGCCGAGAATCTATGACGTATTCAGCCGGATAATCCTAACTGAGCTTGCTCTCACCACTATAGAAAGCATTTATAAGTTACAAGGTACTGACACTAACTGCGGTAATTAGTTCACCCGAACCCCTGTATACAAACATCCGCTGATTACGCCTCAAGCGCTAGTTCTCACATTGCCGTATATCTATATTTAGCAAAAGGTTCCGGAGAAAATTCACTATAAACATTTCTTCTTTTAGCGCCTACGGTTATTTCTATTTTATCTTCTTCGCCGATGCCGAGGCACTTTCACTCCGAGGATGCGCGGACTGGAGTGAAAAGAAATCAAGATTTCTCCAGACCGAGGTTTGCTGCCAACAATTCGGAGGTGCAGTGTTTCCATCCTCTACACATCGCCACTTGACCTCAGAATATACAAGGTGTCCCAGCTAACGCTGACAAAGCTTTTAAAGGTAACCGGCAATATATATGACGGCGCGGCTATCGATCAGCTTCTAGCCATTGCGATGGAGTAAAACTTCAGCATGTTCTAGACCGTGCCCAGAAATGGTGCAGTCGGTGGATAGTGATTCTTATCTTAAACAGACTAAATGTAAACTGATTTCTACTATACCCAAAAGTCTCGTTATATTTCCGTACGCAGTAGGTAACGAACCTATACAACAAGCACCATCATTCAAATATTTAGGCGCTACTTTGTCCACTGATCTGTCATGGTATGCGCATGTTACAAGAGTCACTTCATCGGCAAACACTCGGTTTTTTCACACGTCAGCTTCGTCACGAGCCGAAGCACGTTAAAATATTAGCCTATAGGTCGCTTATTCGTTCGAAACTGCAGTATGCACCTGCCATATGGTCATCGCACCAAGTAGGTCTCGTAGATGGCCATGAAGCGGTTCAAAATCGTGCCGCCAGATTCACCCACCGATCTTACTCTCATGAAGTCAGTGTTACCACCCTGAAAGAGGAATCTGGGTTGCGAACATTGTCTTTTCGTCGACGCATAGCTGCATTTCGTCTCTTCGGCAAGGTTTTCTATTCATTACTTACTGGCGCCTCTTACATCACGCCACCCGCATGCATATATCGTCGCATTGCTCACCAACTGAAAGCTTCTCGTACGCGTGTAAGAACTGTTCATTTTTCACCATCTTTTTTGCTCGTGCCGCCAAGGACAGGAACGCTCTTGTTCACAATATCGAGGCTACCACTTGCCCATCGTCTTTTTCTGCCGATCTGACTGAGTACCTGTCGACGCAATTTTGAATGTTTGATTGTTTCTTTGTGTACACCCACCCCCTATGTAATTGCCCCTCGTGGGTCTTTAAGGCAAATAAATAATTTTAACTAAAATACGAGCGTTCAACAAATGAATAATAGCTTCAAGACAGAAGATTCGGGAATTTTAGGTCCCAAAGCCAGAATGAGGCTTTTGTTTTGTAACTTTTAGGGTTCCCCTTTTTTTGTGCCCGACGATATTTAGCGATCACGCAGAGTTCAGTCATGAAAGTTATATCATTACACCCCGTGGGATTGTGACCGCTGTAGTCGGGAATGAACCACGGACCTTGTTGCTTAAAATCAATGCGCAGTCAAGATAGCAATCGGGCAAGTTGGTCGATATTGTAGCCTAAGTTTAGCGTAAATGTCAAGCCCAGTACCCATTTAGTCAGCATGGCTGGTCGCGTCAACACTTGGCGGAGCCGTTCTGCGACATCAAAGCTTCAAGTAGCAGACAGATCGAAACCGTTGTGCTCACTGGGATGTGAATTTACTATTTGGGGCAGTCACATAAGAACAGTGCTCGCGAGAAGTTGGAGAGACCAAAACGGGAGCATCTCTACTGCTTTTCTTCACTGCCTTCCCCATCTGCTTTCTATTTTATTTTTTTCTGTCTGAGTGTGTGAGTGTGTTGGCCTCGTTTTCAGGAACCGACACATTGCTTCTAAACGCAGCTTATAAGACCTAGCCTTGTCTCATGCAACTCTCGATGATATAGGGCGGAATAACTAAAGCACTTTCTAAACAAAATGTTTAAATAGTGGGAACAGCCGCTAACTCAAACTTGCCTGAACGTAGGAATACAAAAACAGCACAGTGGTGGTTCAAATTTCGGTAGAATAAATATTTCTGGTACCATGGAGATCCTGCAAGGAAATAACGTCACAAAATATTTATATGTTATCATCAAGCAGATTTATTAGGAAAAATGAGGAAATTTAGCCGTGCGACTTTGAAGCCGGATGGACTGTTGGGCTATTTTAAAACAATGTATGGCTGAATCTACAACGCGAAACCAGGATTACTGAAGAGAGAACGGGACGGCGCTGTTCCATTCTGTCCTTTTTTCACCTTATTACTGTTATCGCAAAGTCTGTTCAAGCAGGTGCAAACTTGCAGACGCGTTGCTCAGTGAAATTTTCTCAGTTACATAGGCCCTTGGCCTGTCATAAACAGTTCCATGTACCATTTTTAGAAAGAAATGTTTCGGGAAAGCAAGCAATGTTTTCTCATACATCAACACCTTACAGAAACTACGCCTGTTGGTTAGGAGGTGCTTGTTTTTTTGCATATAGCTGACACGATGGTTTACCTATTCCTTAAAGACGCCAGAACATTGAAATTTGGGAGGCAGTTTCGGTGACCAACTATTACATCGCGAATAAAAACATTTTCTTGTTTTGACAAACCGACTAAACAGGGTGCGAAAATTGTCTTTCGCCAGGTCAAGTCGCTGACCGTCATCAATAACATTTTCAGTATTGTGCTCTGGTCTACACTCTGGCGTTGTGGCGAATTTCATGGGTTTGCGTTGGGAGACGGCTGCTCTGTGATGCTGAGACAGGTATTTCAGGGGATATGCCTGTTGAGTGTGACATGTTTGTGACATCTTGCGTATGTTTCTCTAAAACCAGTATATAAGAAAATTGTACGGTGATTTTTAGAGCGTAACCTTGAGTTATGCATGAAATAAATTTGAGAGAAACAAAGAAACGGACACCAGATAATTCAAAACGGGAATAAGATTTCGTTTCGCAACGTCGACACAAATATGGGCATCAATACATTGCTTTACTTTTTTCGCCGGCGTCTGTTTCACCCTATTACCGTTGTTATCAACGTATCTCTCTCCCTCAACATGCTTTTGGTTTATCTGAAGTGAAGATCGTCGCCAAATTGCCCTCGATGCGATCGCGTCAAATCATGTTCCACATTCGAAGACAATAGTATTTGTTGTACTGTGCGGTCAATTGCTAAAGAGAACACCTGATCCTTGAACACGTTCAAATTTTCTCCTCTCACAAGTGTGGAATCCCCCGGCTTTCGACGATAAAGTTTAAGTTCTGAGGTATCGCGTACGAAAAATGCGATCTATTTATGAGGCACGCTAAAGTTGGAATATTATTTTCCAAGGTACCTTACCTTGCGCCTCAATCTAAGTACACGAGCGCTTTTGAACTTCGCCCCCATCTAAATCCGGCCGCCGCGTCTGGGATCGGACTTGCGACCTCGAGCTCAGCAGTGCAACACCATTTCCCACTAAACAAGTGTGGCGGGTGAGCCCGCCGTTGCCGCCAATGACTCGTGTTTGGTGACCCTTGGCACCTTTCTACACGCCTGTGGATTTTAGTGATAACGCTTCAGCCTACACTTGCGAGTAGATCATGACGAAATTGAGAGCCGCACACCACAGTGCTTCCTTTAACAGTGGAGCATACTGTACATTTTATGATATTGCCATTAGATATTGCGCTGGAATGTACGATTACGTCATTTATAAGCGTTACACTAGCTTGAGCCGTGAGATTAAATGGGATGATGACAGTGTTCACCGTCTTCGTATCTAGAGCGTAGCCTTCCTTTTTTCTGAGGAGAAATTCGCCCAATGAAACATTAAATTCGATATTCACAATTTCTCCTATTTCGTTTGTGCCTCTTCGCCATCCCAAATCTGTGCCAGCATCCTTACATGAATGGTAGCGCATCCTTTTGAGGAGTCGCGCCGGCTGTTAGCAGAGTTACCTCATCTAACTCTTCGTGGAGCTCCTCAATCTGCCTTTGGCGCGGCCTGTTGCCCAAACCTTCCCTCACGTACGTTTCGTAAGACAGATGCCGAACTAGCGCTTTCATACGGCAGCTCCCTTACGGACGTCGCAGGTGAAAAAAAGACCTACTGGCAGTGATAACTATGTACTTTAAAAACAATTAAGATCATCAAGAGCACGTAAACTAAATTCCGATCTAAGAAAATATTGGTCATCCTGACTGCGAACAGAAAAAAATATTTCAACTGTGAGTAAAAGCCTTCAGGCGCTAGACGCCAAAAACATCCTTATACTGCGGAGACGCTGGCCAGACACCGAAAGCACCGGTTCGACCCGATAATTGACTAGAGATGTCGTTTCGAGCAGAGTGCAAGAGCCATAGTGGCGCAGAAGAAACCTCTCACCATGTTTTCTTTCTCAAGTACTCATCAATTTTGTAAGTTAGTATTTCTAGCATATAATACATTTTTGTGAAAGGCCTTGCCTAGGTAATCTTTATTACTAAACGGCTGTAAAGTGTTCAAGCGTTCAGAATACCAGGTCCTAAATATCACTTTACGGCTGCTGATCACGAGGTCACGGGATCGAATCCCGGCCACGGCGGCGGCATTTCGATGGGGGCGAAATGCGAAAACACCCGTGTACTTAATTTAGGTGCACGTTAAAGAACCCCAGGTTGTCAAAATTTCCGGAGTCCCCCACTATGGCGTGCCTCATAATCAGAAAGTGGTTTTGGCACGTAAAACCCCATAATATAAAAAAATATTACTTTACATGAAGCTACATTGCCTAAAAGGGTCACTCTGCATTCGTTGCGCAAACGAGAAATTGAATATAGATATGAAGAACTCGGGTACTATTTTCGAAGGGTACATTCTGACCTCTATTCTTCCTGCCCTTCTTCATTTGAGTTTAATTAGTCAATTAAATGCTGTTTGTGGGATAGGCCCCTATGCAGAAAGAATGACGAAAACTTAATAAAAAAAACGATAGACTAGTTTTCAGAAAATTCAGCATCTGTAGTTTCTTCTAGCTCTGACAACATACAAACTGCGTGCTTATGGAAATTCTCACATTGATTTGCCCAAAAAGTAATTGATCATGCAGTATTATATGCGATTAAACAAACTGCAATTATACATCATAACTTCTCACAGGTCGCATAACGAGAGAGAAAGCCGACACTTTTTCTCCCAATCATGCTCGCGAGACGCTCCACAATGCTTTGTGTACACACTCATGAAATGTGACGCCTCTACAAAATCGTGATAAATAAGTAACATGTTTATTACATTGCCTTTGTTGCATGACGTACGGAATTTTTACCGTTGCGCACTTCAGCAAGCAAAGAGATATATAAACATTTCATTCAATGTTTATGTCTTAGGCGTACAAAGTGGAATGTACTCTTACCTGTCACCTGCGATATATTCATGTAAGGCACCCGTTCATTGGTCTCTCCAAGCATTGCGACACCAAAGCGCTGTCTTCTGCAATTGTATATCAAAAAATAACACGCCATTTCTCCACAGTAAAAATGATCCTGTCTATTTTGTCATGACGTGTCACCCGAACTGCTGCCTTTGTAATTTGCCCTCTTCTCTCATTTTCGCCACATTCAAGCACCCGAATGGCAGCTCTGTGAGATTCAAATAACGCCACTTCATTCTCACTAAAGAGCACCGGCGATTAATTCATGAAAACATAACGTAAAGCCGGAAAGATTAGATAAATACACGAACTACACCGTTCCTCAGTTGGCCTCTACAGGTATTCTGCATACGACGAGAAATTCTCGTACCATTACAACTCATAGTTCCCCACTCCTCCAAGGCCGTCTTCATCGGAATGTCGCTGTGTTCAATTAGGGCGTACTAGAGACTGTAAGTAGTGCCGTGTGCACGACTCTATAAAACATGTGCTCTGTGGCTGCCTTCAATGCGTGGAAAAGCGACAGAGGTTGACTCATATCTTGTGTGTCTTGGCAGCCAGTTGTCGAAGGACGTTATACTGGGCCCTCGGAGTTACTTCAAATCTTGTTTTCGGGCCATACAGGCTTTACTGGAATTTTTCCAAAAGTACGGGACTGGACTCTAGGCATTGAGCATGCGTAACTGCTTGTTATAAGTTTTGCATCCACCTTCTGTCGTCATCGTGACCCATGATGTTCTTCTTTCTTTTCCTCTTTCCCTTCCGTCAGCACCGAGTGCCTGGCTGGAGTGCCATCTCAGGCCGACCTCTGTGTATTTCGTGTGATCAGGCTTTTATCCATCTATCTCCCGTTCAGGTGCAGCTGGAGGTGTGTGCCTTATGAAAGGGAATTTCACAGCACAGCAGCAAGCTCAGTGAGACCTGTAACAGAGCCCGCGCGCGATCCACGACCTTCCTATGTGCATCCTGGGCTCGTTCGCGTGTCTCCTCTTTCCGATGGTGCCGGCCACAGAGTTTCGTGCAGTTACTAGACGGAACCGCTGACTTACGCAAGGTGGTTATATAACAATGTACTGCGCCAGAAACAAGAAAGTTAACACTATTAAAATTATCCGACGGCAGGATTCGAACACAGGAACTCTAGCACAGAGGCCCGATATTGAAACCGTTACGCCAAGGACTCATGGTCAAGCGATACCACTGGAATTAGCAGCGATTATGCGTGTTTGCACAGCCTTACAACCTTTCGCATTGAAAAACATCAATTCTTTTGAAATTTAGCCCGATTCAGGCCCGCATAAAAAGTAATGAACGAAGTCGCAAGAACATGTGAAGCCACAAGCACGAAGGTCATACAAATCCATGTCTATTACCCATCATTCCCATAGTAGCCGAACGATAGCAGCGCCAGAGTTCCCCCTAGTAATTGAAAGAAACTCTATATGATGCAGTCAAGCCAATGTTGGCACAGGGTTGTCAGCATTGCGGCAGAGTTCATTGGCCACTAAGCCACGGCGGTGGCGTGCGGACGGTGTAGAACATCAGACGTTACATTACATGACAGTAAAGTTCGTCCTGTTGACGCGTCCATAAAGATTACTGGTGATTGCGCACTGCACTTGATTAAATTAAATTTGTCTACACATGTCAAATTGAGTTTTAAGGAAGATAACCAGGGCAGCACGAACGTTTTGCTTCACATACATTTCGACATGTGCGTTGGCTCTGCATATTTTTTTTCTTTTCACGACAATCCTTTATTAAATGAACTCTATAAACATTGATACAGCTTACTTTCGAATACAAAACTCTTGCTTGAAGGGCTTGCAGCGTAATTTTTTGTTGTCCTTTTGAAAAGCCTCTGTTTAACGTCACTATCCTACCGTTGAGAAAAAACTTGCATGGCGTTATAATAGTAATACTAATAATAATAATAATAATAATAATAATAATGAATCATTTGCCCAGGAACAACGCTAAGTAAGGCCTGAATGTTAGTGCATGCATACATTAAGAAAAAGAACTTCATGGAAATATAAGTAAAAACGAACACGTATTAAAAATAACGAGCTTGAGAAAAATCCTATATTATATCGCTATTCAAAGTACATCTTTATTTATTCACAGAGCCATGAGCTCGACAAATAGAAGATGTGGTTGTTCAGAATAAGGCATGCTTTCAAAATTAGGACATGCTTTCTGGCCTGACGCTCCATCATGTGAGCAAGTCATAAAAATTTGTGCTGATCAGCATGTTATTCGGTTAAATTAAACTGATGAATATACTTACACTTTTCCTCCAAGCACGTATCTTAAATCGTACAGGAAAGTAATCTTAGTTACTTCCACATTTGCATAATTTACGCACATAATGTCATGGCTCGTATAGCTTCGCTGGTATAACCAGATCCTTTCGGTAGTGTTCAGGAACTGAAATTATTGAAAGCTAATCATTATTCGGCCGCCATTCGAATCTCAACCTGGTAACGTTTAACGTTAGAACGTTATCTAGTGAGGCGAGTCTAGCAGTGTTATTGGAGGAATTAGAGGGTAGTAAATGGGATAAAATAAGGCTCAGTGAGGTTAGGAGGCCAAAATAAGCATACACAGTGCTAAAAACCGGGCACGTCCTGTGCTACCGGGGCTTCGTGGAGAGACGAGAACTAGGAGTCGAATTCCTGATTAATAAGAATACAGCTGGTAACATACAGGAATTCTATATCATTACCGAGACGGGGGCAGGTCTTGTTGTGAAACCTAATAAGAAGTATAAATTGAAGGTCGTACAGGTATACGCCCCTACATCCAGTCATGATGATCAGGAAGTCGAAAGCTTTTATGAAGACGTGGTATCCGCGATGGGTAAAGTCAAAACAAAATACACTATACTGATGGGTGACTTCAATGCCAGGGTAGACAAGAAGCAGTCTGGAGACAAGTGAGTGGGGGAATATGACATAGGCTCTAGGAATAGCAGGGGAGAGTTATTAGTAGAGTTTGCCGAACAGAATAAGATGCGGATAATGAATACCTAGTTCCGCAAGCGGGATAGCCGAAAGTGGACGTGGAGGAGCCCGAATGACGAGACTAGAAATAAAATAAACTTTATACTCTTCGCCAACCCTGGCATCATACAAGATGTGGACGTGCTCGGCAAGATGCGCTGCAGTGACCATAGGATGGCAACAACTCGAATTAACCTAGACTTGAGGAGGGAGCGGATGAAACTGGCACATAGGAAGCCAATCAATGAGTTAGCGGTAAGAGGGAAACTAGAGGAATTCCGGATCAAGCTACAGAACAGGTATTCGGCTTTAACTCAGGAAGAGAACCTTAGTGTTGAAGATAAGAACGACAATCTTATTGGCATCATTAAGGAGCCTGCAATAGAAGTCAGTGGTTACACCGTTAGACAGGATACCAGTAAGCTATCGCAGGAGACGAAAGAGCTGATCAAGAAACGCCAATGTATGAAAGCCTCTAACCCTACAGCTAGAATAAAACGGGCAGAACTTTCTTAGTTAATCAACAAGCTTAAGACTGCTGACATAAGGAACTATAATATGGATAGAATTAAACATGCTCTCAGGAACGGAGGAAGACTAAAAGTAGTGAAGAAGTAACTAGGAAGAGGCAAAAATCTGATGTATGTGTTAAGAGACAAAGCCGGCAATATCATTACTAATATGGATGAGATAGTTCAAGTGGCTGAGGAGTCCTATAGAGATTTATGCAGTGCCCGTTTTATTCTAGCTGTAGGGTTAGAGGCTTTCATACATTGGCGTTTCTTGATCAGCTCTTTCGTCTCACCCACGACGATAAAGTGAGAGAGAATAGCCTAGAGGAATTTGACATCCCACAAGTAACGCCGGAAGAAGTAAAGAACGCCTCGGGAGCTATGCAAAGGGGGAAAGCAGCTGCGGAGGATCAGGTAACAGCAGATTTGTTGAAGGATCGTGGGCACATTGTTCTAGAAAAACTGGCCACCCTATATACACAATGCCTCATGACCTCGAGCGTACCGGAATCTTGGAATAACACTAACATAATCCTAATCCATCAGAAAGGGAACCCTATATACAGAATGCCTCATGACCTCGAGCGTACCGGAATCTTGGAAGAATCCTAACATAATCCTAATCCATCAGAAAGGGGACGCCAAAGACTTGAAAAATTATAGACCGATCAGCTTACTGCCCGTTGCGTACAAAGCATTTACTAAGGTAATCACAAATAGAATGAGGAACAACTTAAACTTCTGTCAACCAAAGGACGAGGCAGTATTTCGTAAAAGCTACTCAATAATAGACCATATTCACACTATAAATCAGGAGATATAGAAATGTGCGGAATATAACCAACCCTTATATATAGCTTTCATTGATTACGAGAAAGCGTTTCATTCAGTCGAAACCTCAGCAGTCATGGAGGCATTACGGAATCAGGGTGTAGACGAGCCATATGTAAAAATACTGAAAGATATCTATAGCGACTCCACAGCCACCGTAGTCCTCCATGAAAAAAGCAACAAAATCCCAATAAAGAAAGCCATCACGCAGGGACATATGATTTCCCCAATGCTGTTCACAGCATGTTTACAGGAGGTATTCGGAGACCTGGAGGGGGAAGAATTGAGGAGAAAAGTTAATGGAGATTACCTTAGTAACTTGTGATTCGCTGATGATATTGCCTTGCTTACTAACTCAGGAGCCCAATTCCAATGCATGCTCACCGACCTAGAGGGGCAAAGCAGATGGGTGGGTCTAAAAATTAATCTGCCGAAAACTAATGTTTAGCAGTCTCGGAAGAGAACAGTTTTCGTTAGGTAGCGAGGCATTGGAAGTGGTAAAGGAATACATATACTTAGGGCAGGTAGTGACCGCGGATCCCGATCATGAGACTGAAATAATCAGAAGAATAAGAATGGGCTGGGGTGCGTTTGGCAGGCATTCTCAAATCATGAACACCAGGTTGTCACTATCCCTCAAGAGAAAAGTGTATAACAGCTGTGTCTTACCAGTACTCACGTATGGGGCATAACCTGGAGGCTTACGAAAAGGGTTCTGTTTAAATTGAGGACGACGCAACGACCTAAGGAAAGAAGGCTGATGTGCGTTACGTTAAGGGATAAGAAAAGAGCAGATTGGGTAGGGAACAAACGCGAGGTAATGAAATCTTAGTTTAAACCAAGAAAAAGAAATGGGTATGGGTAGAACGTGTAATCAGAAGGGAAGATAACCGATGATCATTAAGGGTTACGGACTAGATCACAAGGGAAGGGAAGCGTAGCAGGGGGCGGCAGAAAGTTAGGTGGGCGGATGAGATTAAGAAGTTTGCAGGCATGGCATGGCCACAATTAGTACATGACCGGAGTTGTTGGAGAATATTGGAGAGGCCTTTGCCCTGCAGTGGGCGTAACCAGGCTGACGATGATGATGATGGTCATAATGATGATGATGATGGTATTAAATCATTATTGTACCTCTAAGTTAAGTCGTCATCGTGATGCACTGCGGAAAATTCCGTACAGATAACGCCCTTATAATGTTCCTTCCCGTTTTCGAACAACGAACGTCTTGAGATAAAAGTGCGATAATAATTATTCATCGCGTGCCCACCGCGGTTGCGTGGCGGCTGTGGTGTTCCAGTGCCAAGCACGTGGTCGCGGGGTCGAGTCTCGGCCGCGGCGGCCGTATTTCGATGGGGGCGGAAAGCAAGAACGCCCATCTTTCGCACACTAGGCGCCGTGTTAAAGATTCCCTGGTGGTTAAAATTAATTCGGAGCCCCCACACGACTACGTGCCTCATAATCAAATTGTCGTTTTGTCACGTAAGACGCCAGAATTCAATAAATATTCATCGCCACTCTTTCAAGACTCGAAGCACATCTTTGAAGAGAATCTATACAGTTAAGAAATTATTTATCCCGTGATATAAAAGATCACTGACTGCAATCGGGTGTGTTAAGCCATTAAGAAAAACAAAGGTTTTAGATGCTGTACGGCAGCAACCACAGACATTAAACACATAACAGGGCCTGTTTCCGTGGTGAGCTTCGATTTCCGTCATGTCTTAATTACAGACAACATAACTGTACAATAGATATTCAGTACGACATTTGTAAACCGCTCCCTTATATTTAAACAACATGAGCCCAGCCGTAAATGGAACGTTGATGGCTTCGTATTGTTCGAACGACTTAAATTAGGGCCCATAGGCTGGTAGCCGCCCCCCTTCTTCTTCTTCTCGTTCACGTCCTGAAATTGTATCATGAAGGAACACTAAAGAGAAAAATGGTTGCTTTTGTATCAGTAAGTCTGTTTCACAATACCAAGAACACCACTTTTTCGGCCAGAAGATGCTCGGTAAGCCATAAAAAATTATTATTATTATTATTATTGTTGTTGTTGTTGTTGTTGTTGTTTGTTTGTTTGTTTCGAAAATATATACACATTTAACAGGAAAGGTGAAGCCAGGAGCAGACTGAGAACTGCCACCGGAAAGGACACAACACCTGCCTATATCTTCAGAAGGAAGGTGACAGCACCACAGAAATGGAAGATAGGAAGGAGGGGAGGAAAGAAAGAACAACAGGACAAATCTTGAAGAATAAAGTTGATCACACACAGTCGCTGAAGGTCACGCTACTGCAGAATGTTAAATATGAGAAATAGTACCGACGCTACAAACGTGAACCTAAGTTAGTTAATTCTAGAAAATCGAGTTGAGTGCGATGAGCCTCATCGCATCGAGATGCACAACCACTGGGGTACAAACATTCGTCGAATGTCGCACACCGCAGGCCAAAGAGAAGATAGTCCCTCACTAGCGACATGCGCTGCGCACTGAAAGCAAAACACTTCAATATCAAACACAAAGTACAGAGGGCGACGCCGCCTTGAAGTTTCCGCACCAGCTTGTTTTGTTATGACGTCATGAATTTTGACAGCGTCTGTTAGGTCCAGCAAATTGTGCTCTGAAAGAGCCAAATATGGCAAGTTTAGAGAACGTTTACTCAGCCAGCGCGGCTCAAATACGAAGAAAAGATACTTCGTAGTTCGTGACGTAACAATAGCCTACCGCCGTTCGGGTTTCAGCCGGTAATTGACAAAAAGTAAACCTTTCAGCTTTAATTTCTCTTCTACTATAAGACCTATGTTCATGTAAATAATGCCAACCGAGTTTTCAAGGAATAGTTTATCAGTCTAAATTGATTTATAATTTTCCCTTTAGTGTCCCTTTAACTAAGAACACTGGTGTATTAGTCAGTCCAGTACCCTTGAAATATACATATTTCAGGACATGGGGGAAAACGCGTCACATGAAAAACTGCCCTCCCGCATAGTATCTGTTACTAATGGACCAGCGAAACCTCCTGAGGGAGACTGACGGCGCTAATATTGAGAAGGCTTACGTGAAACACTCCAAACCGCGAGCAACCAATGGTTCGTTGCCGTTGTATGACCAACCTGGAATTCTCAATTTACTACTATTAGGCACTGCTTGTTTGATTTTTTCACCTTCACGGCCCAGATTTCTTTGCAGTCTACTGTTACATTTGGAGATTCTCGTAAAAAAACTCACATATCTCAGATTGTCAAGGTCACCATATGTGTATAGTCTGACCTCTTCCTCTTCTTGTCTAACCTTTACTCTCCTGATTCTTCCTGACGCTCTACCAGTTCTAGGTCTCACCCCTTTGAGGATGAGAACGAAGGTCATTGCTCAAAGCAGCAACCTCTAGATGTCCACGGTACATATAAATAGTAGTCTTGAGTACACTTTGCTGCACATACGTCTGCACAACCTGGAACCCACCATGTCACTATATGGTGTTCCTTTTTGAGATTAAGTACAATGTCGTTCAATTTGATATTCCGTATATGCCCACCATGTCTTTTGTCCAACAGACGTTTCATTGCTTCATGATATCTACTGCGTTCTTCGTCAGCTTTTCATCACTCCGTCAGCTGTATTTTGTCCGCGAGACTGAGCTCCTGGTCGACGGACAGCTTCTGGACACCATAGGCAGCGAAATGCTGGGGGCTACATCGAATATTTGGGGTATTTGTCCTGCGATAATTTGCAACGATTGCTTTTAGACAGCACTTTCGTCCTCCTCAAAAACTCGGACACGACTGACGTGAATTACTTTTGATCGGGGACAATGCTTTCCGCCATTCTATTGGCCTGTGGCGATATAAGGAGCAGTGCCGAAGCATGGCGCCACAACTGTCTCCCCACTGCTGAAGCTTGAACAAGGGGCGACTCGGGGGCAAAATTTTTCTTAGTCGCAACTATATGAGAGAGACAGAGATTTTATTGACAGGAAAGACAGGAAGGTTGACCTCCACAACCATATAATTCCTATACTTTGCTTGGCTTCATTATCTGTTGTCTTCGGAACCATATGAACTCCACAGACAATTAAGCCAAGGATGGCATAGGGGAAATTTCAACTAGTTTTTTTTTAAGTGTACAATGTATAAGCTGAATAGAAATTAAACTTGACGTAAAAATTTCACCGACCAATACGATACTCCCCAATGCAAGAATTCAGCGCAGCTCTATACGTGCTTTCATTTCTCGATGTATTGGCTGGCGCGCAAAATTCTTCTCATACAGCACGTTGCAAAGGGAGCGAAGGGTGGCGCCACAGCATCGCTAATGTGGAGATCGAAAAAGCCAGCTCGTGGGCGCCATTTACAGCAGCCTCAGCTGACAGAACTCCAAGACGGCACGCGCTACTCTGGTTGCATCTCGGGGCCATCGTCTCCGCAGTGCGTTTTTCTTCTCACCCTTGCGTCACGCCCTCCTCCTCCACTTTCCGCCTCATCATTAGGCTGCACCCTCCTCTTGCGCTTTCCTCCTGGCGTTTTCCATCCCACGCTGCGCTCCGCGTTCGCTTTTTCATCTTTCGCTGTGCTAGTTCGCTCGGTAGGTGAACTTTTCCTTGTTAAATGGGCCCACACCAGAGGTCACAAGAAATTTTTCGACCAGTCCACCCCTCGTGTCGCACCGGGAGTCCACCCCCCCCCCCCCCCCAGATTGTTGTGAGCGTTAAAGTCCCCAACAACAAGATTAGGTTCAGGAAGCTGGGGAATAAGGCCATATAATTCCGTTTTGCTCAAATGATAGTTTGACGGTATCTAGGTGGAGCAGAGGGTAACCAATTTATTAAAGACAATTGCTCGCACAGTAACTCCAGAGGCGTCCATACCGGCAAGTGTTGGCAAGCAACGATCTTATCGACAACTATGGCTACAGCGCCAGATGAGGTGTTGGCTTCGTGCCGGGCTTTGAGAAAAATAGCATATGCCCGTAGAAAGTCTGTGCAGCTTTTAAACGTGTTTCCTGAACACACAGTACCTTTGGATCAAGTGTTTGTAAGAGATATTTATTGTCATGAAGACCTCATGAGAAGACATCTCTCATTCCACTGTTGAATTTGTGTACCCATTTTAAAGGGCATTATATTATGTGCTTTAGAAAGGAAAGATTAGATTACAGGACCATTTCCGGGTGCCATGATACGCGGTTTATATCCGTGGCGGTCGCAAAAATCGCGCCACTTTCAAGGAACTTGATGCGTCGTTCGGCTTCCAATTGTGCCTATTGACTCCTGGGATCCACTGGAGTTCCGCTCACTCGAGTGGGGTGTTTTCGGGCTGGGCACTGCCTCGAAAAGCAGGGCCTTTGAGACCGCCAACCCAGATGTCGGTGGATCCTACTTCAGAGACGGTGCAGCAGCATTGGCTGCTGTCGCCTTTGGGCGTGGTGGAATTACCGCAACCACACTCCTTGAGGGCCGGGCCCAAGCCAGGAGTTTCCTGTGGCGTTACCTCCTTACGCGCCGCACCAGTGTACCGTGCGATATGGAGAAATGAAATATGCTCCCGTGCTTGTTGGAAAGGTGTGTTTTCTTTCACATTTGGTGTGATGATGTCTTTTTCATTTTTCCACTTAGGACGGTGTCCAGAATGTGCTGCATGGTCACCATCGCAGTTTCGACAGTGTAACCCGCCATTAGAGTTGTCAGAGGCGTGTTCATGGTCAGCACATTTTGGCAGGTCAGACCGCCTCGGCAGCTCGGCGAGCCATGGCCGAACCTCTGGGATTTCAACATCTACGAGGATTGGGGATGTACCGTCTTACTCGGATTTTAGTCTATCCTGTTTCGTGAGTCTCGTGGTGGTACTGGAGCCAAATTTAGGAATTTGACGCTGCATGGAAATAATGTATCGCTTATTCTTTATTCCTTGCACTTGTGTCGCGTTTTGCTCTTCCCAGCCATCTAGGAGCTCTACTTCATTCAAGTTCGAAAGGTCTCTGTTAGAAATTACACCTTTGGATATGCTCATCGACCAGTGCTGGGTCACAGAGTTTCGTACATCACCAAATACTACGAGACTCGAGGGATTTCCATTCCATATCTTGCAGCCGTGAACGCTGAAATAATTCTGATGGTCTTCTCAGTGTTGCAACTATGAGAAACAGGCAATCGCGAAAGGTTTCCTTGCCCTGGCCAATCAAGTGCAATATTTCTTCCGTCCGCCCTCTTTTGGCAAAAGTACGATCAGAAGGACGATAAGGACGATAATGTATAAATATTTTATTAGTTTCGGTTCTATGCAAGCAACTTACCACCGAGCCTGATAAGGGGACGCTACGAGAGCCGCAGGAAACGCAGGCGCCCGCTGTACATTGTTACTATAACTTTATAGACCCCAGGCTGGATAAACTACACGAGGTTAACCCTTGCTTCCTGGAAAATTCAAAGCAAAAAGCAAGAGAAGTAAGAAGCGGTGGAAAGTGAGAGAGAAATACGAGGAAGAAAGGGAAGGACAGGGAAAGGCAACTACCGATTTCCCAAGGGTGGGTCAGTTCGGGGGCACCGTCTACGTGAAGCGGAGGCCGAACAGGTGTGTTGCCACCGCCGAGGAGCGATAAAAGCTGCAAACACCCAGCGTCGGCTCCATACCTAGGAACCCTTCTTCCCCGGACGCGCCTAAACCACGCACGGTTAAGCGCCGGAGGGTCCAACCCTCGTGTACTCGGGTACGTGGAGACACGACACACCGGACGCCTGGTTAGGCAGACGCCCCCTGCGGGGCATTTGGTTTTTTCAGTTTACAGATTTCTGGCCCAACATTAATGTTACTGATGATTTAAACAGCGGAAATGTGCTCACTAATGTACATTTGTCTGCACACATGGTAGGAGGAATGACAAAAGCATCGGAAGGTCTGAAGTTGATCATGATATATGTCATGCCGCGAGGAGACATATCGTTTTCATAGCATGCTTTAGTTTAGAGTTGCAAGCAGAAAATGCTGTTTTCTCATTCAACGCGTTGAGTTGTCAGTTTGTTTGCTTGCAAGAAATTTAGAAGCTGCCGCAGACAGCGCTCGTTCCAGGTTTGGAGCGATCGATCTGCGTGCGTACAGCACCACTAGCTTGCTTTCGGATACTCTGAACCCACCTAAATTTCATTACGACAGGTTCAGTTCATTACCAAGTCATGCTTTTACACTAACACAAGTGACTTTAACCAAAAGAAAACACTCGCTAAATTCTCAAAAACTATTGGAAGAAACTCCACTTGGTTCAATTGGTTAGCTTGTCGCCTTTCACCAAGGTTTGGTAATTTCTACCGGCGGCTGGTATCTGCTGTGTTAGCAAGCGTCGGCCATACCTCGGACATTGCTTGCTGAAAGTATGAACAAGCACCAGTCATAGGACGCAGACGACCTTATCAGACCGTATCAGGTAACTATAAAAAGAAAGGTGCAGCCCTGCCTCACAACGGAACTCCGCATTTGCTTTTATCCCAAAACACCCTGGCTAGGTAAGTTTAGTATTTATGCTCGTTATATCACTGCAGAATGTCCCTATTTAACTTCTGAAATCAAAACAGACGTTACTGCCTATGTATTGCGAGATGCTATGTGGTATATACTGCACCACGAGTCGCAGTACAGAGTTGCCTCTGAAATTCGCAAGAAGTCGTGTATCGATCGTACCTATACCAGCGTAGCAACGCCACGAACAAGTGCTTGCACCTCTCGGAGAGGCCCGCTAACCACAAACACGTCCCCCTTTTTAACCTTCGCCTCGCTTCAAACGGACTTAGTCTTTAGAAAAAATTCGATGTGGCTCGCGGGGGAGGCCGGACGGTTGCACGCAAAGCGCAATGATTTCAGTGGTTTCGTCTATGAAATCATTGATACCGTTCAAGATAAGGTTATCCGCAGGAAGGACCACTTCGGCTTCTCTGAAACACCTCAATACGACGCCACGATCAAGAAACGCGTGAGCACAGCACCAACCGTAATAGCCGCCGCGAACTTAGATGTCGTAGTCTTTGTTTATTTGGGCATTGTTGGCTGAACATGTAACAGATTCTGGAGTGGGCAATAAAACTTTTGAGCTGCTGCTGAGAGCGGTGCTGCGACGAGCGTACTTGTTTCATCACAGGTTGATGCGAGTAAGAGACACACACTACTGCAGCCTTAATAGGAGGACGACACTGTGTTTGCTGGGAGAAGGAAGTGGGGGAAAGAGTATAGAAGAATAAGGGAAGAGTTAGAGGGGAAAGGTGTCTTCCCATGGGAGGGGGGGGGGGGCTATCACTCGCAGTGGGCGACAGCAGACGCCTGCTGGACAGCGGGGTAACCACCAGCAAATCGAGAACTGTATTGAACACATGGCTTCGGTGGTGGATAGGAAAGATCAGGCCTGCGATGGGGGAGGCAGGGAGGGCCTACTGGCGGATCATAGCAGCGAGTTTTGCTCGTGGCGCTGCATGTACTGGGCAGTGCTTGCTGTTCGAGCAAATATCTGCTTACAGCTCCGAGAGCTCATGGTCAACCCGAAACTACTGGTCCGTAAAAAACTAATGTGATTCCGCAGAGCTTCCGTAGCTGCCCCATAAAATCGACTGCGGGACAGTTGTGCCAAAATCAGTGTGTGTCTGTAAGGGAACGATAATCTAAAAGGCCCAGTGGGGAACTATCATCAGTGCGGGTGCCCTGATGTGCGCCCGACGGCCTTGTAGGATTTCGTCGTTGGCTATAATATGGCTGACATTTGATACCGACAATGCCGTCAGCCGTTCCCCGCCACAGCCATACAAACTCCCAGCTGACCTTGAATCTGTAGCAGGTAAAATGTGGTGGCTTAGACAAAATATCGAATTCGTATTTCAAATAAACCTCACAAGGAGGTTTTGCATTCGAGCGAAGTATACGCAATATGGGGACTCCGAAGCCAGCCGCTTTTACTTGCATTTGATAACACCAACACCGTCTGACGCTGCCTTCACCGCCACATAAAAACCGATGTCAGCTCTTCCTAACAGCATACCTATGAAATTGATCTAAATTAAATTCTGGAATTTTACATGCAAGAACCCCGCTATGATTATCAGGCGAGCCCTAGTGCTGCACTCTGGCTTAATTTTTACCCCCTTGGATTTCTTTTAGCGCCCACCTAAATCTAAGTGCACGAGCGCTTTTTTGCTTTTAGCCCTTAGCTAAATGCTGTTTCCGCGACGTGGAAGGAAAGCCATGATTCCTGCTAAGGACCGCAACACCATAGCCGCTAAGACATCTATTGGTGGGTGTCGCTGTGAAACATACCTACCGAAGTGGTCTTAGCAAGAGGCAAAGAATGTTTGCCATTAAAGTATTGCTAAAGTACTAGAATCTGGTGTACATGAGTCTCCGGCGCCTCCTCTCTCTGCCTGAGTCAAACACCGCATTTGTGCATAAACAGTTGGCACCATGACCGTGCTCTACAGTTGCAGTAATCTTCTATGCTTCATAATCTGTAACGCGCAAAGTTTCCAATAGTTACTATCTCTAATATTCCACCAGCGATGCTATCCCTGCAGCACATTCGGAGCGAAATGGTAATTTTTTAGCTATTTACGACTTTATAAACTTCTCGCAATGCACTTCACAATTCTTGCGAGGGTCACCGACTGACACCGGTGAACATCAAAACAATTAGAGCAATGACTTCATTAACAGCATCATGGTAACAAATTGGTTGAGGATTTTTGTTTTCTCAGCGCTGAAAATGAAATTATCTCACCTCAGTCAGATATTGAAACTTCATGCCAGGAGGTGGAAAGGCTCCATGCACAGCGAGCACGACTATAAGCATAAACTGATAAACGAATATGCAGCACATTTCTATAAAACTTATCTCACACTTTTGCGGCCACCACCTCCCGTACACTGTCTCTCCAAAGGCCTTTGGGAATTATTACAGACTTTTTAAATATCTGTTTTTAATTGTCTAAGCTTTCCTTGTCTTTACTCCTCGCATTGGCAAAGACCAAGTCGCACTAGCCGAGCCTACTTAGCGGTATAATTTATATCTTGTCCATGACGAAGGCGAAATCTAAATGTGTACTTTATAATCAATCAGAAAGGCGAAGTAGCATTGCGGCTCATACAAGCTATAATGTCATGAACTCGCCGTCCAATTAGTAAATATCAAACCCACGAAAGCAGGGCATTCACTGGCTAAATTTCCTCGAGTTCCCAACCTTTGCATGTTCGAATTGTCTCGCTGACGTCAAACAACAGGTCCTTCAATTTATACCCAAAGCAACGTCTGCGTCTCGTTCCACAATCTTTCAACAATGATTCAAGAAAGTTAAACGGACACTAAAGCGAAACAATAAAACTAATGAAGCATTGTTTGAGACCCCTGCAGGCAGTCATTAAAAAATAGCTTGATTATTAGATGAGAAAATGGTCTAAGTATAACTATTTGAATTTCGCGCCGAAACCCCAGTGCCGGTGCGTCAAGGTGATGTCAGGGATTTCAAGGTATGTTTTCGCATTTGGGCCGTGTTGGATGAATAAAGATTCCTGAAACTTGCCATGTTTAATGTTTGGTTCCTTTAGAATACAATGTAGTCAATTGGTTCCTCTATATATAATTAGTAGGCCCTAGAAGCTGCCATCAAAATCCATGACGTCACAGTCCCCAGGTGCGCGAAATTAAGTAGGCGTCGCCATCCGTATTTAGTTCTTGCGCTTATTCTGGCTTATCAAACGTGTTATCGTTGTAAGAGTGGTGCCTTTGGTGTTGTAGAACGGTAATTTACTGACGCAGGAGAAATCATTTTTCACTTTAGTGCCCCTTTAATGTCAATTTGCACCGAGCCCACAAAGGGCGACATGGTAGACATCTGATCAGAACTTCCTTATAGTTTATTGATGCTATGGAGATTGAGGTGACATTGAAGAATGAACATAGAACATAGATTCTACAGAACATTCCTAATGTGAAGAATCCTTGGCATGCACTCCTCTGTGTTCGAGTTTGGTACTTCTATACTCTCCGCACATACCGACGCCGTCGCCAGGCTGCTCGTTCCCACCGAAGCATTGGGAAAACCGTGGAAGTTGGGTAACACGGCAGATTCGAGGCTCTCACGCAGGCAGGGGTGAGGCCCCTTCTCTAGCTGATAGCACAGCTATGCTGTGTCAACAAATTCACTCAACTGCTTTAATAAAGCTCTTGTCCCTCAGAGAAGAAGCGTCGGAGAGTGTGAGGGGTGATAGCATATCGCCGATAGCATCTGACGCCTCGAGTACTGCCGCAGACACATCACGTGATTCCTGCGGCAAAACAATTTTAAAGCAAAGCTTTCTCAGCGACTGCTCCTACATTTTTCTAATCGTGCCCTCTCCTTCTGCTCTGAACACAGCTCACACACTAGAAATAAGTAAATTATGTCTCCGATGTTGGGATCTAAGCTCGCTCTCAGAGCACAAGAGCCCGAACCTTTAACCATTGGCCAACAGCTTTAATTTTATTTATCGTCTTTCTTCAGAGAGCGATCAAATGCGCGGCCCCATCAGTCCAGCATGGGCTGAAAATAAATAGGCATCGAAACTATCGCCTTAACATCGGCTCCTCTAACCTAGGAAGCTAGTCTGGTTACAGGTATCGGAGTTTTTACTCTTTAACCATTTCGATTAAAGATTCGCGGAAGTAACTCCGTAGTTGGCTCACCATCAGGTCTGCGCGACAATATACCATTCTCACCAACCAAATAATGCGTAGGCCCAGCAGTATGTCATGTCAAATGACACGCATAAGGTCGTTACTGATTTATAGAAGCCTAAGACCGAAGCTGTTTTTGCGTAAGTCTATTTTAGAGGCACTGTATTTATGAAGGAGTTACCACCACTGCTCCTTATTGGGTATGTTTGTACCCATTTTGGGGAGCCGATTCTGATAGTAGCGCAGTCTAGAAATGTGGGCCGACATGTGCGGCTGGGTATGTAAGCATGCGTCCCTCGGGCCACCGGACACCGTAATGTTCTGAATATATATATATATATATATATATATATATATATATATATATATAAGTACCGTCAACAGCAAAAGTTTGCGGGATGCGCGAGCGCGTAGCAAAGCGACCGTCCTCCCCTTCAAGCGATGAACCCCTGGTGTCGACACCGACGACTGCACGCATGCGCGTCCCTCCGAGGCTGCAAGCGTGCATCTTTCCGCGCTTCCTCCTTGCGCGCCGGCGATATCCCAATGTAGCCGCGAGGTAGCCCTCTTGCGATATGCGCTGTGGCGGCTTCGACGGGCGAAACAGTGTGAAACGTGTTTAGAAGCGCGAGCTTGCGCGCGCCGCTGCGGCCGCTTTTCGTCGAGTCATGAAACCCTGACGCATGGGTCTGGCCCGGTGGCGAACGCAACAAGTCATTTTATTTTCTGGGCTGCACCTTCTCGTGGTCAATCGTAATTGTTTCTTTCTTTTTACAAACGGTGCGTTCTACCGCAGAAGAGCGTGTCAGAAGAGGCGCTCTATAAAAGGAGACCGGCAAGACGAAAATGGACAATTGATTTCCGTTGTATAAACGAAGTTCTGCCCTTCGAAGCCGCCACGGCGCATATCGCAAGAGGGCTACCTCGCGGCTACATTTCGATATCGCCGGCACGCAAAAAGAAAGCGCGGAAACATGCACGCTTGCAGTCTCGTAGGGACGCGCATGCGTGCAGGCGTTGGTCTCGACACCAAGGGTTCACCGCTAGAAGGGGAGGAGGGTCGCTTTCTCAGGCGCTCGCGCATGCCGCAAACTTTTGCTGTTGACTGTACATATATGTGTACGTATATTCAAATAAATTGCTGACCGGCCGCATTCGAACACAGTACATCTAACCCAGATGCCTGGTACTGTAACAGTAACGCCATGGACACTTCTCCCGCACTACGGTGGGCTGCATAATCAGATCGTAGTTTCGGCGTGTAAAACTACACAAGTTAATTCATTAGATTAACGCGTCATCATAAGTCAAAATGTAGGCCGATCTCGAGGATAGTGAAGTCTAAAACTGTGGGCCAATCCCGCAGATTGTGCAGTAAAAGAAGCGGAGCAGTCCGAGATTTCTCCTAGTCCCGTCGTACGAGAAATGGCAGGAATAGTCCGCCATACGCAGCGAGGCCACTCCATTCTCGCCCTCAACTCACTCAGGAAGACTTTGCCCTTTATCTACGACAACTGCAGGTTGAATAGCCTTCCAACTTCGAAAAGTTACCTTAAGGATGTCTGAAAAAGTGACCTCCCATATATTTATGGTATGGTATGAAGAACTTTATTGGGTCCTGAAGGCCAACCATAGGTTGACGCGGGCCGCTCCCACGTTGGGACTATCAGGCCGAGCCCTTCAGCCACATCGCGGGCCTTCTGGACTGCCCGTAATTGGTCAGAGAGTGATTCGCTGTGTAGTATTTGCCGTCACCATTCTTCCTTGTCACAGCCTGCGAAGAGCGCGGGGCACTGCCAAAGCATGTGGTCAAGAGTAATGATGCCATTGCACTTATTACAGTCGGTTTGAGTTTCCCGCTCCAGATAGATCCTGTTAATAAAATCTGGACTTGGGTATGTTCTTGTCTGTAGCAAACGTAATGTGACCGCTTGGGCTCTGCAAAGCTTACCGTGTGGCAATGGGTATTCCCTTCTGCTTAAATAATAATGCTTCGTGATTTCGTTATATGTTAAATATCGATCCCTGTGTTCCCTGGGTGAAATGTAGGTTGATCGGTCTTGAAGAGCAGGGCTAGAAATTTCTCGTGCTGCTTCATTTGCCACCTCATTGAGGTTTCTCCGAGCTCTGTCCACTACCCCCAGATGTGCAGGAAACCAGCGGATTTCTATCCTCTCACTGTTGACCTTCTCTAGTAATTTTGTTGCTATCCGTGTCACATATCCGTTGGTAAAGTTGCTTATGGCTGTTCTAGAGTCGCTGTAAATATGTGTGCACCGATTAGCCCGGATGGCTAAGGCGACTGCTACTTGTTCTGCTACTGTTGGGTCCTTGGTATAGACGGTGATGGCATCCCGTATGTTACCTTGAGTGTCTACAATAACGGAGGTATACGCATCCTTATTTTTAACCCGGGCAGCGTCAACGAGTACCGCCTGCTGCTTATGTTGATCTATGTCTTGAAGGAGTGCCTTCGCCTTTGCCTCCCGTCTCTTGAGGTTATGTGTCGGGTGCATGTTCCTAGGGAACGGGGGTCCTCTTGATTGTTTCTCGTAGCCCCGCTTGCAATGGTGCTAATATTTCTCCTTCGTTGGTGTGGTTGTTAATTTCTACGCCAATTTCTTCAAGTAGCGCCCTCCCAGGTCGTGTCCCCATTTGTCTCTCTTGGTAGGCCACCTGTTGAGCGTCAGCTATCTCTTCTAGTGTGCTATGCAGCCCTAGGCGCAATAAGCTATCATTGGCCGTGCTGGTGGGAAGTCCTAGTGCAGTCTTTCTAAGTCGTCTCATTAAAGCGTTTAGCTTGTTCTTATCAGCCTGTGTCCATTGTAGCATGCCAGCCACGTACGAGAAGTGGCAAAAGGCGAATGCATGTACCAATCTTATGGCACTGTCTTCTCCTAGCCCCTTATGCTTGTTGGTAACTCTACGCCGAAGCCTAATAACTTCTTCTGACGTGTTAGAGATGTGTTGTATCATCCTGCAATTAGATCCATTCGCTTGCAGGAGAAGTCCTAGCACTCTAATAGTCTCCACCTGCCTGATTGGTTCTCCATTCTTGGGGTATATGTCAATGCGGGGTTCTACCTATGGGATATATCCGTTCGGCTTGCGCCCACGCTGACTGCTCCGTAGTACCATTAGTTCTGATATTTTAGCAAAGCAGGGGCCCTATAACGTAACACTATTCCAATATGTTTCTATTCCAATCTCCTGACGTCAAATTTGCGTAACCACCGACGCATGCACCCGGCAGTCACCCGCGGGGTTGTCTGAACAGACCAATCACATGCTCTCTTCATTCATAGGAGGACACTTTTGTTTGCTTGAAAAACGAATAACATTGCCTACACTGAGCGGCTTGTCGTATCTAATAGGCTGACAATAGGCGAGGAGAATGCTCAAGTGGAGAGGGATTCGATGGGGCAGAGCCAGTGCACTGAAAATCGATAACCGTATGAAGAGGGCGGTGCCGGCGTCTGCGATCGGTCCGCTTTCCTTACTTAACTTGCGGTGGCTGGTCGAAAATCGCGGCGGCATGCAACGGAAGCTTAAGAATGATGCTAAAACGGATCCTCAGCGAAGAATAATTCCCCGGATGAGATCGTAAAGGTGCCGAAAGTGCTCGAAAACGTTACGCGACCACGAATGAAGTTTTATTATACGCAAATAAACCCATGCTCTCCGGCAGGTGCGAGTAGCCAGCGCCTGAGCGACCGGCGGCAGCCATGTTTTATTCCTTTCGGAATGGGGCAGCCTGCGGTTATTCAGAAGAAAACTCAGTTTTGTTCGGCATATTAATCCGTCTTTAATGCATACACGTCACTTTGACGCGGTGAGTTCTCGCGGTTTTGTGACGTTGCGTGACAGGCAGGTGGAGTGGGTGCAGCCCGAAAGCTTTTGACCAATAGCCGGGGACTAATGGCGAAAAGGCGTCGAATCATAAATAACTACTTTTCTTTTTTTCGGTCAAATCATGCATAATCAGTGTGTACACACCATATCAGATGGGGGAGGTATCGCGGTTTTCGTGACGTCGCGTGACGGACAGGGGAAGTCGAGGTGGTCCAAAAAAGTTTTTGACCTATCGCGGAGGGCTGATAGCAGAAATGGAATAGAAAAGTTTGGAATAGTTTTATGTTATAGCGCCCCAGTTCAGTCCCATACCCTCAAGTGTTGTTTCCTCCACATAAATGCTTTCCTGTAGTTTGGTCTCTGTTTGTCCCATATTACCTTCGGCACTCCAGATTGTTACATCATCTGCATATATATAGCAAAGTGGATACCCTCAATCTGCGCGAGACCAGCCACTTTTGACATTGCCAAATTAAATAACATGGGAGATAGGACAGACCCTTGTGGTGTCCCACGACTCCCAAGTTCCAGAGTTGTCGATTGGAGTTGGCCTAACCTGAGACAAGCAGAACGGCCACGAGAAAGGCTTCGACTATATTGTGCAATCGTTTACCCAATCCCATCTCCGAGAGGATATCCAATAGGGCCCTGTGCTTGATGCGATCAAAGGCCTTTTCTACATCCAGGCCTAGAGGAGGTCTGGTATGTAGCAGGCTAGCAAGAATAAGGTGATGTTTGATTAAAAGCATTGCATCTTGAGTCGAAAGTCCAGGACGGAAACCGATCAGGATATTCGGAAAAACATTTCTGTTTTCTACATACATAGTCAGTCTGTTGAGTTTGACATGCTCCATGGTTTTGCCCAGGCATGATGTTAACGATATGGGTCTTAGGTTATCTAGATTTAGTTGCTTGCCTGGTTTGGGAATGAGAATTGGGTTAGCAATTCTCCATTCCTTCGGATAATCACCATTTTTCCAGAGTTCGTTGAAATACTCTGTTAAATATTTTATGGAATCATCGTCCAATTTTTTCAACAGCCTATTGGAAATGCCATCTGGACCGGCAGCAGATCTACTGTTGAGGTCGTACAGGGCTGCGCGAACTTCGCTTTCTGTGAAGTCTTGATACATAGGCTCACAGTCTTCCCCTGTATATTCAGGCGGGTCTGTACTCTAATTGCTATCCTTAAGCGGTAAATATTTAGCTGCAAACCGATCCAGAATGGCCTCCTCCGTTGTGTCCTGATTCTCACGATGGACGAGTCGTGCTACTGCTGTTCTCCTATTAGATTTCGTGTCGTTCTCATGAAGCAAATGTCTAAGTAAGTTCCAATTTCCACCACGTCTGATTCGACCATCTATGGAATTGCAAAGCTCATCTTATTGTTGTTTCTGTAAATTTCTGGAGTGTTCTTCAATCTCCCTATTCAACAATGCTATGGACTTCCTGAGTCTCCTGTTCAGCCGTTGCGTTTTCCATCTTTTTAACATAGATAGTTTGGCTTCAATCAAGTGCGCCAGCCTACTGTCCATGATTTCGATATCTTCCTCTGTGGTAATATCCTTCGTTACCGCCTTTACATCTTCGCTAAGCTGAGTGATCCAAGTTTGGAGTGTTTTCTTTTCTCCTGTCTCTGTCTCAGTTCTGCTTTTCCTTGCTTTCCGAAAAAGATCCCAGTAAATGTAGTTAGAATGCTTTATCTCATTACTTGGTGTTTCCAATAGTATTTGTAATATGTGATGATCACTACCCAGGTCAATATTGGAGTTATTCCAGCCAGCGTTCGCTAAATTTGATACAAAAGTAAGGTCTGGGGTGGAGTCCCTGCATGTAGATGTACCACACCTAGTGGGATAAGCTGGGTCTGTGATGAGGGAGATATTAAGATCTCTAGCTAGGTGCCAGAGTCCATCCCCTTTCTTAGTATTCCAGTGATATCCCCAGGTTTGATGTGGGGCGTTGAAATCTCCACCAATAATGAGTGGAGCGTGCTTAGTAGCAACCATAGTCTTATTAAGAAGTGCCCTGAAATTCTGTTCCATGTCGCTAGGGTTGCTATAAACATTGAGACAAAAGAGGCTTTGCGGTTTGCTTCTATTCCTTTTCAAAATAATTTCCACAAGTAAGTATTCTAATTTGTTTAGTCCAAGGCACGAATCATGTTCTATGTAAGGTATTTTCTTATCTACGAGCGTGGCTAGCCCCCTACCCGGCTCTTTGCCCCTGAATGTCGCTTTGTATCCGGATAGGCTGATGTCAATCGCCAAGGTTTCCTGCAGCATAATTATTATCGGTTTGTCTGGAGAGGTTTTTATTAACTGCATAAGAGGTGCTTTTTTGTGATAAAATCCTCGGCAATTCCATTGCCACACGGTAAAGCTCCCCCTGCTAGCCATTGCTTATTGAACCCGCCTTACTGCTACCCGCTAGAGTACGCTTCGTAGAACCCCCCGACGTGCCAGGGAGCGATCTGACGCTTTCTGCTTCTGAGGGTAGGCATTCGTCGTCCTCGCCTCGCGCTTCTACTTTGGTAAGCCTCTTTTTAGCCGTCCGTCTCCATTTCCATACCTTATCAACTTTGAAGGTAGTTTTATGTATCGCATCTCCAAGTTGTTTAATCGCCTCCTTGATCTCTTCCAAAGCAGAGCACACTGTCGTTTCTACTGGGCTTATTGCCCGCGTCTTTGGAGCTGGTGTGTTTTCTTCATCCTGACTGCTGTCATTATTCACCGGTTTGGCTATTGCTACTTTTGTGGAGCTAGTCTGCGAGTTCTTGCGAAGTTCTACAACCTCCTTAGTAAGTTCTTCATTTGCCTTTCCCAGATAAATTCATTCTTTAATTAGCTGTTCTACCCTGGCATCATTATCTCCGACCGGCCGCCCCGCACCGCTCTCCGCAGTCCTCCCAGTACCTTTCACTTTGTCGGTCCAGGTTGTTGCAGATGTCGTCTTGTCGCCAGGCATCTGCCCTCCTCCTTCGAAGGGCACCTGCACTTCACGTGATCTGGAGCGGCTTCTGCCCTTCGACAGCGAGCGGCGTCTTGACTGTGTGGGGCTCCTTGAGCACGTGCGCCCCCTGGTGCCCGTTTGGGCATCCCATTGCAGCTGAGCTGATGTCGCCCCCGGTGCAGATCGGTTGCGTTCTCGTCGTCGAATTTGCACCACGTTTGGAATTTATACGGCGGTCGGCAAGTCTTGTCGCCAGTTGGGTGGTCCCTTCCACAGGATTTGCAGTTAGGCGCACACATGTGATTGTCTTCCGGGTTTTGAGTTCCACATCCTCTGCACTATACCACGTCCGGTGTTGGACATACATCTGATCGATGTCCAATCTTTCCGCAAGCATAGCAGACATCAAATTGCTTCCTAACAGGTAGCACCTTACAAGGGTCGACCCGTATCTGACATAATTAGGCACCTTGAGCCCATGGAACAGAACAATGACCGAGCCCATGGATTTAATACGTTTGGCTGCCAATGCCAGTGGGTTAAAGTCATGCACAATTTTCTTCTTTATCGTGGCCTGAATGTCTCTGAGGACAACTCTCCGAATCACCCATTTACACGTGGTATGCGGAGCTGCCTCGTAGGCGTTCACTTCATATTCGGTTTCCCCTATAACGATTGACCTGATTGCCTGGCAGCATGACTGGGATCTGGTGTACTAACCACCACGGTGTTTTGCCTGAAATTAGGGCAAACGACATCCACTCGGGTTTGTTGCGGAATCAGGCCGATGCTTCAATAATCGCCAAGCCTATCGCTGTGGTGCTCACTTTGCTCAAGTTGAGACCTCCTCGTGGGCGGATGATGATCTTGCTGTGCTCCTCGGGCAATTGGGGCATCCTTGATGCCTTGACAATCCGATTTCTTATAATCCGATATATCTATAAATACGTTTTCAATTGTCTCGTGTTTCCTACAAAAATAAAACAGTGATTGCTCCAACGTGCAAACGTTCCTTTTATATTCATTTATGGCTACATATACAGTATTATTATGCCATTTCAAGAAGACGCTTTCTTACAGCTGCACTACCGGCTGTTTCTTTTTAACATATTCAGTACTTCTTCCCATGCGCCAGCATTCTCTTGGTTTCTACAAATATTGCGGGAAGAACCATATCACCGGAGAACTTATACACTTGTAGTTGCAGTTATACACTACATTCTCACCCCCAGCTCAATCAGGAATACATTGTCTTCGATCTACCACAACTGGAGGTTCAATAGCCTTGTAACTTTGAAAACATATTATAACGATGTCCGAAAAAGTGACCTCCCATCAATTTATAAAAATGTTTTTAATTGTTTCGTCTTTCCTAGGCAAATAAAACAGTGATTCCTTCAACGCGCAAACACCTTTTATTTCTTTATGGCTACATATAGCGTATTAGTATTCCGCTCAAAGAAGACCCTTTCTTACACTTCCACCAACAGCTACTTCTTTCTAACACATTCAGTATGTTTTCGCATGCGCCAGCATTGTGTTGGTTTCCACAAATAGTACGGGAAGAACCACATCACCGGAGAACATATACAGTTGTTTTTTTTTTCCGACGCGCCACAGAGGCATTCCAGGGAGATAAGCGCCTCTAAAATAAAACACGAATTGTGCATTTCGGTGATATAGCGAAAAATAAATTGGTGGATACAACTTTCCAAAAGAAATTCTCGTAATGCCAAAGCGAAACTCGTATTCTACAAAGCAATGGCAGCTTTGTTGCAGACTCGCAAATACAAGGCCACAAATGTGCGCAGTCCTCTGTAATTTACAGTGCCGCTCGAAAGGCGAACTGGTGACCGCGATAGAAACCACGTGAGGCCAGTGCGGCTGCGCAGCGTAAACAGCCCCCCCAGAGTCTAGCAGGCGTCGCTGAATGCGTGTGTGGTGAAATGGCGTCGCTAGAGCCCCGGCGACGTCACGTGAGCGCCCATACGCTTGTTAAAAGGCGAGCGGATGAGCGAAAACTGCGTTTATTGACGTCGCCTTTGAAACGGGACCGCGAACAAGTTATGCCCTAGTCGATTTGATTTCACGAGGTTTTATTCTAAATCCAAATAAATTGAAATGTTAATTCCTCCTGGATACTTTAAAAACACACAACGTTTCCGACCACTCGTTGCACCACTAACGGCTTCGCCATAAACCAGGGGTATTAGTTTTAATGAAGCTCCTTTTCTTTGCGAAAACGCCGACGACGAAGAGTGACTCAGATTGAGAATCCCCGTATTTACAAAACTCTGTCGACTGCTTTGTCAGCGGTGTACTGACGTCATCTGATGTCGCCTTTTTCGGGATGAGTAATAATATCTTCCCAACAGAGACCGTCCCAGCAGGGGCGTCTGCGCAAGCAGGCGTTTGGTGTGTTGCGACACCACGTACCCGAGCACACGAGGGTTGGACCTTCCCGCGTGTAGCCGTGCGCGGCTTAGCCGTGTCTGGGGAAAAGGGGATCCTGGGGGTTGAGCCGATGCTGGGTGTTTGGACCTTTAAGGCCCCCCGGCGGAGGCAACACACCTCTTCGGCCTCGGCTTCACATAGACGGCACCCCCGGACTGACCCACCCGGGTGAAATCGGCAGTCGCCTCTTCCTGTCTCTTCCTCTCGAATCTTCGTCTTTATCTCTTACTTTTTGACCTTTCCTGTCTTCTCCTCTCTTCCATTTACTTCATTCTCCTCGGCGGCAAGGGTTAACCTTGTGTGGGATAGCCAACCTTGGTTATAACAGATTTGGTTATAGTAGTGTCGTACAGCTGGCGCATGCAAGCCGTCTTTTCACGGTCCTGCAGCGTCCCCTTGTTGGGCTCCATGGTGGGTGGCTGGTGGCGCTGCCGAATTTTTACACATATCTATGGCAAGTTCTTTTCCAACCCTTCCTGATCGCCCTCACAAACGAGGGCGCACCGAAGAAGTTTTCAAATTTTTTGGCCGAAATAATGACAATTTTCCAAGATTTCATGTTGTACATTCAGAGCAAAAAGAAAAGGCAGCGAGAATGATCTCACCTTTTCTTGTTGCAAAGACACTTAGTGAAGCTTTTGGCCCAGGTTATAAAGTCTCTAAGTTGGCAAGTGGCGACCTCCTCTTAGAACTGCGTGATAAGACACAGTACGAGAAACTCTCCAATCTAGTATCATTTGGGACTCTTCCAGTGACGGTCACAGCGCACCGCACAATGAACACCACCCGCGGAGTCGTTTCCGATGCCGATCTCGTGGAACTCACTGAAGCCGAACTACTGGAGGGCTGGAGCGATCAGAATGTGACCAATGTCAAGAGAATAAAGATCAGGCGCGATGGCAAGGAGATTGAGACAAAGCACTTAATTCTAACTTTTGCATCAAGTATACTACCTGAGACCATTGAGGCTGGCTACATAAAGATCCGAGTCAGACCGTACATCCCCAATCCTCTCCGATGCTTTAAGTGTCAAAGATTTGGCCACAGTTCACAGAACTGCCGCGGCCGCCAGACTTGCGCAAAATGTAGTGCCCAAGAACACCCGTCTGACAACTGCGAGAATGCTCCACACTGCGTGAACTGTGATGGGTTACACGCCGCGTATTCGCGGTCCTGTCCATCATGGAGAATAGAAAAAGAAATAGTCACAATCAAGATTAAGGAAAATATATCGTTCAAAGAGGCACGCAGGCGCGTAGCATACCTGCCCAAGAAAACCTTTGCCGATGTGGCGCGTCAGGGGGCAGCGTCACAACGGCCTCCGGCGGCTGTCCGACCCACAAGCAGTGAGTCGGCAGTTACGCCATCTGCCCCCGCGGCGGTTGCAGCTAGCGCTGCTCCGTCAACACTGCAAGGGGGACCATCGACCCCGAAGGTGGGCGCAGGCGAGGCTGCCCCAACCACCCCGGCCCCTTCCAGCGCTGGCAACAGCCGGCGCAGCCAAATCCCGCAGAATGCCCCATCGACCTCCGGGCTGGTGGGCGCAGGGGTCTTGCCCTCCAAGGCGGGACCCTCTCGAGAAACTTCTCGCTCGCAAGAGCACGTGTCCGGCGCCTCACAAGAGGCAATGGACACTACACCTACCCTCAAGGCGCACCAGGCGCCTAAGGAGCGGCGAGGTTCCCTCGAACGCTTCAAAAAGAGCAAAACCCCGATTACAGGGCCTCGAAAGGGCTCTGTAATCTAAGACATTCCTTCTGTTTCCGTAAACACAGCCCCAATTTACCTTAAACATGGATACACAAATCATTCAATGGAACATCAGAGGTCTCCTTAGAAACCTTGATGATTTGCAAGAACTCATCCACAAACATAATCCAAAAGTGCTGTGTTTACAGGAAACACACTTAAAATCTAAACACACAAACTTTCTCCGTACGTATGTTACGTTTCGCAAAGATCGCGATGATGCCGTCGCATCATCGGGTGGTGTTGCCATTCTTACTCATAGAAGTATTGCGTGTCAACCTTTACAGCTACAAACGCCCCTTGAAGCAGTGGCGGTTCGAGTTGTACTACTAAACAAACTCATCACCATTAGCTCTCTTTACATACCCCCACATCACAAATTAACGAAACAAGAATTTCAATCCTATATAGATCAATTGCCAGAACCTTATGTTGTTCTCGGCGATTTCAATGCGCACAGCTCCCTGTGGGGCGACTCTCGTACAGACGCGCGAGGTCGCCTCGTTGAACAGTTCCTTTTCTCTTCTGGTGCTTTTCTGAATAAGGAGGAAGCGACATACTATTCTCTTGCAAACAGAACATTTTCTTCAATTGATCTTAGCCTAGTCTCCCCGTCACTACTGTCTGAACTTGAATGGGAAGTAAACGACAATCCTTACGGAAGCGACCACTTCCCAATACTACAAAGAACATATAAAGAAAACGAATGTCTACCACAGGCTCCCAGGTGGAAAATAGATACAGCCGACTGGGAGAAATTCCGAACTCTCACCAGGATCTCATGGAATGACATGGCCTCTTTAGAAATTGATGCTGCCGTTCAATTTTTTACAGCCTTCATTATAGATGCCGCATCAAAATGCATATCTGAAGTAAGTGGTTTCGCATGCAAACGGCGCGTCCCGTGGTGGAACGACGAGTGTAGGACCGCCCGTAAGAAACAAAACAAAGCATGGGGGTTGCTACGCGCCTCTCCCACTGCGGAGAATCTTATTAACTTTAAAAAAGCAAAATCTGAAGGAAGGAGAACGCGCCGACAGGCCAGAAGAGAGAGCTGGCAGAAAGTTTTTATCGGGTATCAACTCTTATACTGAGGAGGGGAAAGTCTGGAACAGGGTTAACAGGATAAAAGGACGACAAACTTATTCACTCCCTCTAGTAAATACACAGGGCGATACACTGAAAGATCAGGCCGACTCACTTGGGGAGCACTTTGAGAGTGTATCAAGCTCAAAACATTATTCGCAATCCTTCCTAAAATATAAACAAATAGAAGAATGCAAGCCACTCGTCAATAAATGCCGACAGAATGAACCGTACAATTGCCCTTTTAGTGCTGCCGAGTTGAAATATGCCTTGAGCGCATGCAAGAGCTCTGCACCGGGATCCGATAGAATCATGTATGAAATGCTCAAAAACTTACACAATGACACGCAAGTAACACTACTTACACTTTTCAACACTATCTGGGACGCAGGGTACCTTCCAACGGCATGGAAAGAAGCCATTGTGGTCCCTGTTTTGAAAGAAGGGAAAGACCCTTCTTCAGTGGCAAGTTACCGCCCGATAGCCCTCACAAGCTGCATGTGTAAGGTATTTGAAAAAATGATAAATCGGCGACTCATCCATTTCCTTGAACAAAACAAAATGCTTGATCCCTTTCAGTGTGGCTTCCGAGAAGGGCGCTGCACAACCGACCATCTTGTACGTATTGAAGGACATATTCGTGACGCGCTTGTACACAAACAGTTCCTCTTATCGATATTCCTCGATATGGAGAAGGCGTACGATACGACTTGGCGCTACGGAATCTTGAGAGATTTGTCGGAAATGGGCATTCATGGTAATATGCTAAATGTAATAAAAAGCTACTTGTCCAGTCGTACCTTCCGGGTGAAATTCGGCAGTGTGCTGTCACGCCCTTTTACACAAGAAACTGGTGTACCCCAGGGAGGCGTGCTCAGTTGCACACTTTTTATTGTTAAAATGACAACGCTTCGTGCGTCCTTACCACCAGCCATTTTGTATTCGGTCTATGTGGACGACATTCAAATAGGCTTCAAATCCTGTAACCTCGCAGTATGCGAGAGACAGGTACAGCATGGCTTGAACAAGGTGTCAGGGTGGGCAGAGAAAAATGGTTTTAAAATCAATCCTCAAAAAAGTTCATGTGTGCTGTTTACAAGGAAGAGAGGCCTAGTTCTGGATCCTTGCTTACAAATGTGTGGACAACAGATTCCTGTAAACAAAGAGCACGAATTTCTAGGTATTATACTCGACAATAGACTCACTTTCGTCCCACACATTAAACAACTGAAAGAAAAGTGTCTGAAAACAATGAACCTAATGAAACTTCTATCCCAGACTACGTGGGGTAGTGACAGGAAGTGCCTAATGAATCTGTATAAGAGCCTCATCTGGTCACGATTAGATTATGGTGCCGTGGTATATAACTCTGCCGCCCCAAGCGCGCTAAAGATGCTAGACCCGGTTCACCATCTAGGCATCCGTTTAGCCACGGGCGCTTTCAGAACAAGCCCAATTGAAAGCTTATATGCCGAATCGAATGAATGGTCTCTCTACCTACAGAGATCATACAACAGCTTTACATATTTCCTTAAAGTACGCTCTAATCCTGAACATCCATGTTTTGATAACGTTACCGATATGACGTGCGCTACACTTTTCAGCAACCGTCCCTTCATAAGACAGCCTTTTTCGCTGCGTGTGAAGGAGCTTAGCAATGAAATGCATGTCCCACTCCTCGAGCATCGCTTAATGCACACAATCAAGCTCTTACCTCCTTGGGAGTGGAAGGTGATACAATGTGACATATCCTTTATAAAAGTTACAAAGCACGCTCCTGAGGCCGAAATCAGAATGCATTTCCTAGAACTCCAACACAAGCATTCCTGTGCAGAGTTCTACACAGACGCTTCGAAGTCAAATGCCGGGGTATCCTATGCAGCCGTCGGCCCATCCTTCTCGGAATCAGACGTACTGCATCCGGAACAAGCATATTTACGGCTGAGGCCTACGCATTACTCTCTGCTGTGAAGCATATAAGAAAATCAAAACTTTCAAAAGCAGCGATCTATACAGACTCCCTAAGCGTCGTGAAGGCCTTGATGTCAGTCTACACACACAGAAATCCCGTAGCCCCGCAGGGGCGTCTGCGGCAGCAGGCGTTTGGTGTGTTGCGACACCACGTACCCGAGCACACGAGGGTTGGACCCTCCCGCGTGTAGCCGTGCGCGGCTTAGCCGTGTCCGGGGAAAGGGGGATCCTGGGGGTTGAGCCGATGCCGGGTGTTCGGACCTTTAAGGCCCCCCGGCGGAGGCAACACGCCTCTTTGGCCTCTGCTTCACGTAGACGGCACCCCCGGACTGACCCACCCGGGGGAAATCGGTAGTCGCCTTTTCCTGTCTCTCTCTTCTCAAACCTTCGTCTTTATCTCTCACTTTACATCTTTCCTGTCTTCTTCTCTCTTCTCCTCACTTCCTAGTTTCCTGGCGGCAAGGGTTAACCTTGTGTAGCTAGCCAGCCTTGGTTATGCTGTATTTGGTTATAGCAGCGATGTACGGCTGGCGTTGGCAGGGTTTCTCCAGCAGGAACTTCTGTCACGTCCCCCTGTTGGGCTCCCTGGTGGGTGGTCGGCATCGCGGCCGAAAACCCAACTGTACCTATGGAAAACGCGTTTCCTAAACTACCTGATCGCCCTCAGAAACGAGGGCGCACCGAAGAAGTATTTCAGTTTTTCGGACGCCAAGTCCACAATTTTCCTCGTTTTCATGTGATCCACACAGAAAAACCAGCTAAACAAGTCCGAACAATCTCCCCGTTCCTTGTATCTAAGACCCTTACCGAAGTTTTTGGCCCAGGTTATAAGGCGTCGAGGATGGCCAGCGGTGACCTCCTCTTGGAGCTCCGTGATCAGAAACAATTTGAGAAACTGCCTAAACTAGTATCATTTGGAGAGACCCAAGTAGTAGTAACCCCGCACCGCACGATGAATACCACCCGCGGCGTTGTCTCGGACGATGATTTGCTGGAGCTCACTGAGGCTGAACTCTTGGAGGGCTTCAGCGAACAAAATGTAATAAATGTCAAAAGAATCAAGATAAGGCGCGAGGGTAAAGAAATTGCGACCAAGCACCTAATCCTCACCTTCAATTCAAGTGTCCTGCCCGAATCAATCGAGGCCGGGTACATCAAGCTCCGTGTCAGACCGTATGTACCGAATCCCCTAAGATGTTTCAAATGCCAGCGTTTCGGCCACAGCTCGCAGAGCTACCGGGGCCGCCAAACATGTGCGAAATGCAGTGCCCTTGAACACGCCACTGAAGCTTGTAAGAACTCTCTCCACTGTGTGAACTGTGAGGGGGATCACGCCGCGTACTCGCGGTCGTGCCCCTCCTGGAAGAAGGAAAAAGAAATTGTAACCATAAAAGTAAAAGAGAATATATCGTTCAAAGAGGCACGAAGGCGGGTAGCAAACCCGCCAAGGAAAAGCTTTGCCGATGTGGCGCGTCAGGGGGCAGCGCCACAACGGCCTCCGGCGGCTGTCCGACCCACAAGCAGTGAGTCGGCAGTTACGCCATCTGCCCCCATGGTGGTCGCAGCTAGCGCTGCCCCACCACCCGAGCAGAAGGGACCATCAACCCCGAAGGTGGGCGCAGCCGAGGCTGCCCCAACCTCCCCGGCCTCTTCCAGCGCTAGCAACAGCCGGCGCAGCCAAATCCCTCAGGGAGCCCCATCGACCTCCGGGCTGGTGGGCACAGGGGTCTTGCCCCCCAAGGCGGGACCTTCCCTGGTAACTTCTCGCTCACAAGAGCACGTGTCCGGCGCCTCACAAGAGGCAATGGACACTACACCTATCCCCACGGCGCGCCAAGCGCCTAAGGAGCGGCGAGGCTCCCTCGAACGCTCCAGAAAGGGCAGAACTCCCGTTACAGGGCCTCGAAAGAGCCCTGTAACCTAAAGCATCACCTCCATTTCCATACACACAGCACATATTTACTTTCAATATGGATACACAAATTATTCAATGGAACGTCAGAGGTCTGCTTAGGAACCTTGATGACGTGCAAGAGCTCATTCAAAAACACAATCCAAAAGTGCTGTGTCTACAGGAAACACACTTAAAACCAAAACACACAAATTTTCTTCGACAGCACATAACTTTCCGCAAAGATCGCGATGATGCTATGGCATCATCTGGCGGTGTTGCCATTGTAATTCAAAAAAGCATAGCGTGTCAATGTTTACAGCTACGAACGGCCCTCGAAGCAGTAGCGGTTCGAGTTGTCCTACTGAACAAACTCATCACTATTTGTTCGATTTACGTACCCCCGCATTACCAACTAAACAAACATGAATTTCAGTCCTTGATAGATCAATTGCCAGAACCTTATCTTGTTCTTGGCGACTTCAATGCACACAGCAGCTTGTGGGGAGACTCTCGTATTGATGCGCGAGGTCGTCTCGTTGAGCAGTTCCTTTTTTCTTCTGGAGCGTGCCTTCTCAATAAGAAAGAACCCACATATTACTCTCTTGCAAACAGAACCTTTTCGTCAATAGATCTTAGTATAGTCTCCGCGTCTATACTGCCCGAACTCGAATGGGAAGTTACGAGCAATCCTTACGGGAGCGATCACTTCCCTGTACTGCTAAGAACATCTAAAGAAAATGAATTTCCTCCACAAGCTCCTAGGTGGAAGATACATACAGCCGACTGGGAGAAATTTCGAACTCTTACTAACATCTCGCTGGCTGATATGTCTTCTTTAGAAATCGATGCAGCTGTGGCGTACTTTACAGCCTTCATCATAGATGCCGCAACTAAATGTATATCACAAGTAAATGGATTGGCAGGCAAACGGCGTGTCCCCTGGTGGAACGACGATTGTAGGATCGCTCGTAAGAAACAAAATAAAGCGTGGGGGTTGCTACGCGCCTCCCCCACTGCGGAGAATCTTATCAATTTTAAAAAAGCAAAATCCCAAGGCAGGCGAACCCGCCGACAGGCCAGAAGAGAGAGCTGGCAGAACTTTTTAACAGGTATCAACTCGTATACACATGAGGCCAAGGTCTGGAACAGGGTTAGTAGAATAAGAGGGCGACAAACATACTCCCTCCCTTTAGTAAACACACAAGGCGAAACCCTGCAAGACCAGGCAGATTCACTTGGGGAGCACTTTGAGCGTGTGTCAAGCTCAATCAATTATTCCCAGTCCTTTCTTAAACGTAAAGAAATAATAGAACGTAAGCCAATCATACGAAAATCCAGGCAGAATGAACCGTATAACCGGCCTTTCGGTATTGCCGAGTTGAGAGCTGCCTTGAACACATGTAAAAGCACTGCACCGGGACCAGACAGAGTCATGTATGACATGATCAGACACCTACATACTGACGCACAAGTTACACTTCTTACACTATACAATACTATTTGGGCTTCGGGATACCTCCCATCCACATGGAAAGAAGCGATTGTGGTTCCTGTCCTAAAGCAGGGAAAAGACCCTTCCTTGGCGGCTAGTTACCGTCCGATAGCTCTAACTAATTGTCTGTGTAAGCTTTTTGAAAAAATGATAAATCGCAGACTTATACATTTCCTTGAGCTCAACAATATACTCGATCCTTATCAGTGTGGATTCCGAGACGGGCGGTCCACAACCGATCACCTTGTGCGCATGGAAGGAAATATCCGCGATGCCTTTATACATAAACAGTTTTTTCTATCGATATTCCTCGATATGGAGAAGGCATACGACACGGCATGGCGTTACGGGATCTTGCGAGACCTGTCGGAAATTGGCATCCGTGGAAATATGCTGAACACAATTGAAAGCTATTTGTCAAATCGTAACTTCCGAGTAAAAGTCGGCAATGAACTCTCACGTCCCTTTAGGCAGGAAACTGGTGTACCCCAGGGAGGCGTGCTCAGCTGCACTCTCTTTATCGTCAAGATGAACACGCTACGTGCTTCACTACCACCTGCCATTTTTTATTCCGTATACGTAGATGATATACAAATAGGCTTCAAATCCTGCAACCTCACAGTATGCGAAAGACAGGTACAGCAGGGCTTGAACAAGGTTTCCAAGTGGGCAGACGAAAACGGATTTAAGGTCAACCCCCACAAAAGTTCTTGTGTTCTCTTCACAAGAAAGAGAGGCCTGGACCCAGATCCTTGTGTAGAACTGGGTGGACACCAAATTCCTGTCAGCAAAGAACACAAATTCCTTGGTGTTATTCTTGACTCTAGGCTCACATTCATTCCTCACATAAAACATCTTAAAGAAAAATGTCTAAAAACAATGAACCTACTTAAAATCCTATCCCACACAACATGGGGTAGCGACAGGAAGTGCCTGTTAAATCTTTACAGGAGCCTAGTTCGGTCGCGAATAGACTATGGAGCCGCAGTATATCACTCTGCCGCACCGAGCGCACTTAAGATGTTAGATCCCGATCACCATCTGGGAATCCGTCTGTCCACTGGCGCATTTAGAACAAGCCCTGTTGAAAGTTTGTATGTTGAGTCCGATGAGTGGTCACTCCATTTTCGGAGAACTTACATCAGCTTCAACTATTTTCTCAAAGTGCGCTCTAATAAGGAACATCCGTGTTTCACAACCGTTAACGACTTGACATGCGAAACACTTTTTCATAACAGACCCTCTATGAGACTTCCTTTCTCACTGCGTGCAAGAGAACTTAGCACGGAAATGGATGTCCCAGTTCTCGACCAACGCCTAATGCCTCCAGCTAAGATAGTACCACCCTGGGAGTGGCAGCTGATACAGTGTGACACATCCTTTGTACAGGTCACTAAACATGCGTCAGAGACACATATCAAAATGCACTTCTTGGAGCTCCAGTACAAGTACTCGTGCACAGAGTTTTATACAGACGCTTCTAAGTCGCATGCCGGGGTGTCCTACGCAGCCATTGGGCCATCCTTCTCGGAATCCGGTGTACTGCACCCTGAAACAAGCATATTTACAGCTGAGGCCCATGCACTATTGTCGGCTGTGAAACATATCAGAAAATCAAATATTCAAAAAACAATTTTATTTACAGACTCCTTAAGCGTCGTAAAAGCCTTGAAGTCACACTGTAAAAACAGAAACCCCGTAATTACTGAGCTCTATTCCGTCCTCTGTAGAGCGTATATGTCTAACCAGCATGTCATTATATGCTGGGTGCCTGGACATAGGGGCATCGAGGGTAACGTTCTAGCAGACCAGATGGCCACATCAATTTCATTGCATACAGTCAGTCCTACTGCTTCGGTCCCTGTCACGGATCTGAAGCCTTTTTTAAGAAGGAAACTGCGAAACCACTGGCAACGTAAGTGGGACGCAGAAGTAAATAACAAACTGCACGTGATAAAGCCACAGTTAGGTTCTTGGCCCTCCGTAACAAAATCACGGCGAACAGATGTCCTATTCTGTCGCCTCAGAATAGGACACACATTTGGCACACACAACTTCTTACTCACTGAAAATGATCCTCCAACCTGTGGTAGATGCGGGGAGAGGCTGACCGTCCTCCACGTCCTCCTGGAGTGTCGGAAAGCCGAATCTGATAGAAAGAAACATTTTCCGTTAGCATACCGGCAGCATATTCCCCTTCATCCTGTAATGTTACTCGGCCCAGAACCGCTCTTCGACACTAACGCAGTCCTAAGTTATCTGAAAGATGTTGTGTTGCATGTTGTTAGCCCCACATGTTCGTAGCGTCTCCTCTCTTCAGAGGATGGCGCTGTGATAGTTCTTTCGTATAGCACGTGCCTCTAGGCCCTTGTGTCTCAAGGGCTCTGGCGAGGCAACAGTGCTCCAGGCATTTTTACTATCTCATATATTTTCTATTCTGCATCATTCTTTTACAATGGATTTTAATGTTCATAGTATTCGTCATTTGTCATCGCCATAATTTTATAGCAAGTAGATTTTACGCACTCTACAGCGACTATTTTTAGGCCACTTTACAGCCAAATCACATCTTCCACAATACATTGTCAACGTCACCGCTTGTCATGGCGCTCTTTGGCCAAGCCTGGCCCTTGCGCCACAAAACACCACACATCATCATTAGAAATCCTGTACTTAGTGAACTCTACACCATCTTGTGTAAAGCGTACATATCTAATCAGCGTATCATTATATGCTGGGTGCCTGGCCACAGGAGCATTGAGGGTAACGTTCTGGCGGACGAGATGGCCACGTCAATCGCATCGCAAACTGTTAAGCCTACCGCTGCGGTGCCTGTCACAGATCTGAGGCCTTTCTTGCGAAGGAGATTGCGGGACCACTGGCAACGCATGTGGGACGCGGAAACGAATAATAAGCTCCACCTGATAAAACCACAGTTGGGATTCTGGCCCTCTACTACAAAATCGCGCCGAACAGATGTCCTATTCTGTCGTCTCAGAATAGGACACACGTTTGGCACCCATAATTATCTGCTTACTGGAAGTGAACCTCCAACCTGTGGTAGATGCGGGAAGAGGCTGACCGTGCTCCACGTCCTTCTGGAGTGTCGGGAAGCCGAATCTGAAAGAATGAAACATTTTTCCTTAGCTTACAGACAGCACATCCCTCTTCATCCAGTAATGTTCCTCGGCCCAGAACCGCTTTTTAACACAGACACAGTCCTAGGTTTTCTGAGAGATGTGGTCCTACATGTTATGAGCCCCATGCATTCCTAGCGCTTCCTCTCTTTAGAGGATGCCGCTGGGATAGTTGTACGGTATAGCACATGCCTCCAGACCCTTGTGTTTCAAGGGCTCTAAGGAGGCAGTAGTGCTCTAGCATTTATTATAATCTGATATATTTTACCTATTGTATCATTCTTTTTAAGTGCATCGAAATGTTCATAGTACAGGTCATATGTCATCGCCATAATTTTATTACACAGATTTTACGCACTGTAGAGCGTATATTTTAAGGCCCCTTTACAGCCACGTCACACCAATTTCATAGTAATCATAGTTACACTGCACACCCACTACCACAGACATGGCGCTCTTTGGCCATTCCTGGCCCTTGCGCCATAAAACCCCATACATCATCATCAACAGAGACCGTGAAAGTTGGGTCTCTAAATTTCATTGTTAAATGTCAATGTGACTCAGCATAGACGAGCGAGGAGCTGCGACGATTTGCCCTTCTGCAACCGTTTGTTTGATAGTAAATGTATTAGCGCCGGGATAACGTAAATCTGTTTTATTCCGAATACGCCATTAGACCTGCATGATAGGTCAAAATGTCAATGTGATAGGTCAAATTACCGAGCTCGGCCGCGCCTGACGTAGGCTTCCGTTTATTGAAACATAATTCTGTATACTCAGAAGGTACTTGTGCTGGTGTTTTATTCTTGCAAATATGTTATTGCGTCCGCGTAGCATTGAAGGTTGCAAGTCCGACGCAGAGTTTCATTTACATAGAAGTAATATTGTGTTATGTCAGTGTTATGTTTTATTTCCTTTCTGCAAATATGTTGTTCTACACGCACAAGGCGTTCATGTTTTTGTAAGGTGCAACAACATGGTCTTCACAGCGATGCAAGTTTTTTAAATAAATAAAAAACGAATTCATGTCGCTTGTTGCACTCGAACTCTTTGTTTCACCTTAATGCCATTATTAGCAACAAAATCCGCGCGAACTTGTTGGCCTAGTTCGTGCTTGCTGCAAGACGTCATGTCAACTAAAATAACTTACTTTAACACTTTTTTCGCAGCCAATTATGTCTCCGAGAAAATCTGTTAAGCCTTCGGAACATCTACAGACGACGTGTGCACCTGTGGACGAGCAAATGCGTACCATCGGCAGTCAGAAAAGGCTTATGGGCTTACAAAAGACACGGCAAGCGAACACGGTGGGCCAGCATGAAGTGGCGCGTGATACCTCTCTTTAAAAGTTGGTAATTATCTTGCTCTTGCCCAGCAGCAGCAAGATATTTTATGTGTTCGCCGAATTTCATATGTTAGCCGTATTTTCTCAATTTCATACCCTGGTGAAGCGGCAGGTAGTGGTTCCGCCTAACCTAAGTACCCAATAAAGTGGGCTCCGTTTAACCCAAGTTCACAAACTTTGAGCCCAGGGGCGTCCAACGAATGTTGATACCATTGTTCCGTTTATTCAGTATTGCCGTTTAAGTCCACCTATAAAAGCAAATAGTGGTGAGTACGTTTACAGCTGTCAGTGTTTGCACACAAACAAGATGTTTGGTGTTGAGTTTACATTCATATGCAAGGAAAAGTGTGTTGGTGGTGCATTGAACTTTAGTTTCCTGATTACCTACGAGACAAGCGCAAAGAGGAAAGCTTAGATCGAGGCTAAGTACGAGATGAGCAACGAATATGCGCAATAGTCGTGTTGTATTTCTTGCACTCTTGCTTTTGTATTGCTGCTACCCTTCTTTTTATGACCTCATTTAGGAAGTGTCAAATTGATGTTAATGAATATTGGTACATCAAAGAGATGATGTTATTTGCATTGACCGCCAGAAACGAAGTCCTCCAGTATGCTTGCAGTGTTCTTGCAAGTACTTTGTCAAAGGGGTCAACTTTAGAGAGAAATTTGCAGCACGAAACTTACAATACCACGAAGGATGTACAAGAACATGTTATTCGCCTCAAGACAGGTAAAATAATCCCAGTATTTAAAAAAGGTGACCATAAGTGCGCGAATAATTATCGTCCTATCTGCATTTTGTCTTTCTTTAGTAAGGTCATTGAAAAACTTATACATAATCGCTTAACTAAATACTTATCCAAATTTAATCTTTTAACTCCTGATCAATTTGGTTTTCGTGACAATTTTTCAACTGAATTAGCGCTTATTACATTTACTGAGAGGGTCAAATTAGCCATCGATCAAGGCCTCTTAGTTGGTGCTCTCTTTATTGATTTCACCAAGGCGTTTGATACAATTAACCATCGTATTCTTTTAAGTAAACTTGAATCATATGGAATTTCTGGACCGCCTTTACAAATAATTCGCAACTACCTAATTGACCGACAATATATAGTCGAATTTAATGGTGTCTTGTCCTCATCAAAAACTGTAAATACAGGTCCCTCAGGGATCAATACTTGGGCCACTTTTATTTCTCATATTCATTATTGACTTGCCAGAAATATTAACACATGCGCACTGCCTTCTTTACGCTGATGACACCACCATTTTCGCATCTGATAAAAATTTATTTGCATTGCAGGATAAACTTAACGCTGACCTAACGAATGTTCATTCATGGTGTGTAAAAAAGAAGCTAACCATCAACCAATCTAAGACAACATTTATGGTATTCCATTCTTCAAAATCTTTGCACATTGACTCTATTGTAGTGTCTCTAAATAATAATGTATTTGCAAGACCCACGTCTACTAAATTTCTTGGTGTAGTACTAGATGAAAACCTAAAGTTCCAGTGCCATATTCAATCACTTATTCAAAAAATCTCATTTGGTATTCACATCATAATAAAAACTCGCTCTTTTTTCCAGCAAACCATTCTCATGTCTTTATATTACGCGTATATACACAGTCATCTCTCATACTGCCTGTCATCTTGGGGTAATACATATACCACACATCTTCATCAGTTAGAAGTTTTGCAAAAGCAGGCATTACGATTAATTGCATTCCAATCACATACATCTCCCTCTGCTCCAATATTCCATTCCCTAAATGTTTTACCTTTACGCATGTTATTCAATCATAAGCTGTCGCTACTTATGTTTCGTCTTATAAATACCGACTTTAATATTCCAGGTTTTAATCGCTCTAGCCTCATCAATTATAACAACACAAGATTTTCAGCTCAACTCAATCTTCTTCTTCCAAAACCAAGAACTAACTATGGGAAATTTACTGTCGCGTTTTCAGGCATTTCTGTTTGGAATTCTATACCATCTGACATGAAGACATCTACATTATTATCATTCAAGCGTAGAACGAAGGAGCATTTCATGAACACTTTATCTGACGCGTAGCATAATTTAACAAACCTAGAATTAATTAGTATGTTGTTCACTTTAACATTACGCAATGTACTTTTCAATTACCGAGTTACTAAATTTTGCCTTAATTGATACTTCTCCTCGTTGTTAGCTTTACGTGCCATTTATCCTCGTTTGAATTGTTGCATGTTATTTTTAAGATTTCTTCAATTATTTTTCTTCTTTTTAACTATGTGAATATACCTGTGATATTGTTAACAGATTTTTTTTCTATCTTATCGTTTATTTCCGATGTAGAAACTGTATAATATATGACATTGACTCACTGTTTGCCACGATCTTACTATCCCCTTTTCATGTTTTGTTAGGAGGTCCCCCCGACAGTTGTTACTTCGGGACCTCCGAATGTGTACTTATACAAATCTTGTATTTGTTTTGTCAAAAATAAATATTGATTGATTGAAAAAAAAATAGAGCATACAGAAGCGTATAAATGTGACGAATCTGATGTATTATTCTAGAGATATGAAAGGGAAACATAAAATTTATTCTGACTTGTTGACGTAAGCGTCGCGCGATATACGGTATATGAAATCAGCCTCTTCTGGAAATCGACATGATACGGAACCTGGAAGCATTGACCACCGTCATCTTTGTAGCACCATAGTTGCGAGGCGCCTCTATGTTGTGAGGCTGGGCGATCGTAGCCATGTGGCTATTGTTGACAACGAAGTGCAACAACCGCGTTCACAGTCAAACGTATTGATCATAAACTTTCACCACAATTTCAGGGATGCGCGGTTTGGTGGCCGTAAAACCTGCTCCCTGAAAAATGACCTCGGAGGTGCTGGTAAAGAATTGCCTATAGATAACTACTTTCTCTCCCACTTTTCATCTGCTGGCCAAAGAATATCAAATAATTTTAATGATTTCTTTTCATGCAAGCCTGTTCATGCTTCATGAGGGCACATGTAAGCGGCAAACGGAGGCCTCAGGAGAGCACCTGAACTTGTAATAAAGCAGGTGGTGCAGGATGTCCAGGGTACCCAAGGTGTAGTGAGGGCATCAAAGGTCGAAGAAGGGCGGCCCGTCCCACGAAACACAGAACCTCTTAAAAACGTCTTGAAACGTCTACAAACGCCTATGGACGTACTGAATATAGAATTTCTTCTAAACATAACCTCAGCACTTGGAATACGCTAGTATATGTTCTATCTGCGGCAAAACCCACTACTGGTGTCACTAGAGTCTTTTTGGTAAACACATTCAGAACGTGTAACTCAAGAACTTTTCTAGATCAGTTTGTCTAAAAGTGCATAAAATGCCAAACGACGTGTTAAAAGTGCGGTTTCCGTCGGCCGTCGGCGTTAGCGAATAAAGGACGCCACAGACAAATCGAACTTGTTGGAAGAAACATAATAAGTTGGCTTTAATGTTAAATAATTTCACATCAGAACTTCAACAATCAGGGGGGTGTTATTGTTTTCCATACGGGGCGCGCACTTGACGCCTGGAAACCATTCTTCTACGCTCGCGCAGCAGTTACTGACAGCAGCAGGAGCGAAACGCCGGTGTTGCGCATCGGTGTCACAGAGCCACCGCGCTGCGATCACTTCGGCGGCACGCTCCAAATTTGTCAGACATCTCATTCCGTGCTGGAAACACTGGGTGGCAGGAAGTTTGAAAAAACGGCCACGGCCGCCAGCAATGCCTCGGTGGTGGGTTCGTTATGCCAGTTGTGCGTCATTCTAAGCCGTTCCGTGCATTTATACTGGATATTAACAGGAGTCATTTAGCTCTGCTGATGCTGTTAGTCATGTGTTTTGCATCAGTGCTTCGTGACATCGGCTGCATTGCGTGTTTTCGCCGTCGGCTTACTACCACAATGGCGGGATCTGCTTTCGCCGCCTTAGTGTCTCGGTGCGTCTTTGTACGTCGCACGTTCCGATAACACTTTTTCCGGTAAGTGAAATACATTGCACTTCATTTTTCGTCAACAATGGGAATATTTTTAGTTGTTACCCGCGACAATTCTTGATGGATGGGCTCTACTGCCCTGCGGGTTTTCGTCATCTTTACTTTTATACGAGGGTTCTCCTTGTGTTCAGCCGTTCAGAACTACCGCGCTCCACGACTTCCGCAACACCAGTCAGAACTTTGCCCCGCTTGTTAGTCTTTGTGGTTAACGTAGTACGAACTAACCGAAGAGAGCGCATTCGAAGACGACGCGCTGGCTGTAATCTTCAACCAGACTGAACTCGCCCTATTTTGTGTCCTTTTGTTCTTGCATGGATTACAGCATTGCGTATGCGCGCGTGTGTGTCAGTGACTATGCAGTTTGTAGCGTTCCCACTTTATAGTAAAACAAAAATATAACTGCAATGTTTACTTCATCTATACTATTCCAAATGCAATTGTATGCTGATGTACAAATTTCACATGTGTTTTGTTCTAAATAAGCAGCAAAACTTTTAGCCTAGTAGGTGCTTCATCTGGGAGTGCAATCACGACTGCTTGGCATTTATTATTGAATGACTGTGACTGGGTCAGGGTCACCTTATTTGTAATTGCAAATCTGTCTTTCAACTGACTTGATGCTCTCTTATTTTGTTCTTTTCACTCTATAGACGGCTGGACATCCGTCTTGTACCTTGGCGCTAGCTGGATGACGGGACCTCATCATGATCAGTGTAAGCCAATGTACTGTAGCCTCTCTGGTCCTCCCAGTGCTTTTTATATGGGTTAAAGCTAGGGAGCGCTTCGTGGTAAAATAGCTAGTTGGTGTCTCACCAACTAGCTAATTTTTTTTTGCAATGGTCCCTCATAAGCTGCCACTATTATAACCAATTTCTCAGTGCCAGTGTACATACACAGTTCTACTAATATTTAGTTTCCCTAAGCCTTAAAAAATTTACCTGTAGGTAGTCACTGCTATGTAAGAACTCAAAAATTAACTCTGTTGTGTCATATGAGTATTCCATACATGAGTAAAAATTTGCTACAACAGTGTACATTAAACATTGCATCCCTAATGCACAAATGTATTCAAGCCAGCATTTGATTAGTTCTGTATTCTAAATATTTTCTGTGTGATTTAATTTCTATACAGGAATTTACTGTAAAGCATCAGCAAGCACTCTAATTTAAGATTTATGTGTGCTGTAAAAAGTGTGCTTTGCCGCTAGAACTGATAAAACATGGGCCGAGGCTTCCATACAAGGACGATCTTCAATTTCGCTCCACCACGGTCAGCACTTGGCCGGCGCTTGCAAAATGAATCACATTAGGTAGCTTGTGCCAGACTGTTCTTTAACCTTATTGTGAGGAGATCACACAGTCATGTGTGGAGGCGCCTGCGTCTGAGATATAGATTGCGCTGCAACATATGTGCGTGTAGAACAGGATGATGCTGAGGTTTCCAGCAGTTTGCAGAGGTGCTTTTAAAATTTTGTCATAACTATAATTTTACCTGTGCTGTTTTTGTCACCTATAACAATAACATCATTGGAGGTGTTATCAAAATATAACAGTCTATTTGCCCTAGCCCATTAGCCTGCCACATTTGCCTTTTCACTAGGTGGGCAATTATTCAGCATGGACCATTACTTGAATACACCTTTTTGTGTGCAGTGGCTTCTCAATCGCGAGTCAACATAGATGCTCAGAATTACGTGAAGATATAGATGCACTGATGAACTTGCTACCTATACGAATCATTTCGCACTTTCTCGCGCAAACAGCATGTTAACACTTTCAAGACAATGGGCAATGTTATCGTTTGATCACATCATAAGATACTTTCAATTTTGTATAAAGTGTTTGTGTGCAGTATGGCCCTAAGCCAGTTAGGGTCACATGAAAATATATCAACAAAAGTGATTGATCCAGCTAGGAATGTGGCTTTGGAACACTACTTTATCACCAGTCCTCCTTTGCATGCTACCTGCTGGCTCTGTACTGTGTCATGTTTAAGTTTGAAAGAAAGGCAACAGCTAGGCAGTGCAAAATGCCAAACTTGCTTTTAGTTCAACAATATAAAACGCTATGTAACTTTTTAATTTAGTACATCATTTACCTGCTGAGTGTATTACTGTTTTAAACTGATTATATTTTGCAGGAAGCTTCTCAGACTTCTTTGACAGTCTGATAAGTGGCTTTTTAGCCACAAAACACCATATGTTAATTTAAAGGCTGCCTTTGACTCTGCTATGCAATTTATTAACTATATGCCAGGAAATATACTAGTCAATTTAAACATCATCATATACATACCTTAAGATAACCGCAATTTAAGAGAAAGGAGTGGCTTAAATTTATTTTTAATGAGCCAAACTTTTTATTTAGTACATATTGCTAATTGAAGTTCGAATTTCAACAGTTCCATTTCTTTCCTTGCCTTTTTTCCTCTTCTGTGCAGGTATTACTTGCCTATGTCTACAAGAACCGTCATGCATGGCCTGTAACAGCAAGCTTTTGTGGGCAGCAAGTGCTCTCCTACGAAGGCTGGCCTGCTCTGGCAGCGGCGGCAATCATCTTCAAGATTTATCCATGATCACCTTTGCTGCTAATTGTCACTCTTGTTAATTACACTTTCTGCATCTTTTCTTATTTATTAGGTTATAAAGCATCACTATGTGACATGGTATGAAGTAGATGTCTTGCTGCATTTTCGCTTGCAATCATTTTTTATGCATGAGGATCTCATCGTGCAGTGTATAAAAAATAACAGCGTATTATGATTTATCTTTCAGTTCTGGTAACATGCAACGTGCAAGGAATTCACTAATGGATGGTATGCCGAAGAACTGGCCATTATTTCTGCGTGATGATGTGCAAGTATGTGTGGTTACCTTACAAGGGGCACCCACAAAGTAAGTTATAATTTACTTTTAAAAGAAGCGTGGACATCAGAAAAGATATATTTATATTGCTAGTTATAGTGGTTCCCAGAGTGTTTTTCCAGCTGTGTAGTGTCCTTTGTTTCTTAACAATTATTTGCAGCACAGCGTTGTATCGTATACTGGTGTAAAGCTATTGTGCCCCCTGTAGCTGAAACCAGGATGTAATTTTTGCCTGAACTGCAGCATCACTGAAAAACTTTTTCCTTGCTATAAACTATTACAATTTGGTGGGCACCTAGTAGGACGAATTTTTTTTTCAATAATGACGTGTTTCAAGCAGAGATGTTCTTGTTTAGGTTAATGGGCGAACAATGGTATGATATCCGTATACAATACAGATCTTGTTTTATTTGCAAAACAATTCTGACAGGCGGGCGGCATTCAATTGATTGGTCTAATTAAGAAGCACTAATTGACCAATGAGGCTGTACTGCACTATCCCCATGGTTCACATCTGGAAAAACTACCTGTGCATAACTCTATCCGACAATACAACTTTTTTTTCTGATGTCCATGCCTCGTTTAAAATAAATTGTAACTGTAGGCAAACGTCGTGTTAATGTAACAGCTGCCGCAAAATTCTGAAGCAATGTCCAATAAAAGTCTTCAGTTGTTCTTGTCAAGCTGTCCATTAGCCAACTTTTAGCGTAACGTTAGCAGGGCTTACCGAAGTCTTCAGTTGTTCTTGTCAAGCTGTCCATTAGCCCACTTTAGTGTAACGTTAGCAGGGCTTACTGAAGTACTTCTAGACGTCCATGGCTGCAAAATGTATTGATCATGACAGCTACTAGACTACTGAATTAACTGTTCAAGACATCTTTTAGACATCAAATAGCTGATTGCGTGTTTCGTGGGGTGGATTGGGGCCGCGGTGGCCGAAGCGTGCCAGGGGGTGTTCGCATAAGAAATTGGCTGTCCACTATCGCGGACAGCCGAACTTATGCAGCCCTAGCACGCGCAGGGCTCTGCGAGCCCGAACCCACGGACCAGTACGGATTCTAGCTTTCGTGCCCTGGAGGCGCCACCAATAATGCGAAATAATGACACTTTGTTAAAATTAGTAAAAAACACGATTGAATAAATATAATTACGTTCATGCGTCAACTTGTGACGACAAGTTTAGCACTACCACGCCCCGCTACTTCTGCAACACCAGTCAAAACTCTGCCTCTGAAAGTACGTTGGACAGACGTTCTCGCGCCTGCGGCGATGGTGCTGAGGCAGTCATCGTCACCGGCGGCCTTTGACCCACTTGCGTTCAACCGCGGTTGCTAAGATGCTCTGCCTTCTAGATTTTCAATATACGCGGCCCGGACACTACTATAGTCGCAGGCTATGATCCGCCACGACTGACTTAGCACGAGCGCCGCAGGTTCCAGACGGTCTGTCCGTCACAGCGGGGCGCGAAATCGTGCGTCAATGCCCGCTGCTTCACCAAACCTACTGCGCCGGCAGCCAGCGTCCGAACGTAAAAACCTCCTCCGCAGTGCCTAGGCAGATTCATATGTTCAAGGAGCAAATGCCCCCAGATTTTCTCTCTCGTGCCCGCTCTTCCTCGCGCCTGCGCAGAAACGGCTGGCGTTCCCTCAAATGAACACCTCGTCTCCTATCACGGCATGCGCTGAGAGCCTCTAGTTCTCAAATCGTCGTCATGCCGCCGTGAACAAGCCAGAAAATGAAAAAATAACACACAGATGTGGAAAGACTTGTTGTGTACCATTATGCGTGTCATTGCGGTGGAAAAAAAGCAATGAATGATTTCATCTTTTTGCGAAAGAAGCAAACGACACGCAACGGAGAGCCACCTATATAAGCAACTGCGCATGGAAAACGTGACCGCTGATACAGCATCTCTTCGTAACGTTTAACTGGGTACTTGTTTCTCCCAGGCGCACCGAACATTGCTTTCAGTATCTTGCTGTTGTTTCAAATCATGCTGTGTGCATCGTTTAGGCAGGCACTTTAATAAATTATAGTGATGTACGCTTCAGTTTCATTTCGTTTTGTCCGTTTAGAGATTTCTGACCCAACATTAGTGTTACTAATAATTTAAAAAGCAGGAATATTCTCGCTATTGTACTTTTGTCTGCAAGCATGGTATCAGAAATGATAACTACATCGGAAGCTTTGAAGTTTATCATGATATATGTCATACCGCGAGTTGACATACTGTTTTCATATTATGCTTTAGTTTAAAGTTTTAAGCTGAAGATGCTGTTTTATCATTTAACGCGTTGTGTTGGCAGTTTATTTGCTCGAAAGAAATTTAGAAGCAGCAGGAAACATCGCTCGTTCCTGGATTGGAGCGTTTGACCTGCGCACAGCACCACTATCTTGCTTTCCAACAATGTGAACAGACCTAAATTCCATTATGGCAGGTTCAGTTCGTTTCTAAGTCATGCGTTTCCACTAATACAAGTGGTTTTGACCAAAACAAAAGCCTCACCAGGCTTTGGAAACCTGTAAGTTCTTTCGATTGGTTGTTCACTTCTCGCATTTAGCTGGGGTTTGAGAGTTTCTCCGGGTGGCGGGTGACCGCTGTGTTAACAAGCCCGGGCCCTACCTAGAACATTGCTTACTGCAAGCATGAACAGGCACCAGTCGCTGGACATAGTTGACCTTATCACACGTATCAGCTAACTATATAAAGAAAGGTGCGGCCCCTACCCATTTGTTTTCCCAAAACAACTCCCATTTGTTTTTATCCCAAAACACTGACCAGGTATTTTTACAGTTTTTATTCCCGTTATATCATTGCAGAATATCCTTATTTAGCTTCTGAAAGCAACAGAGACATTACTACCTATGTATTGTGATATGTTATGTGTTATATACAACACGATTCGCAGTACGGAGTTTCCTATGAAAGTCGTAAGCAGTCGAGTATCGCAACTATACCAGTGGAGCAGCGCCACGAACAAGTGCTTGCACCTTTCAAGAAGGCCCGCTATGCGCAAAGACCTCCCTTTTTTTAACATTCGCCTCGCTTCAAAGGCTCTTCGTCTCTGAAAAAATCCTATGTGGCTCGTGGGGAAGGCCGGACGTTGGCACGCACAGCGCAACAATTTCAGCGGTTTCGTGTATGAAATCCTTGAGACCGATCAAAATAAGGTAATCGGCAGGAAGGACCACTTCGGCTTCGACGATACACCACAATACGACGCCACGAACGAGAAACGCGTGAGCACAGCACCAAGCGAAAGAGCCACCGCGAACCTAGATGCCGTAGCCATCTTTGTTTATTTGGACAGTGTTGCCTGCACAAGTAACGGATTCTGGAGCGGGCAACAAAATTCGTGAGCTGCTGCTGACAGCGGTGCTGTGACGCGCGTACTTGTTTTATCACAGGTTGATGCGTGTAAGAGACACACACTTCTGCAGCCCTTGTGGGTGGACGACTCAGTGTTTCCTGGGAGAGAGAAGTGCGGCAAGAGAGGATAGCAGAGTAATTGAAGGGTTATAGGGCAGAGGTTGCTTCCCATGGCGTTACTCGTAGTGGACGACAGCAGAAACCTCCTGGACAGCGGGGTGACCTCCAGGAAATCGAGAACTGTAGTGAACACATGGCTTTGGCGATGAGTAGGGAAGATCAGGACCGCGAGGGGGGAGGCGCCGAGGCCCTACTGGCGGAGCGTAGCAGCGAGTTTTGATTGTTGCCTTGCGCGTGCTGGGCAGTGCTATCTATTTGTGCAAATATCTTCTTACAGCTCCGAGAGATCGTGGTGAGCCCGAAACTACTGGTGCGTAAAGAAAATAACGTGATTCCGCAGAGCTTCCGAAGCTGGCCGAGGAAATCTACTGCAGGACAGTTGTACGAAAAGCAGTATGTGGTTGCGAGGGACGGATCATCTAAAAGGCCCAGTGATGGGCTGTGACCAGTGCGGGTGACCGGAGGTGCGCCCAGCGACCTTGTAGGATTTCGCAGCTGGCTATTTTTCTGACTGACATTTGATACCGACTATGCGGTCAGCCTTTCCCCGCTACAGCCATACAAACTCCCAGCGGACCTTGAATCTGTAGCAAGTAAAACGTGGTGGACTAAACAAAATATCGGATTAATATTTCAAATCAACCTCACAAGGAAGTTTTATACTCGAGCGAAGTATACGCAATGTAGCGTTTTATTTTACAATCACTAATAATTACATTGCGTAGCAAAATAGGGACTCCAACGCCAGCCGCTTTCATTTGCATTTGATAACACCCATGCGGTCGGACGCTGCCTTCACCGCCGCATAAGAACCGATGCCAGCTCCTCTTTACGCGTAGCTATGAAAGTGATCTAAATTAATTCCGGAATTTTGCATGCAAGAAGCCCGATATGATTATCGGGCGAGCCGTAGTGCGGCACTCTTACTTAATTTTGACCCCCTTAGATTTCTTTAGCGTGCATCTAAATCTAAGCAAGCGAGCGCTCTGTTTATTATAGCCACCAGCGAAATGCTGCTTCCGCTACTTGGAAGGAAAGCCGCGATGTCCTGCTCAGCAACGCAACACCATAGTCGCTAAGACACCAAGGTGAGTGTCGCTGTGAAACATACCTACCAAAGTGGTCTTCGCAGGAGGCAAAAAATGTTTCGCATTACAGAATTGCTAAAGAACTTCAATGTGGTGGATATACATGATTCTCCTGCGCCTACTCTCAGTGCCTGAGTTGACCACCACATTTATGCATAAACAGTTGGCACCATGGCTGCGCTCTCCAGGTCCAGTATTCTTCTATGCTGCAGAATCTGTAACGCGGTAAGTTTCCAATAGTTACAATATCTAATAGTCCACCAGCTATGCTATCGCTGCTGCGCATTTTTGGCGAAATGGCAATTATTTTGCTCTTTACTACTCAATAAACTTCTCGCAACGGACTTCAGAATTCTTGCGAGGGTCACCGCGTGACACCGGCGGACATCAAAACGATTATAGCAATGACTTCATTAACAGCGACACTCTAACAAAATTGGTTGAAGGATTTCTATTTTCTTACCGCTGATAATGAGATTATCTCACTTCAATGAGATCTTGAAGCCTCATGCGACGAGGTGACTGGGCTCCATGCACAGCGAGCACGACTATAAGAATAAACTGATAAACGCCTATGCAGCACATTTCTGTAAAGATTATCTCAGAGTTTTGCGGCCACAGTTCACGTACACTGTCTCTCGAACGGCGTTTGGGAATTATCACAGAGTTTTTAAATATCTGCTTATATTTATCTAACGTTTCCTTGGCTTCACTCTTCGCATTCGCAAAGACCAAGTCGCACTAGCCGAGCCTAATTATCGATATTATTTATATCTTGTCCGTAATGAAGGCGAAATCTAAAGGTATACTTAATAATTAATCAGAAAAGCAAATTAGCATTGCTGCTCACGCACGTTATTATTTCAGGAAGTCACCGTCCAATTCGTAAATTTCAGACCCACGAAAGCACGGCATTCACTCGCTAAATTTGCCCGAGTTCCCGACTATTCCATGTTCGAATTGTCTCGTTGACATCAAAAAAGCTATCCTTCAAATCATATCCAAAGCACCATGTGAGCCTCCGTTCCACATGCATTAAAGAATAATTGAAGAAAATTAATGTGACATTGCACCGAGCCCACAAAGATCGACATGGCAGACATCTGATCAGAGTGTTCGTATTGTTTATGTATGTTATGGATATTCGGGTGACATTGAAGGATGAACACAGGTTCAACAGAACATTCCTAATGTGAAGAAAGTTTGGCAGGCGCTCCTCTATGTTCGAGCGTGGTACTTCTATACTCCCGGAACATACCGACGCCGTCGCCAGGCTGCTCGTTCCCACCGAAGCCTAAGTAACACCGTGGAAGTTGGGCAACAAGGCAGCTTCGAGGCTGTGACGCAGGCAGGGGCGAGGCCCCTTCTCTAGCTGATAACACAGCTACGCAATGCCAACAAATTCACTCAACTGTTTTAATAAAGCTCTTGTCCCTCAGAGAAGAAGTGTCGGAGAGCGCGAGGGGAGCTAGATATCGCCGATACCATCTGACGCCTCCAGCGGCGCCGAAGACACGTCAGATGATCCCTGTGGCAAAACAATTTTAAGGCAACTCTTTCTCAGCGAGCGCTCATACACTTTCGTAGCCGTGGCTTCTCCTACTGCTCTACCGCACAGCTCACGGACAGGAAACAACGAAATTATGTGTCCGATGTTGGGACTGAAGCTCGGCCTCACAGCATACCAGCCCGAACCTCTTAACATTGGTCCACCACTTTCATATTATTTATCGTCTTTATTCAGAGAGAGACCAAATGTGCAGCCACATCAGCCCAGCATGGGCTGAAATTAAAAAAGCCATCGAAACTCTCGCCTTTACACGGACTCCCTTAACCTAGAAGGCTAGTCTGGTTCCAGGTCTTGGCGTTTATACCCTTGAACCGTTCTGATTAAAGATTCGCGGAAGTTACTCCGCAGTGCTCTCACCGTCATGTCTGCGTGACAAAATTCTATTCTCGACAACCAAATTCTGCGTAAGCCCAGCAGTATGCCATGTCAAATGGCACGCATCAGGTCCTTATTGATTCGTAAAAGTCTAAGACCGTAGCTTTCTTTGCCCAAGTCTATTTCAAACACGATGTCATTTTAGCGAGTTACTACCACTTCTCCATATTGGGTATGTTTGTACCCATTTCCGCTGCCGATTTTGAAAGTAGTGCCGTCCAAGAATCTGGCGCGATACGTGCGGTTGGTTATGTGCGCATGTGTCCCTCAGGCCACTGGACACCGTAATTTTCCGGATGTATATATGTATTTGTATATTGAAATAAATTGTTTACTGGCCGCATTCGAACACAGTGCCTCGAGCTCAGATGCCTGGTACCGAAACAATAACGCCGCGGACGCATTTCCCGCACTACGCTGGGCCTCATAATCAGATCGTAGTTTCGGTGTGTACAACTAGACAAATTACTTTATTAGATTAACCCGTCATCATAAGTCAAAATGCAGTCTGATCTCAAGAATAGTGAAGTCTAAAACTGTGGACCCGTCCCGAAGATAATGCAGTAAAAAAAATTGATCGGTCAGACGTTCCTCCTACTCCCCTCGCACGAGGAGTGATGCGAATATACCACCATACGCCGTGAGGCCACTGCATGTGGCCTCACGGCGTATGGTGGTATATTCGCATCAGACATTGCCTTCGATCTACCACAACTGGAGGTTGAATAGCCTTCCAACTTTGCAAGTTACCTTAACGATGTCCGATAAATGACCTCCCATCAATTTATGAAAACGTTTTCAATTCCTGTTTCTTAGGTAAATAAAACAGTGATTACTCCAACGTGCAAACGCACCTTTCAATTGTTTTATGGCTACGTAGAGTGCATTAGTATTCCGCTTGAAGAAGACACTTTCTTACGCCTGCACTAATAGCTGTTTCTTTTTAACATGTTCAGTACATCTTCGCATGCAGCACCACTCTCTTATTTTCTGCAAATAGCAGGGAAGAACCATATCACCGGAAAACTTATAAGGTTTTCTTTTGTTTTCTCAGACGCACCACAGAGGCATGCCAGGAAGAAAACCATCTGTAAAATAGAACACCAATTGTGCGTTTCGGTGATTAGAGAAAAGATATGGTTAATACACCTTTCCAAGATAATTGCTCCTAACGCCTATTTCAACGCGTATTCTACGAAGTAGTAGCAGCTTCGTTGCACATTCTCAAATACAAAGCCATAAATGTGTGCAGTCCTTTCTAATTTACAGTAGCGCTCTAAAGTCGAAAGGATGATAACGATAGGAAGCACCTGAGTGCACTGCTTCTGCGCAGCGTAAACAGCACCCCGGAGACTAGCAGGCGTCGGTGAGTGCGTGTGTGGTGAAATGGCGCCGTTAGAGCACCGGCAACGTCACGCGAGCGCCCATACCATTTTTCAAAGGTGAGCGGGTGCGGGAAAACGGTGTTTATTGACATCCCCTTTGAAACATGACCGCGAACAAATTCTCCCCTAGCCCACTTGATTTAATAAGGTTTTATTCTAAATCGAAATGCCTTCAAATTTTAATTCCTCCTGGATGCTTTAAAAAACATGCAACGTTTCCCACCTCTCCTTGTCCCAATAATGGCTTCGCCATAAAACAGGGATATTAGTTTTAACGAAGCTCCCTTTCTATGCGAAAACGACGACGACGAGGAGTGACTCAGATTGGGAATCCCACCATTTAAAAAACTATGTTGTCAGCGTTACCGCCGATGTACTGACGTCATCTGATGTAGGCTTTTCTGGGATGAGTGATCATCTCTTCCTTACAGAGACCATTAAACTTGGGTCTCTAAATGTTAATGTGAACGAGCAAGAACGAGCCAGGAGCTGCGACGATTTGCCGTTCTGTAACCATTTGTTTCGGAGCAAATGTATAAGCGCTGGGATATTGTAAAACAATCCCGATCTGTTTCTATTTCAAATACGCCATTAGCCCTGCGTGAAAGGTCAAACCGGCTCGAGCTCTGCCATGCCTGACGTAGACTTCCGTTTATTGTAAAATAATGCCGTTTAATAAGAATGCCGTTGTGCTGTTGTCTTATTCTCGTAAATATGTTATTCTGTCCGCGTAGCATTGAAGTTTGCAAATCCAACCCACACTTTCATTTATATAGAAGTAATATTATGTTATGAGAGTGTCATGTTTGTTTCCTTTTTTGTAAATCTGTCCAACGACCTTGCGCGCCCAACGGCCTTGCAGGATTTCGTTGCTGGCTACTTTTTTTACTGAAATTTCATACCGACTGGGATGGAAACGAATTTCCTGCTTCCGTTGGGCGCAGGATCCTTTTAATTACGATACCCCTCCCACCCCCCTCCCCCTGTCGCCTGCTATGCTACTGGAAATTTGCCGTCGCATTTTAATTCCACTAATATAAGAAGAACGAAGTGCGATCAACGGGATTAGTATTATTGGTATTATTATAAGGAAAACAATAAAAATTGTTTGAAACCCATGCTGTTGTAAACACTAACACATATGTTCACTTAGTGATTGATCTGCATTCTCTTTTCAGCAAAAGCTAGGCTTTAAGGAAAAGTTTAGTGCACTCAAGACGAACAAGAACGTAGAAAAGCCAACGCAGCTCAGATGTCGATCCTTCTGAAGGTAGGCTTTCTTTGCATCCCTAAGTTCAATCCCGTGAGGAGACGCGTGGTTCTATCCAAAACATTCTTTATTAAAATTCAAGCATCAGACTGCAGTAATCGTTATACATGTTACTCTATAAATATGCAACAGATGTGTGCAATGCATAAGGCAATACAAACACCATAAAAACACACTATAATCCAGATGAAAATTACCAATTGTAATTACAAAACTTTATTTGAAGAAATTTTCGTTACAGGTAACACTAGCAAGGACGACACCAAATAAACGTGGTACTATCAAAAACAATAAAATACAGTTCTTTATAAGCACGCTAAATATCACAAGAAGAACAAACAAGAGACTAACAACGAAGATTTGCATATCTTGAATTACACCCCCGCAGGGGCGTCTGCGTAAGCAGGCGTTTGGTGTGTTGCGACACCACGTACCCGAGCACATGAGGGTTGGACCCTCCCGCGTGTAGCCGTGCGTGGCTTAGCCGTGTCCGGGGAAATGGGGATCCTGGAGGTTGAGCCAATGCCGGGTGTTCGGACCTTTAAGGCCCCCCGGTGGAGGCAACACACCTCTTTGGCCTCTGCTTCACGTAGACGGCACCCCCGGACTGACCCACCCGGGGGAAATCGGTAGTCGCCTCTTCCGATCCTCCTCTCCAATCTTCGATTTTCTCTCCCACATTTGCATATTTCCTGTCTTCTCTTCACTTCTTTTACTTCCGTATTTCCTGGCGGCAAGGGTTAACCTGGTGTAATTATCCAACCTTGGGTACTTTATAGTAGGTTATAGTGGCGATGCATGGCTGGCGTCTTCAGGCTTCCAATCCTGTAGCGTCCCCTTGTTGGGCTCCGTGGTGGGTGGCCACCATCGCCGCCGAATTTTCCAATTTTTTATGGCAGAAGCTTTTCCCCCATTACCTGATCGCTCCCTGAAGAGGGGGCGCACCGATGAACAGTTCAATTTTTTCATGCAACCGAAAGTGTCCTTTCCCAAATACCACGTTGTCCACAGTCAGCACGAAACAAAGACAGTCAGAATGATATCACCATTTCTTGTAGCCAAATCTATCACTGACGCAATAGGCCCAGGTTATAAAGTAACGAAGATGGGAAGTGGCGATCTTCTACTCGAAGTTCGCGACAAGCCACAATACGACAAACTCTCGAAACTTGTTGCATTTGGAGACATTCCTGTTTCTGTGGGCCCACACAGGTCAATGAACACAGTGCGCGGTGTCATCTCGGAAGATGACCTTATCGAACTTACCGAAGAAGAATTGCTAGAAGGATGGCAAGAACAGAACGTCGACAAGGTACAAAGGATAAAAATAAGGCGCGATAACAAAGAAATACCAACCAGGCATATAATCATCACTTTTGGAACTAGCAACTTACCAGACTCAATAGAAACAGGATACTGCGAACTCCGTGTAAGGCCATACATTCCTAACCCACGCCGATGCTTCAAGTGTCAGCGGTTCGGGCACGGTTCGCAAAGCTGCCGAGGGCGCACTACTTGTGCAAAATGTGCATCAAATGAGCACTCGTCTGACACTTGCAATTCCACCATCTGTTGCGCTAACTGTGAAGGGGATCACCCCGCATACTCTCGTTCTTGTCCATCCTGGAAAAAAGAAAAATAAATCATCGAAATCAAAGTAAAAATGAACCTTTCCTTCCAAGAGGCGCGCAAACGCTTCTCCATCAATCAATCTAGTCCATCCTACACCGATGTGGCGCGCCGGGGGGCAGCGCTACATCCTTCGGCGGCCGCCCAAGTCACACGGAGTGTGACGGCGATCACGCCATCAGCCCCCCCGGCTGGAACAGCCAGCGCTGTACCGGCCCCCACAAAGGAGGACCAACAGACCCCCGGGCCTGTTGGACCCAAGGCCACTGCGCGTGCAGATAGGCCCACCACCCCCGCGAACGTGCCCGCTGCGCAGGCACTATCCACCGCCTCAGACGAGGTGATGGATACAAATACAAATCCGGCGTCTCAGCCGCCGAAGGAACGGCGCAGCTCCCTTGAGCGCGCCCGGAAGATAGAGAGATCTCGTTTCACGGGGCCTGGAAAGGTCTCGTGAGATAATCTAGGCCATATTTCTTAGACACACAGCACAAAACACATACATTATGGATACACAGATAATACAATGGAACGTCAGGGGTTTACTCCACAACCTAGACGACATTAAGGAACTTTTACATAAGTACAGTCCAAAGGTGCTGTGTGTCCAAGAAACACATCTTAATCCTTCACGCACGAACTTTCTCCGGCAGTATACCATTTATCGAAAAGACCGCAATGACGCCCTCACCCCGTCTGGCGGCGTGGCAATAATAGTAGATAAGGGTGTTGCTTGCCGGCAACTACACCTTAAGACAACTCTAGAGGCAGTTGCAGTCCGTGCGGTACTGTTTAATAAACTTATCACAATTAGCTCTGTATACATCCCCCCGTACTACCAACTTCAAAAACAGAATTTCACACCTTTATCTATGAACTGCCCGAACCCTACATTGTCGTTGGAGATTTTAATGCACACAACACCCTTTGGGGAAGCCGTCGTTGTGATGCCAGAGGACGCTTAGTTGAAAACTTCCTCCTCACTACAGATGCTTGCTTGCTTAATGGGAAAGAACCTACATTTTACAGTATCGCAAACAAAACATTCTCATCTATCGATTTAAGCATCGCATCGAGTTTACTCTTACCGCATCTGGAGTGGAACGTAATTAAGAATCCTTACGGGAGCGATAATTTCCCCATTGTCATAAAACTAACAAAAGGTGACGAGTGCTCCCCACATGTCTCCCGGTGGAAAGTCGATTGTGCGGATTGGACACGATTCAGGGAGCTGACACATTTGACTTGGAACGACATCTGTAATCTATCTATTGAAGATGCAGTGACATATTTCACGGCGTTCATAGTTGATGCAGCGTCAGTATGTATCCCCGTAACAAATGGATCGTCCTGTAAGCGACGTGTTCCATGGTGGAACGATGACTGCAAGAAAGCGCGTAAAAACCAAAATAAAGCTTGGAACAACCTTCGAGACACTCCAACTACGGAGAATTTGATCATATTCAAGAAAATAAAGTCTGAAGGTAGAAGAACGCGGCGCCGTGCCAAAAGGGAGAGCTGGCAAAGATATATTTCTAGCATCAACTCTTATACTGACAAACGAAAAGCATGGAACAGAGTGAATAAAATCAAAGGTCGGCAAACTCATCCTCTACCATTAGTAAACACGCAAGGAAATACCCTTCAGGACCAAGCTGACTCTCTTGGGGCACATTTTGAAAACATTTCTAGCCCAATCCATTACTCCGATGCATTCCTTAGATACCAGAAACAAGCTGAGAGACGGCCTCTGGACCTAAAAGGAAAGAACAATGAATCGTACAACCGTCCTTTCAATATGGCTGAATTTCAGGCTGCACTACATAGTTTTAATAAATCAGCTCCTGGCACCGATCGAATAATTTACGAGATGATCCAACATCTGCATCCCGAAGCACACAAAACGCTCCTCTCCCTTTTTAACGCCATATTCTCTGCCAGCTACATCCCGTCAGCCTGCAAGCAAGCACTCATAATCCCGATTCTGAAAGAGGGCAAGAACCCGTCTTTCACCAGCAGCTATAGGCCTATAGCCCTAACAAGCTGCCTATGTAAGTTTTTTGAGAAAATTACTAACCGTCGCTTGGTGCATTTTCTTCAAAGTAACAAGATACTAGATCCCTTGCAGTGCGGCTTCAGGGAACATAGATCCACAACAGATCAACTTGTCCGTATCGAGACAAATATCCGGGATGCCTTTGTGCACAAACAGTTTTTCCTATCGGTATTTCTAGACATGGAGAAAGCATACGATACAACTTGGCGTTTCGGAATTCTTCGTGATCTAGCTGGAATGGGCGTCCGTGGCAACTTGCTAAAGGTGATTCAAAATTATCTGTGCAACCGCACATTTCATGTTCGTGTTGGTAATGTCCTGTCTCGTCTATTTACTCAGGAAACAGGTGTGCCACAAGGTGGAGTGCTGAGCTGTACTTTATTCCTTGTAAAAATGAATTCGCTCCATACTATCATACCACGTACAATGTTTTATTCCGTATACGTGGATGATATCCAAATAGGTTACAAGTCATGTAATCTTAGTATCTGCGAGCGACAAGTGCAGCTTGGCCTGAATAAGTTGTCTAAGTGGGCAGACGAGAACGGCTTTAAACTAAACCCTGAAAAAAGTACATGCATTCTTTTCTCCAATAAGAGAGGGGTAATACCGGAGCCCGTTATTGATTTTAATGGAGAACGGCTATCTGTTAGTCATGAACATAAATTTCTAGGCCTCATTTTAGACTCCAAACTAACTTTTATCCCACACTTAAGATATCTGAAAATGAAATGCTTGAGGACAATGAATCTACTGAAGCTCTTGCCCCGCACATCTTGGGGAAGTGACAGAAGATGCCTCTTGAGCTTGTACAAAAGCCTTATACGGTCACGCCTTGACTACGGAGCCATTGTGTATAACTCTGCGACGCCTAGTGCTTTGAAGATGCTCGATTCCGTTCACCACTTGGGTATCCGTCTCGCTACTGGTGCGTTCAGGACTAGCCCCGTAGAAAGCCTGTATGCTGAATCTAACGAATGGTCCCTACATCTTCAAAGAATATATTTAAGTCTCTCATATGCCCTCAAAGTGAAATCAGATTTCCATCATCCATGCCATTCAGTTATTTACGACCTGTCTACGGCTTTTCCGTAACCGCCCAGGCACTAGACCTCCTCTGTCCCTTCGGTTGGAAGCATTGTCCAAAGAAACAGGTGCGCCGATTTTAGAGAATGTCATAATGGCAACTACGCGGCTTCCACCGCCTTGGGAGTGGAAGACTATCGAGTGTGACGTGTCGTTTGCAGAAATATCAAAACGAGCACCTGAGGCACACATACGGTCACATTTTCTCGAGCTTCAGGAGAAATATTCTTGTGCTGAATTCTACACAGATGCCTCTAAGTCGTCTTCTGGGGTTGCTTACGCAGCACTAGGACCAGCATTCTTAATATCCGGTACATTGAACCCACATACATGTATCTTTACAGCGGAAGCATATGGAATACTCTCTGCAGTGAAGCACATCAGGCAAACGAATCTTACTAGGGCTATAGTATTCACAGACTCATTGAGTGTAGTGCGAGCCCTTATGAACGTACGTAAACTTAAAAACACTGTCTTTAACGAACTGTATACATTGCTATGCTCAGCTTATAGTGCTAAACAAACGATCACCCTATGCTGAGTACCTGGCCACTGTGGCATAAAGGGCAACGAAGCTGCTGACGAAAAAGCTACTTCAGTAGCTTTTACTGACACGGATATAAACATACCCATCCCCGCCACAGATCTTAAAGCATACGTGCGTCATAAGCTCAAAATCCATTGGCAGCAAAAGTGGAATGCTGAGATATCAAATAAACTGCACTTGATAAAACCCAAATTAGGATATTGGGTATCGGAGAGAACATCACGATATAACGAAGTGCTCCTTTGCCGATTAAGAATAGGACACACTTACGGCACTCACTCTTACCTCTTGACTGGGGGGTATCCTCCCACTTGTAGTAAGTGCGGCCAAAATCTCACAGTCCTGCACGTTCTTATTCAATGCCCTGCAATAGAAGCACAGAGGAAAAAGTATTTCATTTCCGCATATCGCGAAAATATTCCTCTTCACCCGAAATTTTTTCTCAGCAATGAACCGCTTTTTAATCCGAAACTAGTTTTAGAGTTTTTAGCTGAAACAGACACTCTTGAAATAATTTGGCCAGGGAATTTTTAGCGCACTATAACAGCCCCTGTACTCAAAGAAATTCTTGAAGCTAAAGTGTCAACGTTATGTTTTATCGCATCATGCCTTTAATCATTGCCATAGCCCACAGCACTACTACGTGTCATTATTTTAGCAACAACACATTTTACGCCATCCACAGCAACAGATTTTAGGCCTCTTTACAGCCATCTCAGATATATCATGAGGAATTCATTGTCTACACCATTCACAATGCACTGTAAACATTACATTTGTCATGGCGCTCTTTGGCCATAACTGGCCCTTGCGCCATAAAACGCCATACATCATCATCATCTTGAATTACACGGCTCAGTGTTTCATTGGCAACGTAGAGGCTGGGAGGCGACACTACAAACTTATTGGAACTATTCATGTATAGCGCAAACAGTCCTCTTTTCAAATGGCATCTTTCGCGCCTTCGCTTTGGCGAAATCAGATATATTCTGTTCGAAGGATAGATCGCGGAGGAGGTCACTTTCAATGGACATGATAGCAAGCGAGTTCATCTTGTCGTCAAGGAGACTCGAACGAAGGCGATTTTTTATCAGCGACAACTTGGAAAACGATCATTCGGTCTCATAGTTTGTCACGGGTATGCCAAAGTACGTTCGCAAAGCAATAGAAAGGTTCGGAAACACATCAATAAGTTTTCTTTCGTGCAGCAACTTCATCCCGGGGGACTCGTGTCCTGGCACATAGTTGTGCAGAAAGTTCGCGAACTGAACGATTTCAGTGGAAAATGCTGGCTCCAAATTATTTTTGTAGGCTTTCACCAACTTCTCAGCCTGCTGTGCCAGAAAGGCCTGTCAGCAATTTTAAGAATCCGAACCTTTCGCAGCGTTCAGTGTAGGCAGCCTTTCGCACTCGCAAAGCAGAGCCTAGACTGTCAAGTGCAACATTGTAGGTCTCTACGATAAAAGCTTTTCTACCTTGTAGCGCACTATCGCTTTTTCCGTCCGGGTGCTTCCTCAAAACGATGCGTTTGCCCTCATTCTGATAACATTGATTAGTACTTAGCGTGCGTGCTCTCTCTTCGAAGGTTCAAAGAGAGGTCGAAAAGAATTAACGAAGCCTTCTAGGGAGCTCAGCATCTCTACAGCAGTTGAAATCTCTAGGCCAAGTTTCTGAAGTGCTACGCTCGTTTTGTCCAAGCGCTCCAAGATTTCACTCCAGAAAATCGCCATGAATGTAGTCTATAGTTGTGTCAATTTCTTGAAGAGAGAATGCGCTTCGTTCCTAGTGTCACCGTTGTGTTCATCATTCTTTGATATAGCTTCAAGTAAAAAAAAGCCTGCATTGACATTTTTCAGAATAGCCTTACATGACTCAGCGTGTCTTTACCACCTGGTCTCAGGGAGACTTTTCAAAACAACCTCCTGGCCAGTTCCGCCCATGCTGTCCAAAAGATACCTCCATTGCTTAGGTGAGGCAGCAAAGAACACATACAGCCTCTGAATTACAGTGAAAAAATTTGGCTGCCTCAAGGCAACTGTCAACGGTACACGCGCCAACTAAGTTCAGTGAATGACCAGCACACGGGAGGTAGACTCTCAATTTGTTCAGGTGTTTGATTTGAGCTTGCAGTCCTTTGAGGTTTCCTGACATATTACTCGCATTATCGTAAGCTTGGCCCCTACAATCATCAATTTAGATGTCATTGGTCGTCAGGAGGGACATCACGGTATCGAAAAGCTACAAGCAGGTATGCGATTCAATTGGAACAAACCCAAGAAAGCGTTCGTACACTTTCCCATTTGAAAAGTATCCTAAAACAACTGACAGTTGATCAACGAGAGTAAGGTTTAATCACAATTAAAGAGAAGTATTTTGCGCGTTTCACTTCGTCAACGAGACTTTCCTTGACAGCCTTTGCCATATATTCATCGATAAATTCATCAGAAATAATTTTGACATATACGATGTGTGGCTTTTTACTTTGTTCCGGTAGCGTTTGATGTGCTCCTCTAGAAAGGGATCAAACTTGGCAATGGCCTTAAACCCTCCCATATAATTGCCATTTCTCGGTGAACCAAACATTTCCTTACTGCCCCTAAACGCTAGGTGGCGCTCAGCTAGAAGCTTAACTACAACGACTACGCGCTTCAATACCTCTGTCTAGTAAGCGGTCTCAGTGTCAAGATGTTTAACCAGCTCCTTGTCAATTGTGCTGATCGAAATAGAGCGGGCGAGCAGTGCTGTCACGTAGTTCCGGTGCTCGACGCTATTTTCATGTGTGCAAACCTCTTCTTCTGCTCCTTTCCAATCAGAAAACTCGTGCGTGGTGAAAGCACTGGGGTTGCTTGAAACCGAAAATAGTTTTTACATGAAACAGTAAACGGAACCTTTGGACTCCGAGTACATTAACCTGTGCCGCTCGTATGCCTCCCCATTTACAAACTTTCAAACGAAAAGATGAGGTGACATATAGCGTTTCTGAGTTTTGTATTGCCTTTCGGAAGACGGAAAATTTTCTGCCCGCTTTTGAAAATACAATGGCCCTTTCTCAAGGCATACACCCCGAAAGCTGTCACTAATAACGTCCGACCACTTAGCAGGGTCAATTTGGAGAATCTTGCAACTTACCTCTTGCTGCGGGGGTGTCTGTACTTCTCTGTTACCGCAACGAGAAGCCGTCTCATTCGTCCTCTCGAGGAACACTTTGTGGGTGGGAACATGATTATTTGAAGCCAAGCTAACAGAAAACAAGTGAGTTTGTTCTTGCAGTGCTGTTTCCTCGCGCTCGTCACTAGAAGGAGGATCATCGGGGAGGTTTGGCACCTGTTGGTCAGCAGTAGTAGAAATCTGGCGTGGCCGACCAGATACCTGGAGCTCTGTGGCAGGGGCCAGGCCGAGTAGCATAGACCTTGCTGACTCAGGAGCAGGACAGGGCTCGGTTAGCTTCGGTTGCTCAGAAACATGGACGACCGAGGTTGGCACAATTTTCACAGGATCCAGACAACAAAGATGAGTCAAACCTTGATTCTTGCCAGGAAATCGCTGTGATGGAGTTGGCAAGTCCTCCACTGAAACACAGTCGGTACTACTGGCACTTTGACACGGACTCTGGCTAGAGCGATCACACTGTTGCGTGGAAGCTGCATTCAGTAGGTACTTTGTCATCTTTGGTAGCTTCTTTTTGCGCTCTTTTCTTTCTAACTTAGCCTTTCGTTTAGACGCACCACTTTGATGCTTCCGACCAAGCGTTTTCGCATGATTGAATGCTAATTATTTACCGGGCACTTCGTCAGTCCGACGCGACCGCAAGTGTCCAAAGGTGGCTCTCCCGATAACTGGCGCACGCTTCCTGGATGGTCCGTGGCTGGCCGAGAGTGGTGCGTCTCCCGGGAGCTCCTCAGTGGGCGAGCTTATGCAAGCTTAACCGGCGGCTCGGGGCTTAGTAGCAGCCCGCGATCAGCTTCCTTTTATAGACAGGCGTCATGTCTGTCTGTTACAAGCGCCAAAGCAGTCATTCACATACGCATGCAGTTCCTTGTACGAATTCCCTCCTTCTCCGTAAAAACTTACTCCTTCTCCTGTTCAGGTCTCGTCTTCTATTGGCTAGGGGCAATCGTCGGTTCTGGGAGGAGGATCTCAATTTTTCTTTCGCCCCGTAGACGCGGAGCGCGAGAACGAAGCGGAGAGGGCGACTCCTAGCGCGGGCGATGCTAAGCGCCCTCCATCGCCTCTGAGTCACCTTTGTTTACTTCTATCTGGAAAGTTCGGCGGCCAGCCTGATCTACTTTTTCCGTCGAGTGCGCGCGAGGGTGCTCAGCCACTAGGCAGGAACGGGCCCTGGAGGCAGTCCTTTGTGTCCAGCTCTCCAACCTCACCCTTCGCTCTTCCACAACCCTAGCCCGAACAGTGAACATTCCATGCCCCGCGGCACGCGGACAAAAGCACGTGTGACGTCTTCTATCCTTTCCTGCCTAGACCATACCATCAAAATCATCATCATCTGCTATCGGACTCATTCACCCCCCCCAAATTACCATGACGGTAAAGAAAAGTTGAATGGGAGGCACTGTTGGGTACTGCAGCACATCCTTCCTATGAAGAGGACAGCGGCGGAACTATTTGAGAGGTGGAGGGTGGCGTGGTGGTGACGAGGGGCAAAGGAGATTTAGGTCCTCCTCCCACATTACATGTTTTAGGTGTTTCCCCTTGCCCCTCCTCTCCAGACAGCACTGGACAGACGGACTGACAGGAAACCACGAAAACTCTTCTAAGCAAACCCACTTCGCTTAGTAAGGAAGAGGGCCCCACCGGCGTGGCGGGGGATTCCTGTTTTTGCAGCTCGACAAGCTCTCCCCAAATGATCAGGCCAAACGTACGCTGTTACTTTGGGCAGGGGCTCCATCTGCTTGTTCTAGTTTTCTGGCTTCATACATGTCGCTCGAAGTTCCGCTGCCCATGGCTTCATATACTAAGCAGGTTAGAATAAAGGGGCCCTCTTCTCCTACTGGCCGAGGTGAGGCTCTGGGCTGCAGCCCCCTTAGCCCCTCCCCCCTTTAAGCCAGTGCTGTCCTTGCAGGCTATATTGTACATTACCCGTGGGAATCTGGAAATTTTCGTCATTTTTACATCGTACACGCGAAAGATAATTCCGAGTGCCTCGCTGATTCCTGGCACGATTTGGAATGGCCACACGCCTCTGGATCTCTCTTTCCTGTTCCCTGCCGCGGTTAGCAACTCACAGCCGTAGTTCTTGCGTCGTCAACATAGCTTTGGAAACTATTCGTCGTTAGACAAGTTCATTTTCACTACCGATTGGCCCTACCTTAGGCTTTTCAGGCTGGGATCAGATGCGAAATGTATGAGAGAATAGCGTATCAGTGACGGAGTTTTTTTATTAGGATGAGCAAAGTTTAATTTCAGGCACTTACCTACGTGGTTTGCTTCCCTATACACATGGATTGAAATTGCCCTAGACAAATGTCTTATGGGAACCTCGGGACAGGCAATCTGTCCATTTTGTTTCCTCTTCCCCGCTTAAGCGGATACTTGATATGGAGGAATTGAGGTTCTCAAGAAAAGGCGACAGGTCAGGCAGAAGCAATCATCCGAAGCTGTTCCGAAGTTTCGAAGCCGACTCGCACGAGGCTATCGAAGAACTTTCTATCGCATCTAAGCCGCTGTTTGCACACACAGCAGCAACTAATGGTCCCACTGCGGTTTGGAAAATGTGCTGTAAAAACCTTTCGTTATACACGAAATGCGTGTCAAACTTATGCATGTTAAAGGAACCTGTGACGGGGATTCTGCTTACCAGTTTACTAAAGACGATAAAGTGTCTGTCCTCTCATCTGCTGTTAAACTGTTTGCACAATGGACAAAACACTCACTCAACCGGAGGAGAGGCAATCTTCCCGAAATATAATCATTATGACACAAATAAGACCCTCCCGCTGCTCTTGTTTCTGAACAGGCGACCCATCACGGCACGGAAATGTCAAGTACTTGTTTGTTTTCTTTGAACCTTAAGCCATTGTTCGTTTTACTTTAAGCAGGTTAGGATGCCTGCCCAAAATACTACAAACAATTTATTACAGTGGCCTGCGTTCGCTGTTGCCATTTCGCCTTTATTTTATTCTCTGTTGTATGTGTCACCGCTTGCCTGTCCTTTAGATTATCATTGCGTTTGTAGTGATTTCTTAAAGCCAATTAAATTTTTGCACAAGTGAAATGGTGTATCTGGAGTCATACTGCTTCTTCCGACCTGTCCAGTTAGGCCCAATTCAATCCTACCTTACCTATACCATGAGCCACCTCGCCACTGCTTCATAGGCAAAATGGCATACGCGACGAGTTTTGCCAAAGAACTATGCATATTCAGTATTCCCTAGCGCATTAAAAACATTTACCGAAAGAATCGCCTTGTAATATAATAAGGTTTGTTTCCATTAACTAGCAGCATGCTCGTATTAAATATCTGATTTCTGCTCTGCGTTCTTATATCCCTATTTCTAATGCCCGTCTGTCCCGGTAATCAAGCCTCAGAGTCGTCTTTGTGGAGCTGCACTCTTTTTATAATCTTCCAGAGATAAAAAAAACGTTCAAATTATAGAATATTATATTGTATTTCGCAGCTGCATTAATTTGTCACAGCTCTATGGCGCAGTTCTTCTTCGGACACTAAAAAAAGACAAATAACCTGTGATTATTTTATTATCATTTAATAAATCATAGGCCTAATCGCTGTCAAAAGTTTCTGAAAGTGGAACTCTTGTTGGCACTATCCAGTTGTAATTCCAGCAGCCGTTCCAAAACAGTATATACTTGGTGTAATTGGTCGTGTCACATATTTTTTCGTACTGAGGCTCACAGATCTTAATGTCATGGCCTGGTTTATATGTCTTATTCAGAGAGCTCTCCCAAATGTAAAGCTCGCATTGAGGTTTACCTGTGGAGAGAAAAACCAGAGAACATTTTATAATGATGCATATTAGAAATATTCATGCTCATTACGACGTATATTGAAAAATGGCCGAGAATGTATCACGTAATTAGCCGGATAATACTAACTGCGCTTGCTCTCACCACTATAGAAAGCATTTATAGGTTACGAGCAACTGACACTAACGGCGGTAATTAGTTCACCCGAACCCCTACATCCAAGCATCCGTTGATTACGCCTCAAGCGCTAGTTCCTCACATTGGCGTAAATCTATATTTAGAAGAAGGTTCCGGAGAAAATTCACTATAAGCATTTCTTCTTTTGGCGTTACGGCTATTTGTATGTTATCTTCTACGCCGATGCCGAGGCACTTTCACTCTGAGGATGCGCGGACTGGAGTGAAAAGAAATCAAGATTTCTCCAGGCCGAGGTTTACTGTCAACCATTTGGAGGTGCAGTGTTTACATCCTCTACAAATCGCCACTTGACCTCAGGTTATACAAGGTGCCCCAGCTAACCCTGACAAAATTTCTGAAGGTAACCGGTAATATATATGACTACGCGGCTTGCGGTGTACGCTCTTCAGTTTTCTACCTCCATAAATATAATTTGTGTGTTCTATTTACCTGGCTACACATAGAAGAATAATAATTGTGGGGTTTTACGTGCCAAAACCACTTTCTGATTATGAGGCACGCCGTAGTGGAGGACTCCGGAAATTTCGACCACGTGGGGTTCCTTAACGTGCACCTAAATCAAAGTACACGGGTGTTTTCGCATTTCGCCCCCATCGAAATGCGGCCGCCGTGGCCGGGATTCGATCCCGCGACGTCGTGCTCAGCAGCCCAACACCATAGCCACTGAGCAACCATGGCGGGTTACATATAGAAGAATAAACGCATGTCATTATTATAACTTTTGGCATTCAGGTCCCATGTCGAATGCTTAGAAAGTGAAGAGGTTCCTGTCTACAAATCTAGTAAAAGAGATTCCCCGCTAAACTACCACACCATATTATTAACAAGTGTCCTCTGCAAAATATTTGAGCACGTCATTTATTCTCATATCATGGCATTTCTCTTTTTTTCATTCATCACAGCATTGTTTTCGAAAGGGCTTCTCGTGCGAGACACAAGTGGCCATTTTCCTGAAAGACTTTCATGTTAACCTTGACGCCAACATACAAACTGACGCCATTATAGATTGCGCAAAATCGTTTGATGAAGTGTCGCGTCGACTATAGCAATTAAAACTCACTCAGTTGAACTTGGGCCACAACATTCCGGTTTGAACTGAAAAGTTCTTGTTTAACCGATCTCAACACATTCTGGATAATAACCTTATCTCTGACCCTGTTCCAGTAACATCTGGTGCACCCCAAGGTTCTCTTCTCAGCCCTCTCGTATTTCTAATATAAGTTAACGACTTGTCTCAACATTTATCTTGCCAAATACGGATGCTCGCTGATGATTGTGTAATTATTCGATCAGCTTCTAACCATTGCGACACAGTAAAACTTCAGCATGATCTAGACCGTGCCCAGAAATGGTGCAATCGGTGGCTAATGACCCTCATCTTAAACCGACTTAATGTAAACTGATTTCCACTACACCCAGAAGTTTCGTTACATTCCCGTACGCAGTAGGTAAGGAACCTATACAACAAGTAACATCAATCAAATATTTAGGCGCTACTTTGTTTAGTGATATGCAATGGCATGCGCATGTTACAAAAGTCATCAAATCACTTCAAAAGTCACTTCATCGGCAAACACTCGGTTTTCTCACACGTCAGCTTCGTCACGAGCCAAAGCACGTTAAAATATTCGCCCATAAGTCGCTTATCCGTTCGAAACTGAAGTATGCACCTGCCATACGGTCATCGCACCAAGTATGTCACGTAAATGACCTTGAAGCGGTTCAAAATCGTGCCGCCAGATTCACCCACCCATCTTACTCTCACGAAGTCAGTGTTGCCACCCTGAAAGAGGAATCTGGGTTGCGAGCATTGTCTTTCCGTCGACGCATTGCTGCATTTCGTCTCTTCGACAAGGTTTTCTATTCATCACTCAATAAAGACTCTTACATCACGCCACCCGCATGCATATCTCGTCGCATTGGTCACCAACTGAAAGTTTCTCGTACGCGCGTAAGAACTGTTCATTTTTCACCATCTTTTTTGCTCGTGCCCCCAAGGACAGGAACGCTCTTCTTCACAATATCGAGGCTACCACTTGCCCATCGTCTTTTTCTGCCGATCTGACTCAGTACCTGTCGACGCAATTTTGAATGTTTGATTGTTTCTTTGTGTACATCCACCCCCTATGTAATAGCCCCTCGTGGGGTCTTTAAGGTAAATAAATAATTTTAACTAAAATACGAGCGCTCAACAAATGAATAATAGCTTCAAGACAGAAGATTCGGGAATTTTACGTCCCAAAGCCAGAATGAGGCTTTTGTTTTGTAACTTTTAGGGTTCCCCTTTATTTTTTGCCCGACGATATTTAGCGATCACGCAGAGTTCAGTCGTGAAGTTATTACATTACACCCCGTGGGATTATGACCGCTGTAGTCGGGAATGAACCACGGACCTTGTTGCTTAATATCAATGCGCAGTCAAGATAGCAATCGGGCAAGTTGGTCGATATTGTAGCCTAAGTTTAGCGTAAATGTGGAGCCCAGTACCCGCTTAGTCAACATGGCTGGTCGCGTCAACACTTGACGGAGCCCTTCTGCCACATCATAGCTTCAAGTAGCAGACAGATCGGAACCGTTGGGCTCACTGGGATGGGAATTTCCTAGTTGAGGCAGTCACATAAGGACAGTGTTTGCGAGAAGTAGGACAGAACAAACTGGAAGCATCTCTACTACTTTTCTTCACTACCTTCCCCATCTCATTTCTATATTATTTTTTTCTGTCTCTGTGTGTGAGTGTGTTGGCTTGTTTTCAGGAACCGACACATTGCTTTTAAACGCAGCTGATAAGACCTAGCCTTCGTCTCATGCAACTCCCATTGATATAGGGCAGAATAACTAACGCACTTTCTTAAGAAAATGTTTAAATAGTGGGAGCAGCCGCTAACTCAAACTTGCCTGAAAGTAGGAATGCAAAAACAGCACAGTGTTGCATCAAATTTCGGTAGACGAAATATTTCTGGTACCATGGAGATCCTGCAATGAAATCATGTCACAATATATTTATATGTTATCATCAAGCAGATTTATTACGAAAAATGCGGAAATTTAGCCATGCGACATTGAAGCCTGATGGACTGTTGGGCTATTTTAAAACAATGTATGGTTTAATCTACAACACGAAACCAGGATAACTTAAGAGAGAACGGAACGGCGCTGTTCCGTTCTGTCTTTTTTTCACCTTATTCCTGTTATCGCAAAGTATGTTCAAGCAGGTGCAAACTTGCAGACGCGTTGCTAAGTGAAATTTTTTCAGTTACATAGGCCCTTGGCCTGTCATGAACAGTTCCATGTACCATTTTAGAAAGAAATGTTTCGGGAGAGCAAGCAATGTTTTCTCCTACATTAAAACCTTACAGAAACTGCGCCTATTGGCTAGGAGGTGCTTGTTCTTTGCATGTAGCTGACACGATGGTTTACCGCCAGAACATTGAAATTGGGAAGGCAGTTTCGGTGACCTACTATAACATCGCGAGTGAAAACAACATTTCCTTGTTTTGACAAATCGACTAAACCAGGTGCGAAATTTGTCTTTCGCCAAGTCAAGTCGCTGACCGTCAACAATAACATTTTCAGTATTGTGCTCTGGTCTACACTCTGGCGTTGCGGCGAATTTCGTGGTTCTGCGTTGCGAGGCGGCTGATGTGTGATGCTGAGACAGGTATTTCAGGGGATATCTCTGTTAAATGCGACACGTTTGCGACATGTTGCGCACGTTTCTCTAAAGCCTGTATATAAGAAAATTGTACGGTGATTTTTAGAGCGTAACTTTGAGTTATGCATGAAATAAGTTTGAGACAAACAAACAACCAAGCGCCAGATAATTTAAAACGGGAATGAGATTTTTTTTTCCCAACGTCGACACAACTATGGACATCCATACATTGCTTTATTTTTTTCGCCGGCATCTTTCACCCTATTACCGTTTTTGTCAACGTATCTCTCTTGCTTAGCATGTGTTTGGTTTATTTGAAGTGAAGATCGTCGCGAAATCGCCATCGATGCGATCGCGTCAAATAATAGTCCACACTCGACGACAATAGTGTTTGTTGAACCATGCAGTCAATTGCTAAAGAGAACACCTGATCCTTGGCCACGTTCAAATTTTTTCCTCTCACAAGTGTGCAATCACCCGGCTTTCGACGATAAAGTTTTGGTTCTGAGGTTTAGCGTACGAAAAACGCGATCTATTTATGAGGCACGCCGGAGTTGGGATATTATTTTCCAAGGTTCTTTACCTTGCGCCTAAACCTAAGTATGCGAGCGCTTTTGAACTTCGCCCCCATCTAAATGCAACCGCCGCGTCTGGGATCGGACCTGCGAACTCGAGCTCAGCAGTCCAACACCATTTCTACTGAACTACTGTGGCGGATGCACCCGCCTTTGCCGCCAATGACTCGTGTTTGGTGACCCTTGGCACCTTTCAACACGCCTGTGGATTTCAGTGATGACACTTCAGCCTACACTTGCGAGTAGATCATGACGAAATTGAGAGCCGCACATCACAGTGCCTCCTTTAACAGTGGACCATGCTGTTTTATGATATGGCGATTAGATATTGCACTGTAATGTACGATGACGTCATTTATAAGCGTTAGACTAGCTTGAGCCATGAGATTAAATGGGTTGATGACAGTGTTCACCGTCTTCGTATCTTGAGCATAGCCTTCCTTTTTTTCTGAGAAATTCGCCCAATGAAACGGTAAATTCGATATTCACAATTTCTCCTATTTTGTTTCTGCCTCTATACCATCCCTAAATTGTCCCAACATCCTTACATGAATGGTAGCTCATCCTTTTGTGGAGTCGCTCCGGTTCTTAGCAGAGTAACCTCATCTAACTCTTCGTAGAGCTCCTCACTCTGCCGTAGTCATGGCCTGTTGCCCCAACCTTCCCTCATGTACGTTTCGTAAGACAGATGCCGAACTAGCGCTTTTACACGACAGCTCCCTTACGAACGCTGCAGATGAAAAAAAGAGCTCCTGGCATTGACGACTATGTACATTAAAAACAATGAAGATCATAACAAGCACGGAAACTAAATTCATATCTAACGAAATCGGTCATCCTGACTGCGAACAGAAAAAGCAATATTTCAACCATGTGTAAAAGGCTTAAGGCGCGAGACAGCAAAAATATCCTCATACTGCGGAGACGCTGGTCCGACACCGAGGGCCCCGGTGCGACCCGATAATTGACTGGAGATGTTGTTTCGAGCACGGTGCAAGAGCCATAGTGGCGCAGAAGAAGCCTCTCAATAAGTTTTCTTTCTGAAGTACTCATCAATGTTGTAAGTTGGTATTTCTAGCCTACAATACGTAGCTATGAAAGGTATTGTCTGGGCAATCTTTATTAGTAAACGGCTGTAAAATGTTCAAGCATTCACAATATCAGGTCCTAAATGTCATTTTACATGATCCTGCACTGCCCAAAAGTGTGATTCCACATTCATCGCTCAAACGCGAAATTTCCTACAGGTATAGGGAACTCGGGTAGTATTTTCGAAGGGCACATTTCGGCCTCTATTTTTTCCGCCGTTTCTTCATTTGAGTCTATACAGTCGTTTAAATGCTGTAAGAGGGATATGCCTCTAAGCAGGAAGAATGACAAAAACTTATTAAAATCCAATGATAGACTAGTTTTCAAAAATTGAAGCTAATCTGTAGTTTCTTTAGCTCTGACAATATACAAACTGCGTGCTTATGTCAATTCTCGCCTTGATTTGGCCAAAAACTGATTGATCATGCAGTAATATTGTTACACACAAGGTGTTACACACACTCGTCGCCGCATCAACACAGGAGCCGCCCAGCCTTTCCGACAAAAACCCTATCGTGTATCCCCGTCAGAACGCAAGATAATCAGCGATCAGGTCCAAGAAATGCTATGCAAAGGCGTCATTCGAGAATCATCTAGTCCTTGGGCAGCCCCCGTGATACTGGTCAAGAAGAAAGACGGTACGTGGCGGTTCTGTGTTGATTACCGTCGCCTAAACGCCGTTACTAATAAAGATGTATATCCGCTCCCACGAATTGACGACGCCATCGACTGTCTCTTTGCGGCAGGCGTGGTTCATGACAGCTTGTGACAATATATTTGATTAAACGCACTGCAGTTATATGACATAAGTTCTCACACGTCATACGACGAGAGAGAAAGCCGACATGCTCGTAAGGCGATCCGAACTACTTTGTGTACACACCCTTGAAATGTGAAGCCTCTACAAAAGCGTGATAAATAAGCAACATGTATATTCAATTTCCTTTGTTGGATTGCGTACGGAATTGTTACCCTTGCGCACTTCAGCAAGCACAGATACATATAAATATTTCCGTCGATGGTTATGTTTTAGGCATATGAAATGGAATGTACTCTTACCTATCACCTGCGAAATATTCATGTAAGGCACAAGTTCTTGGGTCTTTCCAAGCATTCCGACACCAAAGCGCTGTTTTCTGCAATTGTATAGCAAAAAAGTAACAAGCCATTTCTCCTCAGTAAAAATGAACGTGTCCATTTTGTCATGCCGTGCCACCCGAACTGCTGCCTTTGTAATTCGCCCTCTTCTCTCATTTTCGCCACATTCAAGCACCCGAGTGGCAGCTGTGAGATTCAGAAAACGCCACTTCGTTCTCACTCAAGAGCACAGGTGATTATTGCATGAAAATATACCGTAAAGCGTGAAGGATTAGAGAAATACCCCAACTAGAGCGTTCCTCACTTAACCTTTACAGGTACTCCGCATACGACAGAAAATTCTGATAACACTACAACTCATAATTCCCAACTTGCAACACATTTAAGGTCGTCTTCATCGGAGTGTCGCTGTGTTCGATTAGGCCGCACTACAGACTGTGAGCAGCGCCGTGTGCATGCGAATATGTGTGCTGTGTGGCTGCCTTCAGTAGGTTGAAGAGCGACAGAGGTTGACTCATATCTTGCGTGCCTTGGCAGCCTGTTGTCGAAGGGCGTTATATTGGACCCTTGGAGGGACTTCAGATCTTGTTTGCCGGCCATCCAGGCCTTACTGGAATTTTCCAAGATGACGGGTCTGGACCCTAGGCCTTGAGCAGACGTAACCACTTGCAGCGGTGGCTTAGAGATAGAACATCAGCCTCGCGTGCAAGAGGACCATGGTTCAAATCCCGGTGCTGCGCAATTTCCAACCGGATTTTAAAGAATCCGCGTGTCGATAAAATTGCATAGACAGGCTTGCAGTGTGGTCTGATCCCGGTGACCAGAATCGGTAACGCACTCCCTCAACCCCCTATATAAACACAACAATCAAACCCGGGCCCTAAGTCCCCACCAGCTGCGAAGCAACTGACAACGGCGGCGGTCGGACCTGCGACGCAGCAGAGGGTGCTAAGAATCCCTGATTCCTGACAGGCCGCAATTAGAATGCGAACCTGGCAACGTTTAACGCTAGAACGTTATCTAGTGATGCGAGTCTAGCAGTGCTATTGGAGGAAGGAGAGGGCAGTAAATGGCATATAATAGGGCTCAGTGAACTTGGGAGGACGAAAGCAGCCTATACAGTGATGAAAAGCAGGAACGTTCCGTGCTACCGGGGCTTAGCGGAGAGACGAGAACTAGGAGTCGGATTCCTGATTATTAAGGATATAGCTGGTAACACACAGGAATTCTATAGCATTAATGAGAGGGTGGCAGGTCTTATTGTGAAACTTAATAAAAGGTACAAATTGAAGGTCGTACACGTCTACGGCCCTACATCTAGTCATGATGACCACGAAGTCGAAAGCTTCTATGAAGACGTGGAATCGGCGATCGGTAAAGTCAAAACAAAATACACTATACTGATGGGTGACTTCAATGCCAGGGTAGGCAAGAAGCAGGCTGGAGACAAGTCAGTGGAGGAATATCGGCATAGGCTCTAGGAATAGAAGGAGAGAGTTAGTAGTATAGTTTGCAGAACAGAATAATATGCCGATAATGAATACCTTCTTCCGCAAGCGGGATAGCCGAAAGTGGACGTGGATGAGCCCGAATGGCGAGACTAGAAATGAAATAGACCTTATACTCTTCGCTAACCCTGGCATCATACAAGATGTGGACGTGCTCGGCAAGGTGCGCTGCAGTGACCATAGGATAGTAAAGACTAGAATTAGCCTAGACTTGAGGAGGGAACGGAAGAAACTGGTACATAAGAAGCCGATCCATGAGTTAGCGATGAGAGGGAAAATAGAGGGATTCCGGATCAAGCTACAGATCAGGTATTGGGCCTTAACTCTGGAAGAGGGCCTTAGTGTTGAAGATATGAACGACAATCTTATGGGCATCATTAAGGAATGTGCAATAAAAGTCCGTGGTAAGTCTTTTAGACAGGACGCCAGTAACCTATCGCAGGAGACGAAAGATCTGATCAAGAAACGCCAATGTATGAAAGCCTCTAACCCTACAGCAAGAATAGAACTGGCAGAACTTTAGAAGTTAATCAACAAGCGTAAGACAGCTGACATAAGGAAGTATAACATGGACAGAATTGAACATGCTCTCAGGAACGGAGGAAGCCTAAAAGCAGTGAAGAAGGAAGAAGGAATAGGCAAGAATCAGATGTTTGCGTTAAGAGAAAAAGCCGGCAATATTATTACTAATATGGATGAGATCATTCAAGTGGCTGAGGAGTTCTATAGATATTTATACAGTACCAGTGGCACCCAAGATGATAATGGAAGAGAAAATAGTCTAGAGGAATTCGAAATCCCGAAGGTAACGCCGGAAGAAGTAAAGAAAGCCTTAGGAGATATGCAAAGGGGGAAGGCAGCTGGGGAGGATCAGGTAACAGCAGATTTGTTGAAGGATGGTGGGCAGATTGTGCTAGAAAAACTGGCCACTCTATATACGCAATACCTCATGATTTCGAGCCTACCGGAATCTTTGAAGAACGCTAACATAATCCTAATCTATAAGAAAGGGGACGTTACTGACTTGAAAAATTAGAGACCGATCAGCTTACTGTCCGTTGCCTACAACGTATTTACTAAGGTAGTTGCAAATAGAATCAGAAACACCTTAGACTCCTGTTAACCAAAGGACCAGGTAGGATTCCGTAATGGCTACTCTACAATAGACCATATTCACACTATCAATCAGGTGATAGAGAAATGTGCTGAATATAACCAACCCTTATATATAGCTTTCATTGATTACGAAAAAGCGTTTGATTCAGTCGAAACCTCAGCAGTCATGGAGGCATTACGGAAGCAGGGTGTAGACGAGCTATATGTAAAAATACTGAAAGATATCTATAGCGGCTGCACAGCCACCGTAGTCCTCCATAAAGAAAGCAACAAAATCCCAATAAAGAAAGGCGTCAGGCGGGGAGATAGATCTCTCCAATGCTATTCACAGCGTGCTTTCTGGCCTAACGCTCCATCATGTGAGAAAGTCATAAAAATTTTGTGCTGATCAACACGTTATTCTGATAAATTATACTCATGAATATACTTACACTTCTTCTTTAATCACGTACTTTAAATCATACAGATAAGTAATGTCAGTTACTTCCACATTTTCATAATTAACGCACGTCACGTCATCACGTGGATAGCTTCGCTGGTATAACCAGATCCTTTCGGTAGTGCCCAGGAACTGAAATTAATGAAAGCTAATCATTATTGTAGCTCCAAGTTAAGTCAACCCAGTGATGCGCTGCGGGAAATACAATAAAGATTACGCACTTTTCCAGTTCCTTCCGATTTCAGAACAACGAACATCTTGAGATAAAAGCACAATATTAATTATTCATCGCGTACCCGCCGCGGTAGCATGGCGGCTATGGTGTTGCAGTGCCAAGCACATGGTCGCGGGATCAAATCTCGGCCGCGGCGGCCGCATTTCGATGGGGGCGGAATGCCAGAACGCCCATCTCCCGAACATTGGGGGCACGTTAAAGATCCCCTGGTGGTTAAAATTAATTCGGAGTCTCCACACTACTGCGTGCCTCATAATCGAATCGTCGTTTTGTCATGTGAGACGACAGAATTTAAGAATTATTCATCGCCACTCTTTCAAGACTCGAAACACATATTAAATGACAATCTGTACCAGTAAGAAATTATTTTTTCCGAGAAATAAAATATCAGTGACTGCAGTCGGGTGTGTTATTTCATTAAGAAAAACAAAGGTTTTAGATGCTGGACGGCAGCAACGACAGAGATTAAACACATAACTGGGCCTGCTTCCGTCGTGAGCTACGAGTTCCGTCATGTCTTAATTACAGACAACATAACTGAGGAATAGATATTCAGTACGACCTTTGCAACCCAAGCCCTTACATATAAACAACACGAGCCCAGCCGAAAATGGAGCGTTGATGCCTTCACATTGTTCGAACAAATTAAATTAGGGCCCATAGGCTGCTAACCCCCCCCCTCTACTTCTTCTTCTCGCCCTTACGTTGTATACTAAAGGAACATGTCTAAAGAGAAAAATGGTTACTTTTGTATCAGTAAATTACTCTTCCACAATACCAAAAACAGCACTTTTTCCGCGAAAAAAGCTCGGTAAGCCTTATAAAACGACTATTATTATTATTATTATTATTATTATTATTATTATTATTATTATTATTATTATTATTATTATTATTATTATTATTATTATTATTATTATTATTATTATTATTATTATTTGTTTCGAAAACATATATACATTTAACAGGAAAGGGGAAGCGACGAGCAGACTGCCAACTGCCACCGGAAGGGGCACAACACCTGCCTACTCTTCAAAAGGAAGGTGACAGTAGCACAGAAATGGAAGATACGAAAGAGGGGAGGAAAGAAAGAGCAACAGGACCAATCTTGAAGAATAAAGCAGATCACACACAGTAGGGCCGGACGCTGAAGGTCACGCTACAGCAGAATGTTGAACAGGAGAAATAGTATTCACGCTTAAACGTGAACGTAAGTTAGTTAATTTTAGAAAAGCAAGCAGAGCGCGATGGGCCTCGTTGCGCCGAGACGCACAACCACTGGGGTACAAACCTTCGTCGAGTGTCGTACACCGCCGGCCAAGGAGGTGATAGTCCCTCACTAGCGCCACGCGCTGCGGACGGCAAGGGGAATACTACAATGTCAAACACAAAATACAGGGGACAACGCCGCCTTAATGTTGCCGCACCAGCTTGTTTTGTTATGACGTCACGAATTTTGACAGCGTCTGTTGCGTCCAGCAAATTGGGCTCTGAAAGATATTGTGCTCTGAAAGAGCCGAACATGGAAAGTTTAGAGAACGTCTACTCAGAGAGCGCGGCCCAAATACGAAGAAAAGATACTTCGTAGTTCGTGACGTAACACTAACCTACCAGCGTTGGGGTTTCAGCACGAGATTGACAAAAAATAAGCCTTTCAGCTTCATTTTCTCTTCTAATGTGCGACCTATGTTCATGTAATTATGGACAACCGAGTTTTCAAAGAATAGTTTATCAGTCTAAATTGATTTATAATTCTCCCTTTAGTGTCCCCGTAAACAAGAACACTGGTGCATTAGTCAGTATTGTATCATTGAAATATACACATTTCTGGACATGGGGGAAAACGCGTAGCATGAAAAACCACCCTACCGCATAGCATCAGTTACTAATGGACAAGCGAAACCTCCTGAGGGAGACTTTGACGGCGCTGATAACGAGAAGGGTATACGTGAAACACTAAAAACAGCGAAAAAATCATTGGCGCGTTGCCGTTGTGTGACTAACCTGGAATTCTCAATTTACTACTAGTAAGGCACTGCTTGTTTAATTTTTTCACCTTCACACGGCCCAGATTTTCTTCGCCTTCTACTGTTACATATGGAGATACTTAAATTATTTCTTGTAAAATAACTGACATATCTCAGAATGGCAAGGTTACCATATGTGTATAGTCCAACCTCTTCCTCCTCTTGTCTAACCTTTATTCTCCTGCTTCTACCTGACGCTCTACCAGTTCTTGGTCTCACCCCTTCGAGGATGATAACGAAGGTCATTGCTCACAGCTGCAACCTCAAGATGTCCACTGTTCATATAAATAGCACTCTTTAGTACACTTTGCTGCACACACGTCTTCACGACCTGGAACCAACCATGTCACTATCTGGTGTTTATTTTTGAGGTTAAGTACAATGTCGTTCAATTTGATATTCCGTATATGCCCACCGTGTAGTTTGTCCAACAGACGTTTCATTGCTTCAGGATTACTGCTGCGTTCTTCGTCAGTTTTTCGTCCCCCCGTCAGCTGTATTTTGTCCGCGAGACTGAGCTCCTTGTCGACGGACAGCTTCTGGACACCATAGGCGGCGAAATGCTGGGGGATACATCGAATATTTGGCGTATTTGTCCTGCTATAATGTGCAACGGCTGCTTTTAGACATAGCTTCCGTCCGCCTCTGAAATTCGCACACGACTGACGTGAATTGCTTTTGATCGGGGAAAATGCTTTCCGCCATTCTATTGGCCTGTGGCGATATAAGGAGTAGTGCCGAAGCATGGCGCCACAACTGTCTCCCCACTGCTGAAGCTTGAACAAGGGGCAACTCGGGGGCACGACTTTTCTTAGTCGTAACCATATGAGAGAGACAGAGATTTTACTGACAGGAAAGACAGAAAAGTTGACCTCCACAACCATATGATTAATATACTTTGCTTGGCTTCAGTATCTGTTGTCTTCAGAACCGTATGAACTCCACAGACAATTAAGCCAAGGATGGCATAGGGGAAATTTCATCTAGTTTTTTTTAGTGTACAGTGTATAAGCTGAATAGAAATTAAACTTGACGTAAAAATTTCACCGACCAATACGATACTCCCCAATGCAAGAATTCAGCGCAGCTCTATACGTGATTTCATTTTTCGATGTATTGGCTGGCGCGCAAAATTCGTCTCATGCAGCACGTTGCAAAGAAGCTAAGGGTGGCGCCACAGTATCGCTTATGTGGGGATCGAAAAAGCCAGCTCGTGGGCGCCATTTAAAGCAGCCTCACCTGACAAAACTCCCAGACGGCACGCGCTACTCTGGTTGCATCTCGGGGCCATCGTCTCCGCAGTGCGTTTTTCTTCTCACCCTTCCGTCACGCCCTCCTCCTCCACTTTCCGCCTCATCATTAGGCTGTACCCTCCTCTTGCGCTTTCCTCCTGGCGTTTTTCATCCCACGCTGCGCTCCGCGTTCGCTTTTTCATCTTTCGGTGTGCTAGTTCGCTTGGTAGGTGAACTTCTCCTTGTTAAATGGGCCCACACCAGAGGTCACAAGAAATCTTTCGACCAGTCAACCCCTTGTGTCGCACCGGGAGTCCAACCCCCCCCCCCCCCCCAGATTGTTGTGAGCGTTAACTTCCCCAACAACAAGATAAGGTTCATGAAGCTGGTCAATAAGGCCATATAATTCCGTTTTGCTCAAATGATAGTTTGATGGTATCTAGGTGGAGCAGAGGGTAACCAATTTATTAAAGACAATTGCTCGCACTGTAACTCCAGAGGCGTCCACAGCGGCAAGTGTTGGCAAGCAACGGTCTTATCGACAACTATGGCTACACCGCCAGATGAGGTGTAAGCTTCGTCTCGGGCTTTGAGAAAAATAGCATATGCCCGTAGAAAGTCTGTGCAGCTTTTAAACGTGTTTCCTGAACACACAGTACCTTTGGATCAAGTGTTTGTAAGATATATATATTGTCATGAAGACCTCACGAGAAGACATCTCTCATTCCACTGTTGAATTTGTGTACCCATTTTAAAGAGCATTATATTCTGTGCTTTAGAAAGGAAATATTAGATTACAGGACCATTTCCGGGTACCATGATACGCGGTTTATTTCCGTGGCGGTCGCAAAAATCGCGCCACTTCCAAGGAACTTGATGCGTCGTTCGGCTTGCAGTTGTGCCTGTTGACTCCTGGGATCCACTGGAGTTCCGCTCACTCGAGTGGGGTGTTTTCGGGCTAGGCACTGCCTCGAAAAGCAGGGCCTTTGAGACCACCAACCCAGATGTCGGTGGATCCTACTTCAGAGACGGTGCCGCAGCATTGGCTGCTGTCGCCTTGGGCGTGGTTGAATTACCGCAGCCACACTCCTTGTGGGCCGGGCCCAAGCTGGAAGTCTCCTGTGGCGTTACCCCCTTACGCGCCGCACCAACGTACCGTGCGATATGGAGAAATGAAATATGCTCCCGTGCTTGTTGGAAAGGTGTGTTTCCTTTCACATTTAGTGTGATGATGTCTTTTCCATTTTTCCACTTAGGACGGTGTCCAGAATGTGCTGCATGGTCACCATCGCAGTTTCGACAGTGTAACGCGCCATTAGGGTTGTCAGAAGCGTGTTCATGGTCAGCACATTTTTGCAGGTCAGTCCGCCTCGGCAGCTCGGCGAGCCATGGCCGAACCTCTGGGATTTCAACATCTACGAGGATTGGGGATGTACCGTCTTACTCGGATTTTAGTCTATCCTGTTTCGTGAGTCTCGGGGTGGTACTGGAGCCAAATGTAGGAATTTGACGCTGCATGGAAATAATGTATCGTTTATTCTTTATTCCTTGCACTTGTGTCGCGTTTTGCTCTTTCCAGCCATCTAGAAGCTCTACTTCATTCAAGTTCGAAAGGTCTCTGTTAGAAATTACACCTTTGGATAAGCTCATCGATCAGTGTTGGGTCACAGAGTTTCGTACATTACCAAATACTACGAGACTCGAGGGATTTCCATTCCATTAGTCATCTTGCAGCGGTGAACGCTGAAATAATTCTCATGGTCTTCTCAGTGTTGCAACTATGAGAAACAGGCAATCGCGAAAGGTTTCCTCGCCCTGGCCAATCAAGTGCAATATTTCTTCCGTCCGCCCTCTTTTGGGAAAAGTACGATCAGAAGGACGATAAGGACGACAATGTATAAATATTTTATTAGTTTCGGCTCTATGCAAGCAACTCACCACCGAGCCTGATAAGGGGACGCTATGAGAGCCGCAGGAAACGCAGGCGCCCGCTGTACATTGTTACTAGAACTTTATAGACCCCAGGATGGATAAACTACACGAGGTTAACCCTTGCTTCCTGGAAAATTCAAAGCAAAAAGCAAGAGAAGGAAGAAGTGGTGGAAAGTGAGAGAGAAATACGAGGACCAAAGGGAAGGACAGGGAAAGGCAACTACCGATTTCCCAAGGGTGGGTCAGTTCGGGGGCACCGTCTACGTGAAGCGGAGGCCGAACAGGTGTGTTGCCACCGCCGAGGAGCGATAAAAGCTGCAAACACCCAGCGTCGGCTCCATACCTAGGAACCCTTCTTCCCCGGACGCGCCTAAACCACGCACGGTTAAGCGCCGGAGGGTCCAACCCTCGTGTACTCGGGTACGTGGAGACACGACACACCGGATGCCTGGTTAGGCAGACGCCCCCTGTGGGGCATTTGGTTTTTTCAGTTTACAGATTTCTGGCCCAACATTAATGTTACTGATGATTTAAACAGCGGAAATGTGCTCGCTAATGTACATTTGTCTGCACACATGGTAGGAGGAATGACAACAGCATCGGAAGGTCTGAAGTTGATTATGATATATGTCATGCCGCGAGGAGACATATCGTTTTCATAGCATGCTTTAGTTTAGAGTAGCAAGCAGAAAATGCTGTTTTCTCATTCAACGCGTTGAGTTGTCAGTTTGTTTGCTTGCAAGAAATTCAGAAGCTGCCGCAAACAGCGCTCGTTCCAGGTTTGGAGCGATCGATCTGGATCTGGATTCTGGAGGGGGCAATAAAATTTTTGAGCTGCTGCTGAGAGCGGTGCTGCGACGAGCGTACTTGTTTCATCACAGGTTGATGCGAGTAAGAGACACACACTACTGCAGCCCTAATAGGAGGACGACTCTGTGTTTGCTGGGAGAAAGAAGTGGGGGAAAGAGTATAGAAGAATAAGGGAAGGGTTAGAGGGGAAAGGCGTCTTCCCATGGGAGGGGGGCTATCACTCGCAGTGGGCGACAGCAGACGCCTGCTGGACAACGGGGTAACCACCAGCAAATCGAGAACTGTATTGAACACGTGGCTTTGGTGGTGGATAAGAAAGATCAGGCCTGCGATGGGGGAGGCAGGGAAGTCCTACTGGCGGATCATAGCAGCGTGTTTTGCTCGTGGCGCTGCATGTACTGGGCACTGCTAGCTGTTCGAGCAAATATCTGCTTACAGCTCCGAGAGCTCATGGTCGACCCGAAACAACTGGTCCGTAAAAAACTAATGTGATTCCGCAGAGCTTCCGTAGCTGGCCCATAAAATCGACTGCGGGACAGTTGTGCCAAAATCAGTCTGTGTCTGTAAGGGAGCGATAATCTAAAAGGCCCAGTGGGGAACTATCATCAGCGTGGGTGCCCGGATGTGCGCCCGACGGCCTTGTAGGATTTCGTCGTTGGCTGTAATATGGCTGACATTTGATACCGACTTCGCCGTCAGCCGTTCCACGCCACAGCCATACAAACTCCCAGCTGACCTTGAATCTGTAGCAGGTAAAGTGTGGTGGCTTAGACAAAATATCGAATTCGTATTTCAAGTAAACCTCACAAGGAGGTTTTGTATTCGAGCGAAGTATACGCAATATACATTTTATCTTACAATCAAAGATAATTACATTCCGTAGCAATATGGGGACTCCGAAGACAGCCGCTTTTACTTGCATTTGATAACACCAACACCGTCTGACGCTGCCTTCACCGCCACATCAAAACCGATGTCACCTCTTCCTAACAGCGTACCTATGAAATTGATCTAAATTAAATTCTGGAATTTTACATGCAAGAACCCCGCTATGATTATCAGGTGAGCCCCAGTGCTGTACTCTGGCTTAATTTTTACCCCCTTGGATTTCTTTTAGCGCCCACCTAAATCTAAGTGCACGAGCGCTTTTTTCCTTTTAGCCCTTAGCTAAATGCTGTTTCCGCGACGTGGAAGGAAAGCCATGATTCCTGCTTAGGACCGCAACACCATAGCCGCTAAGACATCTATTGGCGGGTGTCGCTGTGAAACATACCTACCGAAGTGGTCTTAGCAAGAGGCAAAGAATGTTTGCCATTAAAGTATTGCTACAGTACTGCAATCTGGTGTACATGAGTCTCCGGCGCCTCCTCTCTCTGCCTGAGTCAAACACCGCTTTTGTGCATAAACAGTTGGCACCATGACCGTGCTCTACAGGTGCAGTATTCTTCTATGCTTCATAATCTGTAACGCGCCAAGTTTCCAATAGTTACTATCTCTAATATTCCACCAGCGATGTTATCGCTGCAGCACATTCTGAGCGAAATGGTAATTTTTTAGCTATTTACGACTTTATAAACTTCTCGCAACGCACTTCACAATTCTTGCGAGGGTCACCGACTGACACCGGTGAACATCAAAACAATTAGAGCAATGACTTCATTAGCAGCATCATGGTAACAAATTCGTTGAGGGTTTTTGTTTTCTCAGCGCTCAAAATGAAATTATCTCACCTCGGTCAGATCTTGAAACTTCATGCCAGGAGGTGGAAAGGCTCCATGCACAGCGAGCACGACTATAAGCATAAACTGATAAACGCATATGCAGCACATTTCTATAAAACTTATCTCACACTTTTGCGGCCACAGCTCACGTACACTGTCTCTCCAAAGGCCTTTGGGAATTATTACAGACTTTTTAAATATCTGTTTTTAATTGTCTAAGCTTTCCTTGTCTTTACTCCTCGCATTGGCAAAGACCAAGTCGCACTAACCGAGCCTACTTAGCGGTATAATTTATATCTTGTCCATGACGAAGGCGAAATCTAAATGTATACTTCATAATCACTCAGAAAGCCGAAGTAGCATTGCGGCTCATACAAGCTATAATGTCATGAACTCGCCGTCCAATTAGTAAATATCAAACCCACGAAAGCAGGGCATTCACTGGCTAAATTTCCTAGAGTTCCCAACCTTTGCATGTTCGAATTGTCTCGCTGACGTCAAACAACATGTCCTTCAATTTATACCCAAGCAACGTCTGCGTCTCGTTCCACAATCTTTCAACAATGATTCAAGAAAGTTAAACGGACACTAAAGCGAAACAATAAAACTAATGAAGCATTGTTTGAGAACCCTGCAGGCAGTCATAAAAAAATAGCTTCATTATTAGATGAGAAAATGGTCTAAGTATCACTATTTGAATTTCGCGCCGAAACCCCGGTGCCGGTGCGTCAACGTGACGTCAGGGATTTCAAAGTATGTTTTCGCATTTGGGCCTTGTTGGATGAATAAAGATTCCTGAAACTTGCCATGTTTAATGTTTGGTTCCTTTAGAATACAATGTAGTCAATCGGTTCCTCTATATATAATTAGTAGGCCCTAAAAGCTGCCATCAAAATCCGTGATGTCACAGCCCCCAGGTGCGGGAAATTAAGTAGGCGTCGCCACCCGCATTTAGTTCTTGCGCTTCTTCTGGCTTATCAAACGTGTTATCATTGTAAGAGTGGTGTTCTTGCTGTTGTAGAACAGTAATCTGCTGATGCAGGAGAAATAATTTTTCACTTTAGTGCCCCTTTAATGTCAAATTGCACCGAGCCCACAAAGGGCGACATGGTAGACATCTGATCAGAACTTCCTTATAGTTTATTGATGCTATGGAGATTGAGGTGACATTGAAGAATGAACATAGAACATAGATTCTACAGAACATTCCTAATGTGAAGAATCCTTGGCATGCACTCCTCTGTGTTCGAGTTTGGTACTTCTATACTCTCCGCACATACCGACGCTGTCGCCAGGCTGCTCGTTCCCACCGAAGCCTTGGGAAAACCGTGGAAGTTGGGTAACACGGCAGATTCGAGGCTCTCACGCAGGCAGGGGTGAGGCCCCTTCTCTAGCTGATAACACAGCTATGCTGTGTCAACAAATTCACTCAATTGCTTTAATAAAGCTCTTGTCCCTCAGAGAAGAAGCGTCGGAGAGTGTGAGGGGTGATAGCATATCGCCGATAGCATCTGACGCCTCGAGTACCGCCGCAGATACGTCACGTGATTCCTGCGGCAAAACAATTTTAAAGCAAAGCTTTCTCAGCGACTGCTGCTACATTTTTCTAATCGTGCCCTCTCCTTCTGCTCTGACGCACAGCTCACACACAAGAAATAAGCAAATTATGTCTCCGATGTTGGGATCTAAGCTCGCTCTCAGAGCATAAGAGCCCGAACCTTTAACCATTGGCCAACAGCTTTCATTTTATTTATCGTCTTTCTTCAGAGAGTCACCAAATGTGCGGCCCCATCAGACCAGCGTGGGCTGAAAATAAATAGGCATCGAAACTCTCGCCTTAACATCGGCTCCCCTAACCTAGGAAGTTAGTCTGGTTCCAGGTATCGGAGTTTTTACTCTTTAACCATTTTGATTGAAGATTCGCGGAAGTAACTCCGTAGTTGGCTCACCGTCAGGTCTGCACGACAAAATACCATTCTCACCAACCAAATAATGTGTAGGCCCAGCAGTGTGTCATGTCAAATGACACGCATAAGGTCGTTATTGTTCTATAGAAGCCTAAGACCGAAGCTGTCTTTGCGTAAGTCTATTTTAGAGGCAATGTATTTATGAGGGAGTTACCACCACTTCTCTATATTGGGTTTGTTTGTACCCATTTTTGGGGAGCCGATTCTGATAGTAGCGCAGTCTAGAAATGTGGGCCGACTTGTGCGGCTGGGTATGTAAGCATGTGTCCCTCGGGCCACCGGAATCCTGTGTCCCGAGGGACGCATATATAGATATGTTATATATATATATATATATATATATATATATATATATATATATATATATATATATATATATATATATATATATATATATATATATATATATAATGTACCGTCAACAGCAAAAGTTTGCGGGATGCGCGAGCGCGTAGCAAAGCGACCCTCCTCCCCTTCAAGCGGTGAACCTCTCGTGTCGACACCGACGACGACACCGACGAGGCTGCAAGCATGCATCTTTCCGCGCTTCCTCCTTGCGCGCCGGCGACAACCGAATGTAGCCGCGAGGTAGCCCTCTTCCGATATGCGCTGTGGCGGCTTCGACGGGCGAAACAGTGTGAAACGTGTTTAGAAGCGCGAGCTTGCGCGCGCCGCTGCGGCCGCTTTTTGTCGAGTCACGAGCGCTGACGAATGGGTCTGGCCCGGTGGCGAACGCAACAAGTCATTTTTTTTTTCTGGGCTGCACCTTCTCGTGGCCAATCTTCATTGTTTCTTTCTTTTTACAAACGGTGCGTTCTACCGCAGAAAAGCGTGTCAGAAGAGGCGCTCTATAAAAGGAGACCGGCAAGACGAAAATGGACAATTGATTTCCGTTCTATAATCGAAGTTCTGCCCTTCGAAGCCGCCATGGCGCATATCGCAAGAGGGCTACCTCGCGGCTACATTTCGATGTCGCCGGCACGCAAAAAGAAAGCGCGGAAACATGCACGCTTGCAGTCTCGGAGGGACACGCATGCGTGCAGGCGTTGGTCTCGACACCAAGGGTTCACCGCTAGAAGGGGAGGAGGGTCGCTTTCTCAGGCGCTCGCGCATGCCGCAAACTTTTGCTGTTAACTGTACGTATATGTGTATGTATATTCAAATAAATTGCTGACTAGCCGCATTCGAACACAGTACATCTAACCCAGATGCCTGGTACTGCAACAATAACGCCACAGACACTTCTCCCGCACTACGGTGGGCTGCATAATTAGATCGTAGTTTCGGCGTGTAAAACTACACAAGTTAATTCGTTAGATTAACGCGTCATCATAAGTCAAAATGTAGGCCGATCTCGAGGATAGTGAAGTCTAAAACTGTGGGCCAATCCCGCAGATTGTGCAGTAAAAGAAGCGGAGCAGTCCGAGATTTCTCCTAGTCCCGTCGTACGAGAAATGGCAGGAATAGTCCGCCATACGCAGCGAGGCCCACTCCATTCTCACCCTCAACTCCCTCAGGAAGACTTTGCCCTTTATCTACGACAACTGCAGGTTGAATAGCCTTCCAACTTCGAAAAGTTATCATAACGATGTCTGAAAAAGTGACCTCCCATATATTTATGGTATGGTATGAAGAACTTTATTGGGTCCAAAAGGCCAACCATAGGTTGACGCGGGCTGCTCCCACGTTGGGACTGTCACGCCGAGCCCTTCAGCCACATCGCGGGCCTTCTGGACTGCCCGTAATTGGTCAGAGAGTGATTCGCTGTGTAGTATTTGCCGCCACCATTCTTCTTCCTTGTCACAGTCTGTGAAGAGCGAGGGGCACTGCCAAAGCATGTGGTCAAGAGTAATGATGCCATTGCACTTATTACAGTTGGTTTGAGTTTCCCTCTCCGGATAGATCCTGTTAATAAAATCTGGACTTGGGTATGTTCTTGTCTGTAGCAAACGTAATGTGACCGCTTGGGCTCTGCAAATCTTACCGTGTGGCAATGGGTATTCCCTTCTGCTTAAATTATAATGCTTCGCGATTTCGCTATATGTTAATAATCGATCCCTGTGTTCCCCGGGTGAAATGTAAGTTGCTCGGTCTTGAAGAGCACGGCTAGAAAGTCCTCGTGCTGCTTCATTTGCCACCTCATTGAGGTTTCTCCGAGCTCTGTCCACCACCCCCAGATGTGCAGGAAACCAGCGGATTTCTATCCTCTTACTGCTGACCTTCTCTAGTAATTTTGTTGCTATCCGTGTCACATATCCGTTGGTAAAGTTGCGTATGGCTGTTCTAGAGTCGCTGCAAATATGTGTCCACCGATTAGCGCAGATGGCTAAGGCGACTGCTACTTGTTCTGCTACTCTTGGGTCCTTGGTATAGACGGTGATGGCATCCCGTATGTTACCTTGAGTGTCTACAACAACGGAGGTATACGCATCCTCATTTTTAACCCGGGCAGCGTCAACGAGCACCGCCTGCTGCTTATGTTGATCTATGTCTTGAAGGAGTACCTTCGCCCTTGCCTTCCGTCTCTTGAGGTTATGTGTCGGGTGCATGTTCCTAGGGAATGGGGTCGTCTTTCTTGTTTCTCGTAGCCCCGCTTGCAATTGTGTTAATAATTCTCCTTCGTCGGTGTGGTTGTTAATTTCTACGCCAATTTCTTCAAGTAGCGCCCTCCCAGGTCGTGTCCCCATTAGTCTCTCCTGGTAGGCCACCTGTTGAGCCTCAGCTATCTCTTCTAGTGTGTTATGCAGCCCTAGGCGCAATAAGCTATCATTGGCCGTGCTGATGTGAAGTCCTAGTGCAGTCTTTATAAGTCGTCTCATTAAAGCGTTTAGCTTGCTCTTATCAGCCTGTGTCCATTGTAGCATGCCAGCCACGTACGAGAAGTGGCAAAAGGCGAATGCATGTACCAATCTTATAGCACTGTCTTCTCCTAACCCCTTATGCTTGTTGGTAACTCTACGCAGAAGCCTAATGACTTCTTCTGACTTGTTAGAGATGTGTTGTGTCATCCTGCAATTAGATCCATTCGCTTGCAGGAGAAGTCCTAGCACTCTAATAGTCTCCACCTGCCTGATTGGTTCTCCATTCTTGGCGTATATGTAAATGCGGAGTTCTACGTCTGGGATATATCCGTTCGGCTTGCGCCCACGCTTACTGCTCCGTAGTACCAATAGTTCTGATTTTTTAGCAGAGCAGGGGCCCTATAACGTAAAACTATTCCAATATGTTTCTATTCCAATCTCCTGACGTCAGATTTGCTTAACCACCGACGCATGCACCGGGCGGTCACCCGCGGGGTTGTCTGAACAGACCAATCACATGCTCTCTTCATTCATAGGAGGTCGCTTTTGTTTGCTTGAAAAACGAATAACATTGCCTACACTGAGCGGCTTGTCGTATCTAACTGGCTGACAATAGGCGAGGAGAATGCTCAATTGGAGAGGGATTGGATGGGGCAGAGCCAGTGCACTGAAAATCGATAACCGTATGAAGAGGGTGGTGCCGGCGTCTGCGATTGGTCCGCTTTCCTTACTTAACTTGCGGTGGCTGGTCGAAAATCGCGGCGGCATGCAACGGAAGCTTAAGAATGATGCTAAAACATATCCTCAGCGAAGAATAGTTGGCCGGATGAGATCGTAAAGGTGCCGGAAGTGCTCGAAAACGCTACGCGACCACGCATGAAGTTTTATTATACGCAAATAAACCCATGCTCTCCGGCAGGCGCGAGTAGCCAGCGCCTGAGCGACCGGCGGCAGCCATCTTTTATTCCTTTCGGAACGGGGCAGCCTGCAGTTATTCAGCAGAAAACTCAGTTTAGTTCGGCATATTAATGCGTCTTTAATGCGTACACGTCACTTTGACGCGGGGAAAGTTCTCGCGGTTTTGTGACGTTGCGTGACAGGCAGGTGGAGTGCGTGCAGCCCGCAAGCTTTTGACCAATAGCCGGGGGCTAATGGCGAAAAGGCGTCGAATCATAAATACCTGTTTTTCTTTTTTTTCGGTCAAATCATGCATAATCAGTGTGTACACACCATATCAGATGGGAAGGTATCGCGGTTTTCGTGACGTCGCGTGACAGGCAGGTGAAATGGAGGTGGTCCAAAAAAGTTTTTGACCAATCGCGGAGGGCTGATAGCAGAAATGGAATAGAAAAGTTTGGAATAGTTTTACGTTATAGCGCCCCAGTTCAGTCCCATACCCTCAAGTGTTGTTTCCACCACATAAATGCTTTCCTGTAGTTTGGTCTCTGTTTGTCCCATATAACCTTCGGCACTCCAGATTGTTACTTCATCTGCATATATAGCAAAGTGGATACCCTCAATCTGCGCGAGACCTCGAGCCACTTTTGACATAGCCAAATTAAATAACATGGGAGATAGGACAGACCCTTGTGGTCTCCCACGATTCCCAAGTTCCAGAGTTGTCGATTGTAGTTGGACTAACCTGAGACAAGCAAAACGGCCACCGAGAGTGGCTTTGACTATATTGTACAATCGTTTACCCAATCCCATCTCTGAGAGGATATCCAATAGGGCCCTGTGCTTGATGCGATCAAAGGCCTTTTCTACATCTAGGCCTAGAAGAGCTCTGGTATGTAGCAGGCTAGCAAGAATAAGGTGATGTTTGATTAAAAGCATTGCATATTGAGTCGAAAGTCCAGGACGGGAACCGATCAGGATATTCGGAAGAACATTTGTGTTTTCTACATACATAGTCAGTCTGTTGAGTTTGACATGCTCCATGGTTTTGCCCAGGCATGATGTTAACGATATGGGTCTTAGGTTATCTAGATTTAGTTGCTTGCCTGGTTTGGGAATGAGAATTGTGTTAGCAATTCTCCATTCCTTCGGATAATCACCATTTTTCCAGAGTTCGTTGAAACACTCTGTTAAATATTTTATAGAATCATCGTCCAATTTTTTCAACAGCCTATTGGAAATGCCATCTGGACCGGCAGCAGATCTACTGTTGCGGTCGTACAGCGCTGCGCGAACTTCGCTTTCTGTGAAGTCTTGACCCATAGGCTCACAGTGTTCCCCTGTATATTCAGACGGGTCTGTACTCTCATTGCTATCCTTAAGCGGTAAATATTTAGCTGCAAGCCGATCCAGAATGGCCTCCTCCGTTGTGTCCTGACTCTCACGAGTGGTATCGCTGTGGTACTCACTTTGCTCAAGTTGCGACCTCCTCGTGGGCGGATGATGATCTTGCTGTGCTCCTCGGGCAATTGGGACATCCTTGATGCCTTGACAATCCGATTTCTTATAATCCGATATATTTATAAATACGTTTTCAATTGTCTCGTGTTTCCTACATAAATGAAACAGTGATTGCTCCAACGTGCAAACGTTCCTTTTAATTCTTTTATGGCTACATATACAGTATTAGTACGCCGTTTGAAGAAGACGCTTCCTTCCAGCTGCATTACCGGCTGTTTCTTTTTAACATATTCAGTACTTCTTCCCATGCGCCAACATTCTCTTGGTTTCTACAAATATTGCGGGAAGAACCATATCACCGCAGAACTTTTACACTTGTAGTTGTAGTTATACACTACATTCTCACCCCCAACTCAATCAGGAAGACATTGTCTTCGATCTACCACAACTGGAGGTTCAATAGCCTTGTACCGTTGAAAACATATTATAACGATATCCGAAAAAGGGACCTCCCATCAATTTATAAAAATGTTTTGAATTGTTTCGTGTTTCCTAGGCAAATAAAACAGTGATTGCTTCAACGTGCAAACGTATCTTTTATTTCTTAATGGCTACATATAGCGTATTAGTATTCCGCTATAAGAAGACACTTTCTTACACTTCCACTAACAGCTATTTTTTTCTAACATATTCAGTACGTTTTCGCATGCGCCAGCATTGTGTTGGTTTCTACAAATAGTACGGGAAGAACCACATCACCGGAGAACATATACAGTTGCTTTCTCTTTCCGACGCGCCACAGAGGCATTCCAGGGAGAAAAGCGCCTGTAAAATAAAACACGAATTGTGCATTTCGGAGATATAACGAAAAATAAATTGGTGGATACACCTTTCCAAAAGAAATTCTCGTAATGCCAAAGCGAAACCCGTATTCTCTACAAAGCAATGGCAGCTTTGTTGCAGACTCGCAAATACAAGGCCACAAATGTTCGCAGTCCTCTGTAATTTACAGTGCCGCTCGAAAGGCGAACTGGTGACCGCGATAGAAACCACGTGAGGCCAGTGCGGCTGCGCAGCGTAAACAGCCCCCCGGAGTCTAGCAGGCGTCGTTCAGTGCATGTGTGGTGAAATGGCGTCGCTAGAGCCGCGGCGACGTCACGTGAGCGCCCATACGCTTGTTAAAAGGCGAGCGGATGAGCGAAAACTGCGTTTATTGACGTCGCCTTTGAAACGGGACCGCGAACAAGTTATGCCCTAGTCGATTTGATTTCACGAGGTTTTATTCTAAATCCATGTAAATTGAAATGTTAATTCCTCCTGGATACTTTAAAAACACACAACGTTTCCGACCACTCGTTGTCCCACTAACGGTTTCGCCATAAAACAGGGGTATTAGTTTTAATGAAGCTCCTTTTCTTTGCGAAAACTGCGACGACGAAGAGTGACTCAGATTGAGAATCGCCGCATTTACAAAACTCTGTCGACTGCTTTGTCAGCGGTGTACGGACGTCATCTGATGTCGCCTTTTTCGGGATGAGTAATAATATCTTCCCAACAGAGACCGTGAAAGTTGGGTCTCTAAATTTCATTGTTAAATGTCAATGTGACTCAGCATAGACGAGCGAGGAGCTGCGACGATTTGCCCTTCTGCAACCGTTTGTTGGATAGCAAATGTATTAGCGCCGGGATAACGTAAATCTGTTTTATTCCGAATACGCCATTAGACCTGCATGATAGGTCAAAATGTCAATGTGATAGGTCAAATTACCGAGCTCGGCCGCGCCTGACGTAGGCTTCCGTTTATTGAAACATAATTCTGTATACTCAGAAGGTACTTGTGCTGGTGTTTCATTCTTGCAAATATGTTATTGCGTCCGCGTAGCATTGAAGGTTGCAAGTCCGACGCAGAGTTTCATTTACATAGAAGCAATATTGTATTATGTCAGTGTTATGTTTTATTTCCTTTCTGCAAATATGTTGTTCTACACGCACAAGGCGTTCATGTTTTTGTAAGGTACAACAACATGGTCTTCACAGCGATGCAAGTTTTTTAAATAAATAAAAAACGAATTCATGTCGCTTGTTGCCATAATGCCATTATTAGCAACAAAATCCGCGCGAACTTGTTGGCCTAGTTCGTGCTTGCTGCAAGACGTCATGTCAACTAAGATGACTTACTTTAACACTTTTTTCGCAGCCAATTATGTCTCCGAGAGAATCTGTTAAGCCTTCGGAACATCTACAGACGACGTGTGCACCTGTGGACGAGCAAATGCGTACCACCGGCAGTCAGAAAAGGCTTATGGGCTTACAAAAGACACGGCAAGCGAACACGGTGGGCCAACATGAAGTGGCGTGTGATACCTCTCTTTAAAAGTTGGTAATTATCTTGCTCTTGCCCAGCAGCAGCAAGATATTTTATGTGTTCACCGAATTTGATATGTTAGCCGTATTTTCTCAATTTCATACCCTGGTGAAGCGGCAGGTAGTGGTTCCGCCTAACCTAAGTACACAATAAAGTGGGCTCCGTTTAACCCAAGTTCACAAACTTTGAGCCCAGGGGCGTCCAACGAATGTTGATACCATTGTTCCGTTTATTCAGTATTGCCGTTTAAGTCCACCTTTAAAAGCAAATAGTGGTGAGTACGTTTACAGCTGTCAGTGTTTGCACACACACAAGATGTTTGCTGTTGAGTTTACATTCATATGCAAGGAAAAGTGTGTTGGTGGTGCATTGAACTTTAGTTTCCTGATTACCTACGAGACAAGCGCAAAGAGGAAAGCTTAGATCGAGGCTAAGTACGAGATGCGCAACGAATATGCGCAAAAGTCGTGTTGTATTTCTTGCACTCTTGCTTTTGTATTGCTGCTACCCTTCTTTTTATGACCTCATTTAGGAAGTGTCAAATTGATGTTAATGAATATTGGTACATCAAAGAGATGATGTTATTTGCATTGACCGCCAGAAACGAAGTCCTCGAGTATGCTTGCAGTGTTCTTGCAAGTACTTTGTCAAAGGGGTCAACTTTAGAGAGAAATTTGCAGCACGAAATTTACAATACCACGAAGGATGTACAAGAATATGTTATTCGCCTCAAGACAGGTAAAATAATCCCAGTATTTAAAAAAGGTGACCATAAGTGCACGAATAATTATCGTCCTATCTGCATTTTGTCTTTCTTTAGTAAGGTCATCGAAAAACTTATACATAATCGCTTAACTAAATACTTATCCAAATTTAATCTTTTAACTCCTGATCAATTTGGTTTCGTGACAATTTTTCAAATGAATTAGCGCTTATTACATTTACTGAGAGGGTCAAATTAGCCATCGATCAAGGCCTCTTAGTTGGTGCTCTCTTTATTGATTTCACCAAGGCGTTTGGTACAATTAACCATCGTATTCTTTTAAGTAAACTTTAATCATATGGAATTTCTGGACCGCCTTTACAAGTAATTCGCAACTACCTAATTGACCCACAATATATAGTCGAATTTAATGGTGTCTTGTCCTCATCAAAAACTGTAAATACAGGTGTCCCTCAGGGATCAATACTTGGGCCACTTTTATTTCTCATATTCATTAATGACTTGCCAGAAATACTAACACATGCGCACTGCCTTCTTTACGCTGATGACACCACCATTTTCGCATCTGATAAAAATTTATTTGCATTGCAGGATAAACTTAACGCTGACCTAACGAATGTTCATTCATGGTGTGTAAAAAAGAAGCTAACCATCAACCCATCTAAGACAACATTTATGGTATTCCATCCTTCAAAATCTATGCACATTGACTCTATTGTAGTGTCTCTAAATAATAATGTATTTGCAAGATCCACGTCTACTAAATTTCTTGGTGTAGTACTAGATGAAAACCTAAAGTTCCAGTGCCATATTCAATCACTTATTCAAAAAATCTCATTTGGTATTCACATCATAATAAAAACTCGCTCTTTTTTGCAGCAAACCATTCTCATGTCTTTATATTACGCGTATATACACAGTCATCTCTCATACTGCCTGTCATCTTGGGGTAATACATATACCACACATCTTCATCAGTTAGAAGTTTTGCAAAAGCAGGCATTACGATTAATTGCATTCCAATCGCATACATCTCCCTCTGCTCCAATATTCCGTTCCCTAAATGTTTTACCTTTACGCATGTTATTCAATCATAAGCTGTCGCTACTTATGTTTCGTCTTATAAATACCGAGTTTAATATTCCAGGTTTTAATCGCTCTAGCCTCATCAATTATAACAACACAAGATTTTCAGCTCAACTCAATCTTCTTCTTTCAAAAGCAAGAACTAACTATGGAAAATTTACTGTCGCGTTTTCATGCATTTCTGTTTGGAATTCTATACCATCTGACATGAAGACATCTACATTATTATCATTCAAGCGTAGAACGAAGGAGCATTTCATGAACACTTTATCTGACGCGTAGCATAATTTAACAAACCTAGAATTAATTAGTATGTTGTTCACTTTAACATTACGCAATGTACTTTTCAATTACCGAGTTACTAAATTTTGCCTTAATTGATACTTCTCCTCGTTGTTAGCTTTACGTGCCATTTATCCTCGTTTGAATTGTTGCATGTTATTTTTAAGATTTCTTCAATTATTTTTCTTCTTTTTAACTCTGTGAATATACCTCTGATATTGTTAACAGATTTTTTTTCTATCTTATCATTTATTTCCGATGTAGAAACTGTATAATATATGACATTGACTCACTGTTTGCCACGACCTTACTATCCCCTTTTCATGTTTTGTTAGGAGGTCCCCCCGACAGTTGTTACTTCGGGACCTCCGAATGTGTACTTACACCCATCTTGTATTTGTTTTGTCAAAAATAAATATTGATTGATTGAAAAAAGAAATAGAGTATACAGAAGCGTATAAATGTGACGAATCTGATGTATTATTCTAGAGATATGAAAGGGAAACATAAGATTTATTCTGACTTGTTGACGTAAGCGTCGTGCGATATACGGTATATGAAATCAGCCTCTTCTTGAAATCGACATGATACGGAACCTGGAAGCATTGACCACCGTCATCTTTGTAGCACCATAGTTGCGAGGCGTCTCTATGTTGTGAGGCTGGGCGATCGTAGCCATGTGGCTATTGTTGACATCGAAGTGCTACAACCGCGTTCACAGTCAAACGTATTGATCATAAACTTTCACCACAATTTCAGGGATGCGCGGTTTGGTGGCCGTAAAACCTGCTCCCTGTAAAATGACCTCGGAGGTGCTGGTAAAGAATTGCCTATAGATAACTACTTTCTCTCCCACTTTTCATCTGCTGGCCAAAGAATAGCAAATAATTTTAATGATTTCTTTTCATGCAAGCCTCTTCATGCTTCATGAGGGCACATGTAAGCGGCAAACGAAGGCCTCAGGAGAGCACCTGAACTTGTAATAAAGCAGGTGGTGCAGGATGTCCAGGGTACCCAAGGGGTAGCGGGAGCATCAAAGGTGGAAGAAGGGCGGCCCGTCCCACGAAACACAGAACCTCTTAAGAACGTCTTGAAACGTCTACAAACGGCTATAGACGTACTGGTCTATGATAAGACTGAATATAGAATTTCTTCTAAACATAACCTCAGCACTTGGAATACGCTAGTATATATTCTATCTGCGGCAAAACCCACTACTGGTGTCACTAGAGCCTTTTTGGTAAACACATTCAGAACGTGTAACTCGAGAACTTTTCTAGGTCATTTTGTCTAAAAGTGCATAAAATGCCAAACGACGTGTTAAAAGTGCGGTTTCCGTCGGCCGTCGGCGTTAGCGAATAAAGGACGCCACAGACAAATCGAACTCGTTGGAAGAAACATAATAAGTTGGCTTTAATGTTAAATAATTTCACCCCAGAACTTCAACAATCAAGGGCGTGTTATTGTTTTCCATACGGGGCGCGCACATGACTCCTGGAAACCATTCTTCTATGCTCGCGCAAGCAGTTACTGCCAGCAGCAGGAGCGAAACACCGGTGTTGCGCAGCCGTGTCATAGAGCCACCGCGCTGCGATCATTTCGGCGGCACGCTCCAAATTGGAGGCACTCTCCAAGTTTGTCGGACATCTCATTCCGTGCTGGAAACACTGGGTGGCAGGAAGTTTGAAAAAATGGCCACTGCCGCCAGTAATGTCTCGGTGGTGGGTTCGTTATGCCAGTTGTGCGTCTTTCTAAGCCGTTCCGCACATTTATACTGGATATTAACTGGAGTCATTTAGCTGTGCTGATGCTGTTTGTCGTGTGTTTTGCATCAGTGCTTCGTGACATCGGCTGTATTGCGTGTTTTCGCCGACGACTTGCTACCACAATGGCGGGATCTGCGTTCGCCGCCTTCGTGTCTCGGTGCGTCTTTGTACGTCGCACGTTCCGATAACACTTTTTCCGGAAAGTGAAAGACATTGCACTTCGTTTTTCGTCAACAATGCGAATATTTTTAGGAGTTACCCGCGACAATTCTTGATGGATGGGCTCTACTGCCCTGCGAGTTTTCGTCATCCTTACTTTTATACGAGTGTTCTGCTTGTGTTCAGCCGTTCAGAACTACCGCGCTCCACGACTTCCGCAACACCAGTCAGAACTTTGCCCTGCTTGTTAGTCTTTGTGGTTAACGTAGCACGAACCAACCGAAGAGAGCGCATTCGAAGACGACGCGCTGGCTGTAATCTTGAACCAGACAGAACTCGCCCTATTTTGTGTCCTTTTGTTCTTGCATGGATTACAGAATTGCGTATGCGTGCGTGTCAGTGACAACACTCTAAGAATAGTTTACACCCTTTGGCTTGCCCCTTCTGCCACACAAGAATAATCGTCATCTGCCTTGATGCGTTTCCTTTCTTTATCGCTGCAAGCCCGGAACTTTCCAGTGACGAACGGCACGCGCGTTATCACAAGGGGCACTCCAAAGGGTGTAAACTGTTCTATACTGATAACGCGCGTGCCATTCGTTACTGGAAAGTTCTGGGCTCGCAGCGATAAAGAAAGGAAACGCATCAAGGCAGATGACGATTATTTTTGTGCGGCAGAAGGGGCAAGCCAAAGGGTGTAAACTGTTCTTAGAGTGTATGCAGTTTGTAGCGTTCCCACTTTATAGTAAAACAAAATTATAACTGCAATGTTTACTTCATCTATACAATTCCAAATGCAATCGTATGCTGATGTACAAATTTCACTTGTGTTTTGTTCTAAATAAGCAGCAAAACTTTTAGCCTAGTAGGTGCTTCATCTGGGAGTGCAATCACGACAGCTTGGCATTTATTATTGAATGACTGTGACTGGGTCACCTTATTTGTAATTGCAAATCTGTCTTTCAACTGACTTGATGCTCTTTTATTTTGTTCTTTTCACTCTATAGACGGCTGGACATCCGTCTTGTACCTTGTCGCTAGCTGGATGACGGGACCTCATCATGATCAGTGTAAGTCAATGTACTGTAGCCTCTCTGGTCCTCCCAGTGCTTCTTATATGGGTTAAAGCTAGGGAGCGCTTCGTGGTAAAATAGCTAGTTGGTGTCTCACCAACTAGCTAATTTTTTTTGCCATGGTCTCTCACAAGCTGCCACTATTATAACCAATTTCTCAGTGCCAGTGTACATACACAGTTCTACTAAAGTTTAGTTTCCCTAACGCTTACAAAATTTACCTGTAGGTAGTCACTGCTATGTAAGAACTCAAAAATTAGCTCTGTTGTGTCATATGAGTATTCTATACATGAGTAAAAATTTGCTACAACAGTGTACATTACACATTGCACCCCTAATGCACAAATGTATTCAAGCCAGTATTTGATTAGTTCTGTATTCTAATGTTTTGTGTGTGATTTATTTTCTTTACAGGAATTTACTGTACAGCATCAGCAAGCAGTCTAATTTAAGATTTATGTGTGCTGTAAAAAGTGTGCTTTGCCGCTAGAATTGATAAAACATGGGCCGTGGCTTCCATACAAGGACGATCTTCAATTTCGCTCTACCACGATCAGCACTTGGCCGGCGCTTGCAAAAGGAATCACATTAGGTAGCTTGTGCCAGACTGTTCTTTAACCTTATTGTGAGGAGATCACACAGTCATGTGTGGAGGCGCCTGCGTCTGAGATATATATTGCGCGGCAACATATGTGCCTGTAGAACAGGCATGATGCTGAGGGTTCCAGCAGTTTGCAGAGGTGCTTTTAAAATTTTGTCATAACTATAATTTTACCTGTGCTGTTTTTGTCACCTATTTCAATAACATCATAGGAGGTGTTATCAAAATATAACAATCTATTTGCCCTAGTCCATTAGCCTGCCACCTTTGCCTTTTCACTAGGTGGGCAATTATTCAGCATGGACCATTACTTGAATACACCTTTTTGTGTGCAGTGGTTTCTGAATTGCGAGTCAACATAGATGCTCAGAATTACCTGAAGCTATAGATGCACGGATGAATTTGCTACCTATACGAATCACTTAGCACTTTTTCGCGCAAACAACATGTTAACACTTTCAAGACAATGGGCAATGTTATCATTTGATCACATCATAAGATACTTTCAGTTTTGTATGAAGTGTTTGTGTGTGGTATGGCCCTAAGCCAATTAGGGTCACATGAAAATATATCAACAAAAGTGATTGATCCAGCTAGGAATGTTGCTTTGGAACACTACTTTATCACCAGTCCTCCTTTGCATGCTACCTGCTTACTCTGTACTGTGTCATGTTTAAGTTTGAAAGAAAGGCAACAGCTAGGCAGTGCAAAATTCCAAACTTGCTTTTAGTTCAACAATATAAAACGCTATGTAACTTTTTAATTTAGTACTTCATTTACCTGCAGAGTGGATTACTGTTTCAAACTGATTATATTTTGCAGGAAGCTTCTCAGACTTGTTTGACAGTCTGATAAGTGGCTTTTTAGCCACAAAACACCATATGTTAATTTAAAGGCTGTCTTTGACTCTGCTATGCAATTTAATAACTATATGCCAGGAAGTATACTAGTCATCATAAACATCATCACATAAATACCTTAAGATAACCGTAATTTAAGAGAGAGGAGTGGCTTAAATTTATTTTTAGTGAGCCAAACTTTTAATTTAGTACATATTGCTAATTGAAGTTCGAATTTCAACAGTTCCATTTCTTTCCTTGCCTTTTTTTCCTCTTCTGTGCAGGTATTGCTTGCCTATGTCTACAAGAACCGTCATGCATGGCCTGTAACAGCAAGCTTTTGTGGGCAGCAAGTGCTCTCCTACGAAGGCTGGCCTGCTCTGGCAGCGGCGGCAATCATCTTCAAGATTTAGCCATGATCACCTTTGCTGCTAATTGTCACTCTTGTTAATTACACTTTCTGCATCTTTTCTTATTTATTAGGTTATAAAGTATCACTATGTGACATGGTATGAAGTTGATCTCTTGCTGCATTTTCGCTTGCAATCATTTTTATGCATGAGGATCTCATCGTACAGTGTATAAAAAATAACAGCGTATTATGATTTATCTTTCAGTTCTGGTAACATGCAACGTGCAAGGAATTCACTAATGGATGGTATGCCGAAGAACTGACCATTATTTCTGCATGATGATGTGCAAGCTTGTGTGGTTACCTTACAAGGGGCACCCAAAAAGTGAGTTATAATTTACTTTTAAATGAAGCATCGACATCAGAAAAAATATATTTATATTGCTAGTTAGAGTGGTTCCCAAAGTGTTTTTCCAGCTGTGTAGTATCCTTTGTTTCTTAACAATTAATTGCAGCACAGCGTTGTTTCGTATACTGTTGTAAAGCTATTGTGCCCCCTGTAGCTGAAACCAGGATGTAATTTTTGCCTGAACTGCAGCATCACTGAAAAAATTTTTCCTTGCTATAAACTATTACAATTTGTTGGGCACTTAGTAGGACGAATTTTTTTCAATAATGACGTGTTTCAAGCAGAGATGTTCTTGTTTAGGTTAATGGGCGAACAATGGCATGGTACCGTATACAATACAGATCTTGTTTTATTTGCAAAACAATTCTGACAGGCGGGCGGCATTCAATTGATTGGTCTAATTAAGAAGCACTAATTCACCAATGAGGCTGTACTGCACTATTCCCATGGTTCACATCTGGAAAAACTACCTGTGCATAACTCTATCCGACAATACAACTTTTTTTTCTGATGTCCATGCCTCGTTTAAAATAAATTGTAACTGCGGGCAAACGTCGTGTTACTGTAACAGCTGCCGCAAAATTCTGAAGCAATGTCCAATAAAAGTCTTCAGTTGTTCTTGTCAAGCTGTCCATTAGCCAACTTTTAGCGTAACGTTAGCAGGGCTTACCGAAGTCTTCAGTTGTTCTTGTCAAGCTGTCCATTAGCCCACTTTAGTGTAACGTTAGCAGGGCTTACTGAAGTACTTCTAGACGTCCATGGCTGCAAAATGTATTGATCATGACAGCTACTAGACTACTGAATTAACTGTTCAAGACATCTTTTAGACATCAAATAGCTGATTGCGTGTTTCGTGGGGTGGATTGGGGCCGCGGTGGCCGAAGCGTGCCAGGGGGTGTTCGCATAAGAAATTGGCTGTCCACTATCGCGGACAGCCGAACTTATGCCGCCCTAGCACGCGCAGGGCTCCGCGAGCGCGAACCCACGGACCAGTACGGATTCTAGCTTTCGTGCCCTGGAGGCGCCACCAATAATGCGAAATAATGACACTTTGTTAAAATTAGTAAAAAACACGATTGAATAAATATAATTACGTCCATGCGTCAACTTGTGACGACAAGTTTAGCACTACCACGCCCCGCTACTTCTGCAACACCAGTCAAAACTCTGCCTCTGAAAGTACGTTGGACAGACGTTCTCGCGCCTGCGGCGATGGTGCTGAGGCAGTCATCGTCACCGGCGGCCTTTGACCCACTTGCGTTCAACCGCGGTTGCTAAGATGCTCTGCCTTCTAGATTTTCAATATACGCGGCCCGGACACTACTATAGTCGCAGGCTATGATCCGCCACGACTGACTTAGCACGAGCGCCGCAGGTTCCAGACGGTCTGTCCGTCACAGCGGGGCGCGAAATCGTGCGTCAATGCCCGCTGCTTCACCTAACCTACTGCGCCGGCAGCCAGCGTCCGAACGTAAAAACCTCCTCCGCAGTGCCTAGGCAGATTCATATGTTCAAGGAGCAAATGCCCCCAGATTTTCTCTCTCGTGCCCGCTCTTCCTCGCGCCTGCGCAGAAACGGCTGGCGTTCCCTCAAATGAACACCTCGTCTCCTATCACGGCATGCGCTGAGTGCCTCTAGTTCTCAAATCGTCGTCATGCCGCCGTGAACAAGCCAGAAAATGAAAAAATAACACACAGATGTGGAAAGACTTGTTGTGTACCATTATGCGTGTCATTGCGGTGGAAAAAAAGCAATGAATGATTTCATCTTTTTGCGAAAGAAGCAAACGACACGCAACGGAGAGCCACCTATATAAGCAACTGCGCATGGAAAACGTGACCGCTGATACAGCATCTCTTCGTAACGTTTAACTGGGTACTTGTTTCTCCCAGGCGCGCCGAACATTGCTTTCAGTATCTTGCTGTTGTTTCAAATCATGCTGTGTGGATCGTTTAGGCAGGCACTTTAATAAATTATAGTGATGTACGCTTCAGTTTCATTTCGTTTTGTCCGTTTAGAGATTTCTGACCCAACATTAGTGTTACTAATAATTTAAAAAGCAGGAATATTCTCGCTATTTTACTTTTGTCTGCAAGCATGGTATCAGAAATGATAACTACATCGGAAGCTTTGAAGTTTATCATGATATATGTCATACCGCGAGTTGACATACTGTTTTCATATTATGCTTTAGTTTAAAGTTTTAAGCTGAAGATGCTGTTTTATCATTTAACGCGTTGTGTTGGCAGTTTATTTGCTCGAAAGAAATTTAGAAGCAGCAGGAAACATCGCTCGTTCCTGGTTTGGAGCGTTTGACCTGCGCACAGCACCACTATCTTGCTTTCCAACAATGTGAACAGACCTAAATTCCATTATGGCAGGTTCAGTTCGTTTCTAAGTCATGCGTTTCCACTAATACAAGTGGTTTTGACCAAAACAAAAGCCTCACCAGGCTTTGGAAACCTGTAAGTTCTTTCGATTGGTTGTTCACTTCTCGCATTTAGCTAGGGTTTGAGAGTTTCTCCGGGTGGCGGGTGACCGCTGTGTTAACAAGCCCGGGCCCTACCTAGAACATTGCTTACTGCAAGCATGAACAGGCACCAGTCGCTGGACATAGTTGACCTTATCACACGTATCAGCTAACTATATAAAGAAAGGTGCGGCCCCGACCCATTTGTTCTCCCAAAACAACTCCCATTTGTTTTTATCCCAAAACACTGACCAGGTATTTTTACAGTTTTTATTCCCGTTATATCATTGCAGAATATCCTTATTTAGCTTCTGAAAGCAACAGAGACATTACTACCTATGTATTGTGATATGTTATGTGTTATATACAACACGATTCGCAGTACGGAGTTGCCTATGAAAGTCGCAAACAGTCGAGTATCGCAACTATACCAGTGGAGCAGCGCCACGAACAAGTGCTTGCACCTTTCAAGCAGGCCCGCTATGCGCAAAGACCTCCCTTTTTTTAACCTTCGCCTAGCTTCAAAAGCTCTTCGTCTCTGAAAAAATCCTATGTGGCTCGTGGGGGAGGCCGTACGTTGGCACGCACAGCGCAACATTTTCAGCGGATTCCTGTATGAAATCCTTGAGACCGATCAAAATAAGGTAATCGGCAGGAAGGGCCACTTCGGCTTCGACGATACACCACAATACGACGCCACTAACGAGAAACGCGTGAGCACAGCACCAAGCGAAAGAGCCACCACGAACCTAGATGCCGTAGCCATCTTTGTTTATTTGGACAGTGTTGCCTGCACAAGTAACGGACTCTGCTCTGGAGCGGGCAACAAAATTCGTGAGCTGCTGCTGACCGCGGTACTGTGACGCGCGTACTTGTTTTATCAGAGGTTGATGCGTGTAAGAGACACACACTTCTGCAGCCCTTGTGGGTGGACGACTCAGTGTTTCCTGGGAGAGAGAAGTGCAGCAAGAGAGGATAGAAGAGTAATTGAAGGGTTATAGGGGAAAGGTGGCTTCCCATGGCGTACTCGTAGTGGACGACAGCAGAAACCTCCTGGACAGCGGGGTGACCTCCAGGAAATCGAGAAATGTAGTGAACACATGGCTTTGGTGGTGGGTAGGGAAGACCAGGCCTGCGATGGGAGAGGCAGGGAGGCCCTACTGGCGGAGCGTAGCAGCGAGTTTTGATTGTTGCCTTGCGCGTGCTGGGCAGTGCTATCTATTTGTGCAAATATCTTCTTACAGCTCCGAGAGATCGTGGTCAGCCCGAAACTACTGGTGCGTAAAGAAAATAACGTGATTCCGCAGAGCTTCCAAAGCTGGCCGAGGAAATCTACTGCAGGACCGTTGTACGAAAAGCAGTATGTGGTTGCGAGGGACGGATCATCTAAAAGGCCCAGTGATGGGCTGCGACCAGTGCGGGTGACCGAAGGTGCGCCCAGCGGCCTTGTAGGATTTCGCAGCTGGCTATTTTTCTGACTGACATTTGATACCGACTATGCGGTCAGCCTTTCCCCTCTACAGCCATACAAACTCCCAGCGGACCTTGAATCTGTAGCAAGTAAAACGTGGTGGACTAAACAAAATATCGGATTAATATTTCAAATCAACCTCACAAGGAAGTTTTATACTCGAGCGAAGTATACGCAATGTAGCTTTTTATTTTACAATCACTAATAATTACATTGCGTAGCAAAATAGGGACTCCAACGCCAGCCGCTTTCATTTGCATTTGATAACACCCATGCGGTCGGACGCTGCCTTCACCGCCGCATAAAAACCGATGACCGATGCCAGCTCCTCTTTACGCGTAGCTATGAAAGTGATCTAAATTAATTCGGGAATTTTGCATGCAAGAAGCCCGATATGATTATCGGGCGAGCCGTAGTGCGGCACTCTTACTTAATTTTGACCCCTTAGATTTCTTTAGCGTGCATCTAAATCTAAGCAAGCGAGCGCTTTGTTTATTATAGCCACCAGCGAAATGCTGCTTCCGCTACTTGGAAGGAAAGCCGCGATGTCCTGCTCAGCAACGCAACACCATAGTCGCTAAGACACCAAGGTGGGTGTCGCTGTGAAACATACCTACCGAAGTGGTCTTCGCAGGAGGCAAAAAATGTTTGGCATTAAAGAATTGCTAAAGAACTTCAATGTGGTGGATATACATGATTTTCCTGCGCCTTCTCTCTATGCCTGAGTTGACCACCGCATTTATGCATAAACTGTTGGCACCATGACCGCGCTCTCCAGGTGCGGTATTCTTCTCTGCTGCAGAATCTGTAACGCGCTAAGTTTCCAATAATTACTATCTGTAATATTCCATTAGCTATGCTATCGCGGCAGCACATTCTTGGCGACATGGCAATTATTTTGCTCTTTACTACTTAATAAACTTCTCGCAACGCACTTCAGAATTCTTGCGAGGGTCACCGCGTGACACCGGCGGACATCAAAACGATTATAGCAATGACTTCATTAAAAGCGTCACTCTAACAAATTTGGTTGAAGCATTTCTATTTTCTCACCGCTGATAATGAGATTATCTCACTTCAATGAGATCTTGAAGCCTCATGCGATTATGCGACGAGGTGACTGGGCTCCATGCACAGCGAGCACGACTATAAGAATAAACTGATAAACACCTATGCAGCACATTTCTGTAAAGCTTACCTCAGAGTTTTGCGGCCACAGTTCACGTACACTGTCTCCCGAAAGGCGTTTGGGAACTATCACAGAGTTTTTAAATATCTGCTTTTATTTATCTAAGGTTTCCTTGGCTTCACTCTTCGCATTCACAAAGACCAAGTCGCACTAGCCGAGCCTAATTAGCGATATTATTTATATCTTGTCCGTAATAAAGGCGAAATCTAAAGGTATACTTAATAATTAATCAGAAAAGCGAATTAGCATTGCGGATCATGCACGTTATTATTTCAAGAAGTCACCGTCCAATTCGTAAATTTCCGACCCATGAAAGCACGGCATTCACTCGCTAAATTTCCTCGAGTTCCCAACCTTGGCATGTTCGAATTGTCTCGGTCACGTCAAAGAAGCTATCCTTCAAATCATATCCAAAGCATCATGTGAGCCTCCGTTCCACAATCATTAAAGAATAATTGAAGAAAATTAATGTGACATTGCACCGAGCCCACAAAGGTCGACATGGTAGACATCTGATCAGAGTGTTCTTATAGTTTATTTATGCTATGGATATTCGGGTGACATTGAAGGACGAGCACAGGTTCAACAGAACATTCCTAATGTGAAGAAAGCTTGGCAGGCGCTCCTCTATGTTCGAGTTTGGTGCTTCTCTACTCTCCGGACCTACCGACACCGTCGTCAGGCTGCGCGTTCCCACCGAAGCCTTAGTAACACCGCGGAGGTTGGATAACACGGCACATTCGAGGCTCTGACGCAGGCAGGGGCGAGGCCCCTTCGCTAGCTAATAACACAGCTATGCAATGCCAACAAATGCCTTCAAATGTTGTAATGAAGCCCTTGTCCCTCAGAGAAAAAGCGTCGGTCAGTGCGAGTGGCGATGACATATCGCCGATACCATCTCGCGCCTCGAGCGTCACCGCAGACACGTCACGTGACGCCTGCGGCAAAGCAATTTTGAACCAAAGCTTTCTCAGCGATTGTTCCTGCACTTTTGTAACCGTAGCTTCTCCTACTGCTCTACCGCACAGCTCACGGACAGGAGACAACGAAATTATATGTCCGATGTTGGTATCTAAGCTCGCTCTCAGAGCATGACAGCCCGAACCGTTAACCATTGGCCAACAGCTTTCATTTTATTTATCGTCTTTCTTCGGAGAGTGATCAAATGTGCAGCCACACCAGGCCAGCACGGGCTGAAAATAAAAAAGCCATCGGAACTCTCGCCTTTACATCGACTCCCCTAACCTAGAAAACTAGTCTGGTTCCAGGTCTCGGAGTTTTTACTCTTGAACCATTCTGATCAGAGATTCGCGGAAGTGATTCCGTAATTGCCTCGCGGTCAGGTCTGCATAACAAACTACCGTTCTCGCCAACCAAATACTGTTTAGGCCCGTCAGCATGCCATATCAGAGGGCACGCATAAGGTCCTGATTGATTCGTAAAAGTCTAAGACCGTAGCTGTCTTTGCGTAAGTCTATTGAAAAGACGATGTATTTCTTAGCGAGTTACCACCACTTCTCCATATTGGGTATGTTTGTATCCATTTTGGGGGGGGCCGATTCTGAAAGTAGCACAGTTTAGAAATGTGGGCCCGATTTGTGCGGCTGGGTATGTGTGTATGTGTCCCTCGGCCCATTGGACACCGTGATAGTGAGGATATATATATATATATATATATATATATATATATATATATATATATATATATATATATATAGAGAGAGAGAGAGAGAGAGAGAGAGAGAGAGAGAGATTGTTTACTGGTCGCATTCGAACCCAGTACCTCAAATCCAGATGCCTGGTACTGTAAACACATGGCCACAGACGCTTTCCCTGTACTACGGTGGGCCTCATAATCAGATCGTAGTTTCGGCGTGTGAAACTAGACAAATTGTTGTATCAGATTAACCCGTCATCATAAGTCAAAATATAGGCCCATGTCAAGAATAGTGAAGTCGAAAAGAGTGGACCGATCCCGAAGATAATGCAGTGAAACAAAATTGAGCAGTCCGACGTTCCTCCTCCACCCCTCGCACGAGGGGTGGTGCGAATGGACCTCCATACGGCGTGAGGGTACTCTATTCTCACCCCCAACTCACTCAGGAAGACATTGCCTTTGATCGACGACAACTGGAGATTGAATAGCCTTCCAACTTTGAAAAGTTATATTAAGGATGTCTGAAAAAGTGACGTCCCATTTGTTTATAAGAACGGTTTCAACTGTTTCGTGTTTCCTAGGTAAATAAAACAGTGATTGCTCCAATGTGCAAGAGTAAGTTTCAATTCTTTTATGGCTACATACACAGTATTATTATCCCGCTTGAAGATGACGCTTTCTTACACCTTCACTAACAGCTATTTCTTTTTAACATATTCAGTGCGTCTTCGCATGCGACAGCATTCTGTTGCTCTTTACAAATGGCACGAGAAGAACCATATCACCGGAGGACATATACAGTTTTTTTTCGACGCGCCACAGACCCATTCCAGGGAGTAAGCGCCTGTAAATTAAAACACGAATTGTGCATCTCGGTGACATAGCGGAAAAAAAATTGGTTGGTGCACCTTTCCAAAAGAATTGCTCGTAACGCCAAAGAGAAACGCGTATTCTACGAAGCAATGGCAGCTTCGTTGCACATTCGCAAATACAAGGCCATAGATGTGCGCAGTCCTTTGTAATTTACAGTGCCGCTCGAAAGGCGAAACGATCACCACGCAAGAAAGCACGTCAGGCCAGTGCTGCTGTGCAACGTAAACAGTACCCCTGAGTCTAGCAGGCGTCGGTGAGTGCGTGTGTAGTGAAAGGACGTCGCTAAAACACCGGTGACGTCACGCATACGCCCACACCTATGTTCCAAGTTGAGCGGGTGCGCGAGAACGGTGTTTATTGACATCCCCTTTGAAACGGGACCGCAAACAAATTATCCCCTAGCCGATTTGATTTAATCGGGTTTTATTGTAAATCCAAATTCCTTGAAATATTAATTTCTCCTTGATAATTTAAAAGCACGCCATGTTTTCGACCGCTCCTAGTCTCACTAACAACTTCGCCATAAAACAGGGGTATTAGTATTAATGAAGCTCTTTGTCTATACGAAAACACCGACGACGAGGAGTGACTCAAATTTGGAATCCCAGAGCTTACAAAACTATGCTGTCAGCGTTGCTGGCGGTGTACTGGCGTCATCTGATGTCACCTTTTCATGGATTAGTAATCATATCTTCCTAACAGAGACCGTTGAACTTGGGTCTCAAGATGTCAAGGTAAACCAGCAAAAACGAGCGAGGAGCTGCGACGACCTGCCGTTCTGCAACCGTTTGTTTCGGAGCGAATGCATTAGCGCTGAGATGACGTCCAACTATTCCAATCTGTTTTCATTCCAAATCAGCGTCTAGCCCTGCGTGAAAGGTGAAAATGGCTCGAGCTCAGCCATGCCCGACGTAGGGTTCCGTTTATTGAAAAATAACGCCGTTTAATAAGATTGTTCTTGTGGTGTTGTTTTATTCTTGTAAATATGTTTTTCTGTCCGCGTAGCATTGAAGATTGCAAGTCCAACGCACAGTTTCATTTATATAGAAGTAATATTTTGTTATGAGAGTGGTATGACTTGTTTCCTTGTTGTAAATCTGTTCTGCATGGACATTCTGTTTGTTTTTGTAACTTACTCGGTCCCCCCCCCCCCTGCAATATTGTCTTCACAGCGATGCAAGTATCCTGAAACAAATGAATAACATACGTTCATGTGGCTTGGTGCACTCGAACACTTTGTTTCTCGTTAATACCATTATTAGCAACAGAACCTGCGGGAACTTGTTGGCCTAGTTGGTATTTGCTCGAAGACGTAAGTTCCGCTAAAATGACTCACATTGCCACATTTTCGTGGCCAACTATGTCTTGGAGAAAATCCGTCAGGCCTTCGGAACATCTACAGACGACGTTTGCACCCGTGGACAAGAAACTGCGTACCATTGGCGCTCAGAAGAGGCTTATCGGCTTACAAAGGACATGGCAAGCAAACACGATGCACCTGCATGAAATGGAACGTCATACTTCCATTTAATAGTCGGTAATTATGTTGCTCCTGCCCAGCAGGAACAAGATATATTTCATATGTTCGCCGGATTCGATATGTTTGCCGGAGTTTCGCTGTTCCATACGCCGATGGAGTAGGTGGTAGTTCTGTTCAACCCAAGTACACAATAAGGTGGGCTCGTTTTAACCCATGTTCGCAAACATTGAGCCTAAAGGCGGCCAACGAAAGCTGAGACCATTCTCACGTTAATCCAGTATTTCCGTTCAAGCGAGTTTCGTTTATGAGGAGTCCACTGTATAAGAGCAAATAGCATTGAGTGCGTTTACAGCAATCAATGCTTGAACACAGAAAAGTTGTTTGGTAACGAGCGTAAGTCTGCGTCAATGAGGGTCATTGAATAGTGGCATCATCATCAGCCTGGTTACGCCCACTGCAGGGCAAAGGCCTCTCCTATACTTCTCCAACTACCCCGGTCATGTATTAATTGTGGCCATGTTGTTCCTGCAAACTTCTTAATCTAATCCGCCCACCTAACTTTCTGCCGCCCCCTGCTACGCTTCCCTTCCCTTGAAATCTAGTCCGCAACCCTTAATGACCAACGGTTGTCTTTCTTCCTCGTTACATGTCCTGCCAATACCCATTTCTTTTTCTTGATTTCAACTGAGATGTCATTATCTCGCGTTTGTTCCCTCACCCAATCTGCTCTTTTCTTATCCCTTAGCGTTACACCTATCATTCTTTTTCCATAGCTCGTTGCGTCGTCCTCAATTTAAGTAGAACCCTTTTCATAAGCCTCCAGGTTACTGCGCCGTACGTGAGTACTGGTAAGATACAGCTGTTATACACTTTTCTCTTGAGGGACAATGGCAACCTGCTCTTCATAATCTGAGAATGCCCGCCAAACGCACCCCAGCCCATTCTTATTATTCTGATTATTTCAGTCTCATGATCCGGATCCGCGGTCACTACCTCCCCTAAGTAGATGTATTCCCTCACCACTTCCAGTGCCTCGCTAACTATTGTAAACTGCTGTTCTCTTCCGAGGCGGTTAAACATTACTTTAATTTTATGCAGATTAACTTTTAGATCCACCTTTCTGCTTTGCCTCGCCAGGTCAGTGAGCTTGCAGTGCGATTGGTCCCCTGAGTTACTAAGCAAGGCAATATCATCAGCGAAACGCAAGTTACTAAGGTATTCTCCATTAACTTTTATCCCCAATTCTTGCCGATCCAGGTCTCTGAATGCCTCCTGTAAACACACTGTGAATTGCATTGGAGAGATCGTATCTCCCTGCCTGACGCCGTTCTTTATTGGGATTTTGTTGCTTTTTTTATGGAGGACTACGGTGGCTGTGGAGCCGCTATAGATATCTTTCAGTATTTTTACAAACTGCTCGTCTACCCCCTGATTGCGTAATGCTTCCATGACTGTTGAGGTTTCTACTGAATCAAACGCTTTCCCGTAATCAATGAAAGCTATATATAAGCGTTGATTATGTTCTGATTGATAGTGTGAATATGTTCTATTGTTGAGTAGCCTTTACGGAATCCTGCCTGGTCCTTTGGTTGACAGAAGTCCAAGGTGTTCCTGATTCTATTCGCGATTACCTTATTAAGCACTTTGTACGCAACGGACAGTAAGCTGATCAGTCTATAAATTTTCAAGTCTCTCGCGTCCCCTTTCTGATGAATTAGGATTATGTTAGCGTTCTTCCAAGATTCCGATACGCTCGAAGTCATGAGGCATTGCGCATAGTGGATGGCCAGATTTTCTAGAACAATCTGCCCACCGTCCTTCAATAAATATGCTGTTACCTGAACCTCCCCAGCTGCCTCCCTTCTTTGCATACCTCGCAAGGCTGAATAGTGGCACATACCAAGTAATTCAAGTTCGGAACAAGGAAGCTTTAATGCGAAAGCATTAAATAGCTGATGAGGTAGTCCAATAGACCGGGGACTACTGAGTAAGCGAAGTTGGCGGGAAAACGGTTAACGACATAAACACACAGAGACAGATGGACGTACGGACAAACCTACCGACCGACCGACAGGCAGGCAGGCAGGGCGAGACAAGGCAAGGCAAGTTGGCTTAGGTGGGTAGGTAGGTTAGGTGGGTAGGTAGGTTAGGTGGGTAGGTAGGTTAGGTGGGTAGGTAGGTTTGGTAGGTAGTGTTAGGTGGGTAGATTAGGTGAGTAGGTAGGTTAGGTGGGTCAGGTTGGGTGGGTTAGGTTGGGTAGTTTGGGTGGGTAGGTAGGTTAGGTGGGTTAGGTTGGGTAGGGGGGTTAGGTTAGGTGGGTGGGTAGGGAAATCGAGAACTGCAGTGAACACATGGCTTTGGCGGTGAGTAGGGAAGATCAGGCCCGCGAGGGGGGAGGCACCGAGGCCCTACTGGCGGAGCGTAGCAGCGAGTTTTGATTGTTGCCTTGCGTGCGCTGGGCAGCGCTATCTATTTGCGCAAAGATCTCCTTACAGCTCCGAGGGATCGTGGTCAGCCCGAAACTACTGGTGCGTAAAGAAAATAACGTGATTCCGCAGAGCTTCCCAAGCTGGCCGAGGAAATCGACTGCAGGACAGTTGTACGAAAAGCAGTATGTGGTTGCGAGGGACGGATCATATAAAAGGCCCAGTGATGGGCTGTGACCAGTGCGGGTGACCGGAGGTACGCCCAGCGGCCTTGTGGGATTTCGCAGTGGGCTATTTTTCTGTCTGACAATTGATATCGACTATGCCCTTAGCCTTTCCCCGCTATAGCCATATAAACTCCCAGCGGACCTTGAATCTGTAGCAAGTAAAACGTGGTGGACTAAACAAAATATCGGATTAATATTTCAAATCAACCTCACAAGGAAGTTTTATACTCGAGCGAAGTATAAGCAATGTAGCTTTTTATTTTACAATCACTAATAATTACATTGCGTAGCAAAAAGGGACTCCAACGCCAGCCGCTTTCATTTGCATTTGATAACACCCACGCGGTCGGACGCTGCCTTCACCGCCGCATAAAAACCGATGCCCGCTCCTCTTTACGCATAGCTATGAAAGTGATCTAAATTAATTCTGGAATTTTGCATGCAAGAAGCCCGATATGATTATCGGGCGAGCCGTAGTGCGGCCCTCTAACTTAATTTTGACCCCCTTAGATTTCTTTAGCGTGCCTCTAAATCTAAGCAAGCGAGTGCTTTGTTTATTATAGCCACCAGCGAAATGCTGCTTCCGCAACTTGGAAGGGAAGCCGTGATGTCCTGCTCAGCAACGCAACACCATAGTCGCTAAGACACCAAGGCGGGTGTCCCTGTGAAACATACCTACCGAAGTGGTCTTCGCAGGAGGCAAAGAATGTTTGGCATTAAAAAATTGCTAAAGAACTTCAATGTGGTGTATATACATGATTTTCCTGCGCCTTCTCTCTATGCCTGAGTTGACCACCGCATTTATGCATAAACTGTTGGCACCATGACCGCGCTCTCCAGGTGCGGTATTCTTCTCTGCTGCAGAATCTGTAACGCGCTAAGTTTCCAATAATTACTATCTGTAATATTCCATTAGCTATGCTATCGCGGCAGCACATTCTTGGCGACATGGCAATTATTTTGCTCTTTACTACTTAATAAACTTCTCGCAACGCACTTCAGAATTCTTGCGAGGGTCACCGCGTGACACCGGCGGACATCAAAACGATTATAGCAATGACTTCATTAAAAGCGTCACTCTAACAAATTTGGTTGAAGCATTTCTATTTTCTCACCGCTGATAATGAGATTATCTCACTTCAATGAGATCTTGAAGCCTCATGCGATTATGCGACGAGGTGACTGGGCTCCATGCACAGCGAGCACGACTATAAGAATAAACTGATAAACACCTATGCAGCACATTTCTGTAAAGCTTACCTCAGAGTTTTGCGGCCACAGTTCACGTACACTGTCTCCCGAAAGGCGTTTGGGAACTATCACAGAGTTTTTAAATATCTGCTTTTATTTATCTAAGGTTTCCTTGGCTTCACTCTTCGCATTCACAAAGACCAAGTCGCACTAGCCGAGCCTAATTAGCGATATTATTTATATCTTGTCCGTAATAAAGGCGAAATCTAAAGGTATACTTAATAATTAATCAGAAAAGCGAATTAGCATTGCGGATCATGCACGTTATTATTTCAAGAAGTCACCGTCCAATTCGTAAATTTCCGACCCATGAAAGCACGGCATTCACTCGCTAAATTTCCTCGAGTTCCCAACCTTGGCATGTTCGAATTGTCTCGGTCACGTCAAAGAAGCTATCCTTCAAATCATATCCAAAGCATCATGTGAGCCTCCGTTCCACAATCATTAAAGAATAATTGAAGAAAATTAATGTGACATTGCACCGAGCCCACAAAGGTCGACATGGTAGACATCTGATCAGAGTGTTCTTATAGTTTATTTATGCTATGGATATTCGGGTGACATTGAAGGACGAGCACAGGTTCAACAGAACATTCCTAATGTGAAGAAAGCTTGGCAGGCGCTCCTCTATGTTCGAGTTTGGTGCTTCTCTACTCTCCGGACCTACCGACACCGTCGTCAGGCTGCGCGTTCCCACCGAAGCCTTAGTAACACCGCGGAGGTTGGATAACACGGCACATTCGAGGCTCTGACGCAGGCAGGGGCGAGGCCCCTTCGCTAGCTAATAACACAGCTATGCAATGCCAACAAATGCCTTCAAATGTTGTAATGAAGCCCTTGTCCCTCAGAGAAAAAGCGTCGGTCAGTGCGAGTGGCGATGACATATCGCCGATACCATCTCGCGCCTCGAGCGTCACCGCAGACACGTCACGTGACGCCTGCGGCAAAGCAATTTTGAACCAAAGCTTTCTCAGCGATTGTTCCTGCACTTTTGTAACCGTAGCTTCTCCTACTGCTCTACCGCACAGCTCACGGACAGGAGACAACGAAATTATATGTCCGATGTTGGTATCTAAGCTCGCTCTCAGAGCATGACAGCCCGAACCGTTAACCATTGGCCAACAGCTTTCATTTTATTTATCGTCTTTCTTCGGAGAGTGATCAAATGTGCAGCCACACCAGGCCAGCACGGGCTGAAAATAAAAAAGCCATCGGAACTCTCGCCTTTACATCGACTCCCCTAACCTAGAAAACTAGTCTGGTTCCAGGTCTCGGAGTTTTTACTCTTGAACCATTCTGATCAGAGATTCGCGGAAGTGATTCCGTAATTGCCTCGCGGTCAGGTCTGCATAACAAACTACCGTTCTCGCCAACCAAATACTGTTTAGGCCCGTCAGCATGCCATATCAGAGGGCACGCATAAGGTCCTGATTGATTCGTAAAAGTCTAAGACCGTAGCTGTCTTTGCGTAAGTCTATTGAAAAGACGATGTATTTCTTAGCGAGTTACCACCACTTCTCCATATTGGGTATGTTTGTATCCATTTTGGGGGGGGCCGATTCTGAAAGTAGCACAGTTTAGAAATGTGGGCCCGATTTGTGCGGCTGGGTATGTGTGTATGTGTCCCTCGGCCCATTGGACACCGTGATAGTGAGGATATATATATATATATATATATATATATATATATATATATATATATATATATATATAGAGAGAGAGAGAGAGAGAGAGAGAGAGAGAGAGAGATTGTTTACTGGTCGCATTCGAACCCAGTACCTCAAATCCAGATGCCTGGTACTGTAAACACATGGCCACAGACGCTTTCCCTGTACTACGGTGGGCCTCATAATCAGATCGTAGTTTCGGCGTGTGAAACTAGACAAATTGTTGTATCAGATTAACCCGTCATCATAAGTCAAAATATAGGCCCATGTCAAGAATAGTGAAGTCGAAAAGAGTGGACCGATCCCGAAGATAATGCAGTGAAACAAAATTGAGCAGTCCGACGTTCCTCCTCCACCCCTCGCACGAGGGGTGGTGCGAATGGACCTCCATACGGCGTGAGGGTACTCTATTCTCACCCCCAACTCACTCAGGAAGACATTGCCTTTGATCGACGACAACTGGAGATTGAATAGCCTTCCAACTTTGAAAAGTTATATTAAGGATGTCTGAAAAAGTGACGTCCCATTTGTTTATAAGAACGGTTTCAACTGTTTCGTGTTTCCTAGGTAAATAAAACAGTGATTGCTCCAATGTGCAAGAGTAAGTTTCAATTCTTTTATGGCTACATACACAGTATTATTATCCCGCTTGAAGATGACGCTTTCTTACACCTTCACTAACAGCTATTTCTTTTTAACATATTCAGTGCGTCTTCGCATGCGACAGCATTCTGTTGCTCTTTACAAATGGCACGAGAAGAACCATATCACCGGAGGACATATACAGTTTTTTTTCGACGCGCCACAGACCCATTCCAGGGAGTAAGCGCCTGTAAATTAAAACACGAATTGTGCATCTCGGTGACATAGCGGAAAAAAAATTGGTTGGTGCACCTTTCCAAAAGAATTGCTCGTAACGCCAAAGAGAAACGCGTATTCTACGAAGCAATGGCAGCTTCGTTGCACATTCGCAAATACAAGGCCATAGATGTGCGCAGTCCTTTGTAATTTACAGTGCCGCTCGAAAGGCGAAACGATCACCACGCAAGAAAGCACGTCAGGCCAGTGCTGCTGTGCAACGTAAACAGTACCCCTGAGTCTAGCAGGCGTCGGTGAGTGCGTGTGTAGTGAAAGGACGTCGCTAAAACACCGGTGACGTCACGCATACGCCCACACCTATGTTCCAAGTTGAGCGGGTGCGCGAGAACGGTGTTTATTGACATCCCCTTTGAAACGGGACCGCAAACAAATTATCCCCTAGCCGATTTGATTTAATCGGGTTTTATTGTAAATCCAAATTCCTTGAAATATTAATTTCTCCTTGATAATTTAAAAGCACGCCATGTTTTCGACCGCTCCTAGTCTCACTAACAACTTCGCCATAAAACAGGGGTATTAGTATTAATGAAGCTCTTTGTCTATACGAAAACACCGACGACGAGGAGTGACTCAAATTTGGAATCCCAGAGCTTACAAAACTATGCTGTCAGCGTTGCTGGCGGTGTACTGGCGTCATCTGATGTCACCTTTTCATGGATTAGTAATCATATCTTCCTAACAGAGACCGTTGAACTTGGGTCTCAAGATGTCAAGGTAAACCAGCAAAAACGAGCGAGGAGCTGCGACGACCTGCCGTTCTGCAACCGTTTGTTTCGGAGCGAATGCATTAGCGCTGAGATGACGTCCAACTATTCCAATCTGTTTTCATTCCAAATCAGCGTCTAGCCCTGCGTGAAAGGTGAAAATGGCTCGAGCTCAGCCATGCCCGACGTAGGGTTCCGTTTATTGAAAAATAACGCCGTTTAATAAGATTGTTCTTGTGGTGTTGTTTTATTCTTGTAAATATGTTTTTCTGTCCGCGTAGCATTGAAGATTGCAAGTCCAACGCACAGTTTCATTTATATAGAAGTAATATTTTGTTATGAGAGTGGTATGACTTGTTTCCTTGTTGTAAATCTGTTCTGCATGGACATTCTGTTTGTTTTTGTAACTTACTCGGTCCCCCCCCCCCCTGCAATATTGTCTTCACAGCGATGCAAGTATCCTGAAACAAATGAATAACATACGTTCATGTGGCTTGGTGCACTCGAACACTTTGTTTCTCGTTAATACCATTATTAGCAACAGAACCTGCGGGAACTTGTTGGCCTAGTTGGTATTTGCTCGAAGACGTAAGTTCCGCTAAAATGACTCACATTGCCACATTTTCGTGGCCAACTATGTCTTGGAGAAAATCCGTCAGGCCTTCGGAACATCTACAGACGACGTTTGCACCCGTGGACAAGAAACTGCGTACCATTGGCGCTCAGAAGAGGCTTATCGGCTTACAAAGGACATGGCAAGCAAACACGATGCACCTGCATGAAATGGAACGTCATACTTCCATTTAATAGTCGGTAATTATGTTGCTCCTGCCCAGCAGGAACAAGATATATTTCATATGTTCGCCGGATTCGATATGTTTGCCGGAGTTTCGCTGTTCCATACGCCGATGGAGTAGGTGGTAGTTCTGTTCAACCCAAGTACACAATAAGGTGGGCTCGTTTTAACCCATGTTCGCAAACATTGAGCCTAAAGGCGGCCAACGAAAGCTGAGACCATTCTCACGTTAATCCAGTATTTCCGTTCAAGCGAGTTTCGTTTATGAGGAGTCCACTGTATAAGAGCAAATAGCATTGAGTGCGTTTACAGCAATCAATGCTTGAACACAGAAAAGTTGTTTGGTAACGAGCGTAAGTCTGCGTCAATGAGGGTCATTGAATAGTGGCATCATCATCAGCCTGGTTACGCCCACTGCAGGGCAAAGGCCTCTCCTATACTTCTCCAACTACCCCGGTCATGTATTAATTGTGGCCATGTTGTTCCTGCAAACTTCTTAATCTAATCCGCCCACCTAACTTTCTGCCGCCCCCTGCTACGCTTCCCTTCCCTTGAAATCTAGTCCGCAACCCTTAATGACCAACGGTTGTCTTTCTTCCTCGTTACATGTCCTGCCAATACCCATTTCTTTTTCTTGATTTCAACTGAGATGTCATTATCTCGCGTTTGTTCCCTCACCCAATCTGCTCTTTTCTTATCCCTTAGCGTTACACCTATCATTCTTTTTCCATAGCTCGTTGCGTCGTCCTCAATTTAAGTAGAACCCTTTTCATAAGCCTCCAGGTTACTGCGCCGTACGTGAGTACTGGTAAGATACAGCTGTTATACACTTTTCTCTTGAGGGACAATGGCAACCTGCTCTTCATAATCTGAGAATGCCCGCCAAACGCACCCCAGCCCATTCTTATTATTCTGATTATTTCAGTCTCATGATCCGGATCCGCGGTCACTACCTCCCCTAAGTAGATGTATTCCCTCACCACTTCCAGTGCCTCGCTAACTATTGTAAACTGCTGTTCTCTTCCGAGGCGGTTAAACATTACTTTAATTTTATGCAGATTAACTTTTAGATCCACCTTTCTGCTTTGCCTCGCCAGGTCAGTGAGCTTGCAGTGCGATTGGTCCCCTGAGTTACTAAGCAAGGCAATATCATCAGCGAAACGCAAGTTACTAAGGTATTCTCCATTAACTTTTATCCCCAATTCTTGCCGATCCAGGTCTCTGAATGCCTCCTGTAAACACACTGTGAATTGCATTGGAGAGATCGTATCTCCCTGCCTGACGCCGTTCTTTATTGGGATTTTGTTGCTTTTTTTATGGAGGACTACGGTGGCTGTGGAGCCGCTATAGATATCTTTCAGTATTTTTACAAACTGCTCGTCTACCCCCTGATTGCGTAATGCTTCCATGACTGTTGAGGTTTCTACTGAATCAAACGCTTTCCCGTAATCAATGAAAGCTATATATAAGCGTTGATTATGTTCTGATTGATAGTGTGAATATGTTCTATTGTTGAGTAGCCTTTACGGAATCCTGCCTGGTCCTTTGGTTGACAGAAGTCCAAGGTGTTCCTGATTCTATTCGCGATTACCTTATTAAGCACTTTGTACGCAACGGACAGTAAGCTGATCAGTCTATAAATTTTCAAGTCTCTCGCGTCCCCTTTCTGATGAATTAGGATTATGTTAGCGTTCTTCCAAGATTCCGATACGCTCGAAGTCATGAGGCATTGCGCATAGTGGATGGCCAGATTTTCTAGAACAATCTGCCCACCGTCCTTCAATAAATATGCTGTTACCTGAACCTCCCCAGCTGCCTCCCTTCTTTGCATACCTCGCAAGGCTGAATAGTGGCACATACCAAGTAATTCAAGTTCGGAACAAGGAAGCTTTAATGCGAAAGCATTAAATAGCTGATGAGGTAGTCCAATAGACCGGGGACTACTGAGTAAGCGAAGTTGGCGGGAAAACGGTTAACGACATAAACACACAGAGACAGATGGACGTACGGACAAACCTACCGACCGACCGACAGGCAGGCAGGCAGGGCGAGACAAGGCAAGGCAAGTTGGCTTAGGTGGGTAGGTAGGTTAGGTGGGTAGGTAGGTTAGGTGGGTAGGTAGGTTAGGTGGGTAGGTAGGTTTGGTAGGTAGTGTTAGGTGGGTAGATTAGGTGAGTAGGTAGGTTAGGTGGGTCAGGTTGGGTGGGTTAGGTTGGGTAGTTTGGGTGGGTAGGTAGGTTAGGTGGGTTAGGTTGGGTAGGGGGGTTAGGTTAGGTGGGTGGGTAGGGAAATCGAGAACTGCAGTGAACACATGGCTTTGGCGGTGAGTAGGGAAGATCAGGCCCGCGAGGGGGGAGGCACCGAGGCCCTACTGGCGGAGCGTAGCAGCGAGTTTTGATTGTTGCCTTGCGTGCGCTGGGCAGCGCTATCTATTTGCGCAAAGATCTCCTTACAGCTCCGAGGGATCGTGGTCAGCCCGAAACTACTGGTGCGTAAAGAAAATAACGTGATTCCGCAGAGCTTCCCAAGCTGGCCGAGGAAATCGACTGCAGGACAGTTGTACGAAAAGCAGTATGTGGTTGCGAGGGACGGATCATATAAAAGGCCCAGTGATGGGCTGTGACCAGTGCGGGTGACCGGAGGTACGCCCAGCGGCCTTGTGGGATTTCGCAGTGGGCTATTTTTCTGTCTGACAATTGATATCGACTATGCCCTTAGCCTTTCCCCGCTATAGCCATATAAACTCCCAGCGGACCTTGAATCTGTAGCAAGTAAAACGTGGTGGACTAAACAAAATATCGGATTAATATTTCAAATCAACCTCACAAGGAAGTTTTATACTCGAGCGAAGTATAAGCAATGTAGCTTTTTATTTTACAATCACTAATAATTACATTGCGTAGCAAAAAGGGACTCCAACGCCAGCCGCTTTCATTTGCATTTGATAACACCCACGCGGTCGGACGCTGCCTTCACCGCCGCATAAAAACCGATGCCCGCTCCTCTTTACGCATAGCTATGAAAGTGATCTAAATTAATTCTGGAATTTTGCATGCAAGAAGCCCGATATGATTATCGGGCGAGCCGTAGTGCGGCCCTCTAACTTAATTTTGACCCCCTTAGATTTCTTTAGCGTGCCTCTAAATCTAAGCAAGCGAGTGCTTTGTTTATTATAGCCACCAGCGAAATGCTGCTTCCGCAACTTGGAAGGGAAGCCGTGATGTCCTGCTCAGCAACGCAACACCATAGTCGCTAAGACACCAAGGCGGGTGTCCCTGTGAAACATACCTACCGAAGTGGTCTTCGCAGGAGGCAAAGAATGTTTGGCATTAAAAAATTGCTAAAGAACTTCAATGTGGTGTATATACATGATTTTCCTGCGCCTTCTCTCTATGCCTGAGTTGACCACCGCATTTATGCATAAACTGTTGGCACCATGACCGTGCTCTCCAGGTGCGGTATTCTTCTCTGCTGCAGAATCTGTAACGCGCTAAGTTTCCAATAATTACTATCTGTAATATTCCATTAGCTATGCTATCGCGGCAGCACATTCTTGGCGACATGGCAATTATTTTGCTCTTTACTACTTAATAAACTTCTCGCAACGCACTTCAGAATTCTTGCGAGGGTCACCGCGTGACACCGGCGGACATCAAAACGATTATAGCAATGACTTCATTAAAAGCGTCACTCTAACAAATTTCGTTGAAGCATTTCTATTTTCTCACCGCTGATAATGAGATTATCTCACTTCAATGAGATCTTGAAGCCTCATGCGATCATGCGACGAGGTGACTGGGCTCCATGCACAGCGAGCACGACTATAAGAATAAACTGATAAACACCTATGCAGCACATTTCTGTAAAGCTTACCTCAGAGTTTTGCGGCCACAGTTCACGTACACTGTCTCTCGAAAGGCGTTTGGGAATTATCACAGAGTTTTTAAATATCTGCTTATATTTATCTAAGGTTTCCTTGGCTTCACTCTTCGCATTCACAAAGACCAAGTCGCACTAGCCGAGCCTAATTAGCGATATTATTTATATCTTGTCCGTAATAAAGGCGAAATCTAAAGGTATACTTAATAATTAATCAGAAATGCGAATTAGCATTGCGGATCATGCACGTTATTATTTCAAGAAGTCACCGTCCAATTCGTAAATTTCAGACCCATGAAAGCACGGCATTCACTCGCTAAATTTCCTCGAGTTCCCAACCTTGGCATGTTCGAATTGTCTCGGTCACGTCAAAGAAGCTATCCTTCAAATCATATCCAAAGCATCATGTGAGCCTCCGTTCCACAATCATTAAAGAATAATTGAAGAAAATTAATGTGACATTGCATCGAGCACACAAAGGTCGACATGGTAGACATCTGATCAGAGTGTTCTTATAGTTTACTTATGCTATGGATATTCGGGTGACATTGAAGGATGAACACAGGTTCAACAGAACATTCCTAATGTGAAGAAAGCTTGGCAGGCGCTCCTCTATGTTCGAGTTTGGTGCTTCTCTACTCTCCGGACCTACCGACACCGTCGTCAGGCTGCGCGTTCCCACCGAAGCCTTAGTAACACCGCGGAGGTTGGATAACACGGCACATTCGAGGCTCTGACGCAGGCAGGGGCGAGGCCCCTTCGCTAGCTAATAACACAGCTATGCAATGCCAACAAATGCCTTCAAATGTTGTAATGAAGCCCTTGTCCCTCAGAGAAAAAGCGTCGGTCAGTGCGAGTGGCGATGACATATCGCCGATACCATCTCGCGCCTCGAGCGTCACCGCAGACACGTCACGTGACGCCTGCGGCAAAGCAATTTTGAACCAAAGCTTTCTCAGCGATTGTTCCTGCACTTTTGTAACCGTAGCTTCTCCTACTGCTCTACCGCACAGCTCACGGACAGGAGACAACGAAATTATATGACCGATGTTGGGATCTAAGCTCGCTCTCAGAGCATGACAGCCCGAACCGTTAACCATTGGCCAACAGCATTCATTTTATTTATCGTCTTTCTTTAGATAGTGATCAAATGTGCAGCCACACCAGGCCAGCACGGGCTGAAAATAAAAAAAGCCATCGAAACTATCGCCTTTACATCGACTCCCCTAACCTAGAAAGCTAGTCTGGTTCCAGGTCTCGGAGTTTTTACTCTTGAACCATTCTTCGGAAGTGATTCCGTAATTGTCTCGCGGTCAGGTCTGCATAACAAACTACCCTTCTCGCCAACCAAATACTGTTTAGGCCCGTCAGCATGCCATATCAAAGGGCACGCATTAGGTCCTTATTGATTCGTAAAAGTCTAAGACCGTAGCTGCCTTTGCGTAAGTCTATTTAAAAGACGATGTATTTCTTAGCGAGTTACCACCACTTCTCCATATTGGGTATGTTTGTATCCATTTTTTGGGGGCCGATTCTGAAAGTAGCACAGTTTAAAAATGTGGGCCCGATTTGTGCGGCTGGGTATGTGTGTATGTGTCCCTCGGCCCACTGGACACCGTGATAGTGAGGATGCTCTACCAATTGAGCTACCGCGGCGGCGTTTCCCCATCCACTTTCTTGGGTATTTATGTGTACTAGTAGAACCCTGGGAGTGTTAGCCAGCGCCACCACAAAATGCGAAGGTTGTGGGTTCGGCTCCCACCTGCGGCAAGTTGTTTTTTCATCCACTTTAATTTCCACTAATTTATCGTTTCTTTATTTCATTTATACAGCACAAGTAATTTCCCCTATGTTGTCCTTGGTGTCAGTGTTTGTTGGCTTGTTATAATATGACTAATAAATATCGGGCCCCTCGGTTAACCCCCTTTCTTCTCGTTTATTACATAACGAGGGTCTCGAATCCGGCAACATTGATGCCTTCAGGTAGCATATGTGGGTTTATTGACCAGTTGCCTTCACCCAAAAAGATCACGTTCTCGTGACGCCTGCGGAGAAAACGACGTTCCACGTTCGCCGCCAAGGTCTATGGGTGGTGGCGCTGGCTAACACTCCCAGGGTTCTACTAGTACACATGTGTACCCATGTGTACACATGTGTACCGAAGAAAGTGGATGGGGAAACGCCGCCGCGGTAGCTCAATTGGTAGAGCATCGCACGCGAAATGCGAAGCTTGTGGGTTCGGCTCCCACCTGCGGCAAGTTGTTTTTTCATCCACTTTAATTTCCACTAATTTATCGTTTCTTTATTTCATTTATACAGCACAAGTAATTTCCCCTATGTTGTCCTTGGTGTCAGTGTTTGTTGGCTTGTTATAATATGACTAATAAATATCGGGCCCCTCGGTTAACCCCCTTTCTTCTCGTTTGACGTAAGCAAGGCATTTGATAGTGTCTGTCATGGCTTATTGTTAGCATAGCTTTTGATGATGGGATTCCGTTGTTTGTTTCTGTGAATTCTCGATAACTGTTTCAGTATGTCTCATTTCAAAACTTTCACAGCAGCGTTTCGCCAGTCAAAACCGGTGTTCCACAAGGTTAAGTATTAGGTACTCACCTATCTCCATGGTGCAGCGTATAAGCGCGACTGAACGCGGACGTAGAAAGAAATAGATACACAGACACAGCGCTTGTGTCTGTGTATCTATTTCTTTCTACGTCCTCGTTCAGTCGCGCTTATACACTCTACCATGGATTCTAACCAACTAGCCCGCCAACGTGTTTTAACCTGGCCTATTTGACATTTGCATTAACGATTTATCTTATTCAGTCCCCATTCAAATACTTCAGTATGCACACGATACAGTGTTAGTTTCTCGTGCAAATCAATGTTTTGTAGCAGCTTCTCACTTACAAGAAACAGCCACAAAAGCAATGGACTGGCTTGCAATATTTTAATCGACATTAACGCATTAAAAACGCAACTCACCTGCTTTCGAAGCCCTTTAAGGAAAGTACATCTCATGAAGTAAATAATATTACATAAGTCGCATTGTAATCCATGTTCCTGCGATCCTACCAACTACACATCATCCGTAAAATACGTCGGCTTGCGCTTTGACAGCGACCTTTCATGGAATTCGCATATTTCTTATGTTTGTCACATGCATTGCTCAGGGCTGTGCTTACTTTTCAAAATTCATGAATTCATGCCATTGTCAATAAGGAAGACCACAGCGCGTGCATTGTGCTACAATGTAGTCCGATACGGAATTATACTGCCTAAGCTCCCCCTCCCCCCATTGCGCTCTTCGTTGGTAAAAAAAAAAAGAATTCTCTAATGCGCTCCCTTCTAAAGGTCATAGATTATGACTCAATTGTGTCTCGAACGCAACACCGATATTTTTAATGTATTCTCAATGCCACATTTTCCTCCTGTTTTTCTGCATACAATAGCCCTGAGACATTTTTGGGGCAATCGTTTTACAATGCCTTATGTAACACCCCGCTGCCTTACACCAAATTGGCGTTATAAAATACCCCGTTGTGCCACCAAATACCGTAAAAAAATGCGCGAATACTATGCTCTGGCGTTGTTTAATTATTTAGGCTGTAATTTACTGCAGTCCATGAAAAAAATAAAAGCTCAAGAAAGCAGCACTAAAACATGCAGGTGTGAGCGGCTATAACACATCAGGAAATAGACCTCACTTACCTCCTTCTGTATTACGCCTACAGAGTGGCTTTTGTTAAAAATGTGGTCACAAAGTTTGTTTCTGTAAAGGTTTCACTGGAGAATTTTCATTTCTTAACTCATTTCGTTGTTTGTAATCATGTACTCCTGCTAATGGTACCCTGCAAACAAATCGTGTGGCACGGGGATAATTGTGCGCGCCAAATGTGTTTCTCAAGACATATACATTTATATATATATATATATATATATATATATATATATATATATATATATATATATATATATATATATATATATGCGTATCGGTGTAATATACGATCTTAACCGCTTTTTGCATTGCCTTATTTAAGGGTTTTTTTCTTGTAACAGTAGGTGTGCTGCCTGTCACCTTCTGCCAGTCAAGCCCAATGTGATCTTGGTTGGTCTGATGAATGCTCTGTTTTCTAGTAATAATAAAAATAATTATTATTATTATTATTATTATTGTGAAAGAACAGCGCGCGAGGAGGAAAATGGGGAAGGAAAGGAGGAGGAGCGGCCTACGCATGCGCCGAGTTGCCGCCGCGGCATCTGCAGCTGCGTGGGCGATGCCATCTGCGCTTCCGGAAAGCGTAGAGCGGCGCAAGACGGGCTGTGCGGCGACGGCGTCTACAATATGGCGTCAGAGCAGCGCGCGTCGTCTGTATGGAAACAAAGCGCTGCATGAGCTGCGTGGCGGCTGCTGTGAATCGTGCCCACGCGTCACCCGCGCGCTGCCTTTCGGGATCTCCCGATTAGCGAGGCAGTCGCGTCACACTTCACTCCGTTTGCAATGTGCCGCATTAGATAGATTGTCCGCGCCACCTACGATACTCACAGCGTTCTCTTTCAAATATAAACTGTGTACCTATATAATCATAATACAAAACGCTGACACGCCGATTGAAAACACCTATAGAACTGCGCTCAAATTTCGTATTTGGGAGTATCGTAATCGTCGGTTATATTTTTTTCCTTCAGCTGTAGTGCGCATTTTCTTTTAATGCATAAGCTTTCTTTGGCGAATACCACAGGAAATTTCGTCTGTCACGCGAGAAGTGTAATGCCTTTAGGCTGCACAAGAATGCGTAATCTGCGAGGTTAACACATTTAATAATTATAATAGCGTAAATGTAGACTATTTGTAGCTTTATAAGCGATAAGGAACAATTGAAACAAATATTTTAAATGATCAGACAGAATACCCATAGGATACATAAGGCTCGATCGAAAGTGCCGGGACAATTTGAAATCTGAGGGTAGGTCAACTTGAAATTTGCAGTTGCGCTTACTTGCAATTTATGGTTGGGCCAACCTAAATTTGGGGGTCGGACAACTGAAATTAGGGAGTACGTTTACGCATGCTCAGGCACTCCGCCCATCGCGCTTATCGAAGGTGACGTCGAGTTTGTCAGGCTGAACGGGGGCAAGTGAACGATGTATTTCCGGCACAAAGTATCATCACATGTCGTCACCTTGTCATCTTTTTCATATCTCCCCCCTCTCCCCGCGCCACTTCTCCTTGTATATAAACGTGTTCATTAACCGTATTAAACAGTGGGTTAGCTTCTACGCACGTCCGCGTCTGGTACCTTATGCTCGTCAATGTAACACTAATCGCAATACAATTATGAATGTGTGTTTAGCCGTGGAAAAAAAATACAGCGTCAATTAAACTGGTAGAACACACAAGAAACAAATCGGACTTGCACGCGAAGATACTTTAGCAAAAACAGGGTGTTTCAGCTTTGAGAACTGTGGGAAACGCTGCTCATTCGAACAAAATTTTCAATATCCTTACAGAGTTCTTTATTAATGTTTGTCCGCCGCGAATCGTTTTCGGGGCATATGAAGTGTTTGTTCCGTATACATGTAGGACTTTTGTCTTTTGTGTATTATTTAGGATCATTTTTCGGATGAATAATTTAAGTCTTTGATTATGCGCGATTTCGGCAAAAATAAGCTGAAGCAGGACGCTGTACCCAGCATGCTCTAAGGATATCAGCCCGAGCGCAGTCAGTGGCAACGTAATAAATGTTAATGTTTATTGTACGGCTCTAGGCGAGCCATCATGCCCGTATGAGTGATGTGGCTTCAGTCGCCGCTTCCGTTCGCCTCAACGAAGTAGCTGTATAATTGAGGAGTTACAGTCCATGGTACTCAAAACAAATTTGTAGCTTCTACTTCTGATGAACATTTTTAGGCAGCAGTGCTTCATAGCTACTCGAGGCGATTGACAAACCGCACTCAGCGAACACCCGTACAGAGACGCGAACGTGTGCGCCCACGCTATCCCTATCACGACCCGAAAGCACACGTTTCTTACATGTCTTTCCCCATAATATTTCGTTCGTGCCGCTTTTTCTTGTTCCCAGGGTTGAACTAAGGCTCTCGGAGGCAATTTCAGTGCGACAGGAAATAAAAAAAATTGGCTGGAGGCTTAGCTTGGTTAAGCCTGGAAGATTGCGAAAGCAATACCCTTGGCTGCGCCTTGGTTCGGCTGATGGTGTGTACGTGGTTGCCCTTTGTTAAACTTATGGCTATACATCAACCGACATAGCGCAAGGCAGCGCGCCGACCACTGCGAGGAGCCGAGCTGTAGCCCCATTTATCCTCCTAGCGTGACGTCACACCAGCGAGCGCCCTCTCTCGGTAGCGCCGCAGCAGCGGCGCGCAAGGCTTGGCCTCCACCATCGATGCCGCGAGCTGGGGCCCCGTCTCTCGGTCTGGCGTGACGTCACACGGTCACGTGACGCGCAGCTGTGTAAGGAGGCGCCACGACCACCGATGGGCCGGAAGTGCGAACAGTATTGCTTTCGCAATAAAAGGAGCTAAAAGGTTGTCATCCCGCTCGCATTAATGCTTGACGTCGTCTGTTACCCTCCACCGGACAAGGGGGCGCCACAATGGGAGGCGAGAGCGTTACTTCAAATCAAGGTGGGCCTTCTCTGCTGTGGAAGCTGCGCCAAAGCGGCGGGCGTGTGCTACAAGTTGATATTTTGGTCGCTATCAGCCGGCATAGCAATAATTTAGGTCCTATAAGATACCACGTCACTGACTTACCGCACAGAGACCGCGTTTGTGTGCTGTAAACAGGGAGGGAGGAGCAAGGAAAGGGAAAAGCAGAAGGCAGGGAGGTTAACCAGTATAACGTCCAGTTGGCTACCCTACACCAGGGGAAAACAAAGATGACAGGGAGAGAGGGAAGGAAATTAGCGGTGAGTTCACTGACGCGTGTGGTCCAATAGTAATTGCATTAATAGTCACAGACGTTCACACAGGCCTGTCGTCCTCAAGGAGCACAAAAGTGCCTTCACCGCTTCACGGGCCGACGAGCGATGGGGCGGTGTTCCAGCAGCACCTGCACGGAGAGCGGCTGATTGTCCAGTTTTTGGAGAGCGTTAGCAAGTTCTTGTCTTTCTGGGGCATATCGTGGACAGTGGGCACAACAGGTGGTCGATATTTTCTTCGGTGCTGTAGACCTTGCATGCTGCACTGTCAGTCACCCCAATTAAGGTAGAGTATGCCTTTGTGAAGGCAACTCCTAAACAAAGGCGACAGAGAAGCATAGCTTCAAGTCGAGGAAGTCCAAATAGAGGTCGGAGTTGCATTGAGGGGTTTAATCGATGCAGTTTGCAAGTCTCAAGTTTCGCGAGTTCCACTCGGTCAGTGCGAGACTGCATGCCAGGTGTCGAAGCTGCTCTGTGGCTTTGAAAGTGGAATTGGAATGCTGTGCTCTTCTTGATGTGATGTGCGAGCATCACTAGAGGCGGAATCATTGCCACTGATTCCACAGTGGCTAGGTACCCATTGAAGGAGAACCTCGCGACCTTTTTGTTGGAAGTGATGGTGAAGTTGCACGATTTCGTATGTCAGCTGTTCATAAAATCCACATCAAAGAATTGTAATGACATCCGCGTGCACTGTAATGCCGGTTTCGAGTCGGAGAACACAGGCCATTTTATGCATTTCTTTTTATGCTTGCATGTGTCTCCCCAATGCTCCGCAATTATGCGGCTGTTTCAGGCACAGATTCAGCGCGCACTTCATTGCGAGCGGAGGTATATTAATTTAGTTAAGTGTGGCATGGCAAACGTAAACGTGCTGCGAAATAGATTTGAAGATTTGAGAGGGCATTCAAGGATTATATATGACTGTTCTAACCGTAAAACTTTTACCTTAACAAATGAGTAAGCGGCTGGGTCATTAATAGCTATCTATTCATTTCAATATAGAAAAATCTGTTTAAATGGAAAATTTCCTAAGAGGAGGAGGAGCTGGGCAAATGCAGATTACACAGATGTAAAAGTCAAATCCTTCTGGCGTGATGACCGAATGTGACCGCATCACATTGCCTCCAGACTCCGTCCCTTTTTCTCTTTTATTAACATATACGTAAAGTTATGCACCTACAGCTTTTCAGTCATACGGTGTAATCTTAGTAATGTCTCCGCATTACATCACTTTGAGTCTCCTCTCCTTTCGCCCTTCTCATATTGAGCTACCATACGGCGTAATGTCGTCCCCACATTTCATCACCGCTCCAGATGTTCCTTTACTTTCTCTTCTCTTCGCTCATTCCGTAGTTACGTGCCTACGCCGCATTGCTAGACATCGCATCATCACCTCCCATCTCGCTCTCCTTTCCCTCTCTCACGAACTGAACTTGCTTAAGCTGGCTGCACCGGTAGCTTTTCAGTTGATTGTTTTTGTTTGAAGTCACACTTGAGCTTGCTCGAACTGCATGTAATCTACAATGATTTTATCGGTGTCCGGCTCCAGCTGTTCCGTATCCATGAAGAAGAGCAAGATTGACATGCACTGCTACTTACTTGCCATGCTGTAAGACTGGCTACCCTGGCCATAGGGAGTATGAAAAATGCACATTGTCATTCTTTGGAGCTGCAAAGAACGACAATCTCGGAAATCAACGGGAAAAGAACTTGCACCGTAAGAACGTCGGCGGTCTGCAAGCACTTCGAGCCAAATATTGTTCTATGTGATTACGGGCACATAGCTAAGGGACAGGAGGTACCAATTCCACAAGTCAAACTAGCACTGGTCCCGGGCACTGTTACGACCTTGCTACCCAATTTACCATCCTACCTTTCAAAGAAAGCTGGCCCTAAAAGATATAGAAGCACGCTTTTTAAACCTCTACAGGCTCATAAAAAAAAACTAACCTTTCTCGTCGGGACTCCAACAAGTCGTCTTCGTCAGAGGAGGCCCTACTTGCTATACGCGAGTGCCAACTAAAACAAGGCAGAGGACATTGAAACTCTTGACCTCGAAGCCATGACACCGACGAATAAGACATAATCATTATCAATAGCTCGTTTCACTGGTGGAACCAATACTGCTGTAAGCATAGATGATCTTTTCACTTAGAGCTGCTGCGTTTTGTCGCAGACACACCTTTTTGGAAAGCTAATTTATCAGTTTCATTATATTAAATGTTTTGCTTTAGTGTCCTTAATCTGGTTCATTTTTTTACCACCTGAACTTGAAGCATGACCTGTATTTTTAGATGCTCTTGGCTTCAACTCATTTGCTGCCCTACTTGTGTCCCCTCTGAAATGGCATCTTGCACTGAAGTTTCTCCTGAACTGAAATCTTGAACTATGCCGTGCAAGCATACCCAAACACTGCACATTTTGATGCATCGCACAAACAACTCTTCAAGTCACAATTAATGTTTTTCTGTACATTGCAGCGTTCTGCTGCTTTAGTGCACAACCCGATGCACTTTCTCCAGATTTTAGGAGTCAAACAAAGTTCTCGGCACATTAAAGAAGTCGTTTTATTTATAAAGCCTCATTCAAACACTTCTATTTCAGCAAGCTGTCGACTCAGAAGGCAGTGATCACATGCAAGACGAAAGTGTTTCTCCATAGACACTAGGAGCACAGTTCCCAGCACTTCATTCAATTACAATTACAAAAAGGATGACACTTGCAGATCTGCAATATCCAATTGTGCTTCATTCCATTGCACAGGGTGCACTGGAAAACAAACATTTCATAAGAGAAAATCCACTATCTTGCATTGACTGACATAAAAAAGAACATGCTGAGTCACTGAGAGGCCATCACATGCTAGCACCATCTGGTGAAAAGGCAAATGTACCTTCACCAAGGTTACCATAACAACCAAACAGCTTGGCACATTCTGTTCCATGCCTCCTGGTGTTGCATCATGCTTACCCCTTCTAGGCCTTGGTCCTTCGTGTTTTTCAAGGGGCCTTATCTGTTTCCCTGCTCAGAATCAAAATTGAGTATCTGCACTTCATGGAAAACAAAAAAAAGACTGCATTTCGACATAATCCACAGACTTCTAACAAAAATGTGATTATGCGCTCAATGGCATTTAATATGCTTCAATTTTTCATAATCTCCAAGAGAATATCATGAAAAGTTCGAAGAGGTTTTAACTGGTAGCGAGCTAAGATGGGACTCAAAAGGAACTTCCTCTGCAAAATCCTCCTTACTTTGTGGCAAAAAAAAAAAAAGATTGTACTTTGGTATAAACCAAAAATTCTTACACAAACGGCCTCCTTACAATGTGTCAGATGTCACTACATCGTGCTTCCTATTTCCGGGTCTGACTTTATGATTTTCAATGATTCTATCTTGTTGCCAGCTCACACTGAAGTCAAAAGGGAGCTTAACCATAAAATCTCCCTTTCTTCTGTGACAAACAAAATAAGAGACAGCTTTGGCATAAACCCAGAATTCTTACATAAATATTCCATTGCAACACACATTGACAAGTGCTTTATCACACTTCCCTATTCTGGGTCTTAATTTTCATTATTTCTAAGTGACCTTATTTGGTCCCCTGTTCTCACTGGAGCAAAAAAAGTAAGTTTTTCCACCAAGCACCTTTTTATTCCACAGCAAATGAAAAGGTGGATGTTCTTTTTGCATAACCTGAAAATTCTTACAAAAATGTTACTACAGTATATACTAGACGTCACATAATCATCTTTCCATTTCCGTGCCTTAATTCTTAATGCTTTCAAAGTTATCCAATATGGTCACATGCTCACACTGGAATCAAAATAGAGTCGCTCCGCCAAGGCATTCCACAAGGCAGCAAATGAAAACAAGGGCGGTTGCGCATTGCCATAATCTAATAATTATTACACAAAAAGTTCTCATTACAGTACGCCACTGCAACCCACACAAACTTCCCGCATACGGAAGTTAATAACCGGAAGTTGGAGAATGCACACTGTACAGCAAAGCATCTAACATTGCCGCTTGACTTCTAGTGGCCTCGGAGTAGTAAACTTGGCTATGACATCATCGGTGACAGCCTTCCTGGCCGTTTGGTGGTCAGCGATGATCTTCTGCAGAATGCCGATCAATTCCTTCTTCAGGTAGCCCGTCAACAGCTCTCCACTGGTGTAATCCTAAAAAAAAAAAAAAAAACACACACACAAAGATTGCAACTTTAAAACCTGGCCAACACAGACAGCGCTATCAGTAAAAAGAGTTTCAACACAAAATTCTGAAAGCCAAACCTCCATCATGGTTCAATACCCTTTATGTGAAGATACCACTCGCAATATAATGACGCACAGTGAAACATTGTTAGGATAAAAAGACATCTGACAGAAAAATACTTTAGTAAATAAGATACCTACTTTCATAAGTGACTATCGCTCATAAGCAATAGATTCCTTTTATCAGGTGCACAACAAACTGGTCGGAAACTCTATTTGACATTTTTCCTATGGATATTAATGCATATTTTGGGCCACATGCAAAGAAAAATTCGCTTCTCTATAACCAAGTGTTGGACTCTGCATGTCTCTGCTTCATTAGAGCAGGGGAATATTGATGGATACAAAGCATGAATGATCAAACTTTATCATTACTTCATCACATCCAATAATTCATTATACTTTTGTTCGACGGTATCATTTCTTGCCTTAGGATTCACTCTAAAGTAAAGCATTTTTATGACTATTCTCCTTATTGTGAATAATTTTGCTATCATGCACTCATTATGGATTCTGAATTCCAAAAGGACATCATCTTGGGCAAGTTGGTGCTTAGATTTCCTGGGTACACTAGGCGCTTCCCCGTCTTCCTTTGTTCTGTCCCTTTTCAAGAAATGTATTTTGCGCCACAAAGTATACCTAGGATTCTGAATGTGCTGAATTCAAACATTGTGAGCAGAAGTTGCACAGTTTTTCACTTCTAGCCATCATCATTGTTTGCTATCTCATTTCTTTTTTTATTGCCATAGCAATTGATACGGACACTATAGATAAATTTTCGCCACTTTCGTGATGTTGCATATAAAGGGCAAGTGCGATATGATAGCACCTGGCGTGCCATGTGATGTGAATCCGAGGAGCCAAGCCGAGAAGGATAGTAGCTTGATGCACATCATGTTCCCAACAAATCCAATGCTAGAGGTAATATGATAAAGTGTGCTCTAGGAGAGGAGAGCATGTGTCTCCTTTTCTAGCCCATTCCTGACTGCACAGGATGTCTACATGACCGAGCGCGCATGCGACCTGCATGCTGTATCTTGGAGGTAATTTGCAGCAATTGCAAGGTGCAAAGTCTAATTGAGCTAGTACACAAAACTGGGGACCCAAAGAATTTGGCTACTGAACACATTGTCCCTTAAATAGCAGTGTCAGGAAGAGTAACCAACCAATAATTCGGACTCCTCGGCAACCGTCTAAAAGCCTCACTTATTGGGAGTATTAGATATCAGATTCACCAGAATAAAGCGACCTTATGCTCTACAAGTGACCAAAAAAGGTGTGGCATTCTGGAGCTATTACTTTCGGGGATATGTTGATCAGATTTCCCATGACTAGTTGAGCATAGGCATCTACGAGCAACGGCATTCTCGGCACAGCCCCAGGAACGCTCTTCACCCATTGATTTGTCTGGTGCTAGTCGCAAAATGTCACAACGTGATCATCCAAGTATACTGCCGTAGTTTGTTAACACATTGCTATGTGCACATATGCTTGCCAGCGGCCTGGTCAGTTCATATCTTGATCATTGTCATGGTGTAGATGGAAGCACAATCAATGCATTGATCGGATCGCCGTCCCTTGGCAACATAACAAAAATCGACTGCACTGAGAGTGAAGACATTCAAGGTAACGTTGGTGCCATTTAAAACAAAACTGCTTGAAGAGGTTGCCCAGGATCGTGTCGCTACTTAAAGGGATAGTGAATAAAAAATTTGTCGCCGAGATTTCTGTCTCCATTGATAGCTGTCGCACCGAGAGCGACCAAAACAACACTCTTTCTGAGGAGAAGTGAGCGAAAAGTAATTATTTTAGTGAATATTTCTCAAATCACAGCACCTACCGGCCTCCTCCGAAAGCTCTGGCAAAACCGGATATCACGTCACGCTTACCCACCTCGAGGCCCATTGCGAGCGATCGTCCACACTGAGCGCGCGAAGGGGCGAGTTGACGTTTGCAGCAACGCGCTTTCTTTGTTCGACCGTCCTATTCGTACCGCTTCCTCGTGTGAGCTGTTCGAAAACCTCGTCTTTGATCACGTGGATTTGTGGTTTGATGTGTGGAGCAGCCGTGTCAACGCCGCAAAATGCCGAGGGTCTGCTGTGCGCATGTGAAAACGGCAGGCAGCGGTAGTCTTTTTCTCGCGTACTTGTTCACGCTGTAGTTTTGCGCACAGGTGCCGTTTGACCGTAATTTGTCGTTTGTACGACGTTCTGAGCCAGATGTTTGGCCAATTCTGCCAGAATGAATCGAAATCCGCATCGTCTGAAGCGACGGCTGACGAAAAAAAATTCGCCGATATGAGACTGGTGGCGCCATCTCGTGTGCACCAAGGGAAGGAGTGCTCGGCTGCGATGAAACAACGGGACGCTGAAACCGCTGCGCATGTACTCGTTCACTTCGTGAATAACACGACGTTCCCTGCTTACAGAGGCGCATTTTAGTCACTGCACATGCCTGGCTCCAATCCTCACCCGTTGCTTCATCGCATTTATTCTCAAAACAGCTACTTGCGCGCAACAAGCACCTGCCGCGCGAGAGTCGGCTCACGCCGCCGGCCACACCTGCTCCGATGGCATAGGTACAGGGAGGTCTACACGCGTCAATATCTTCAACGATTTCTACGTTTTTTTTTCAACAGTGTGTACTCACGGCACCTGTATTGTGCATTGATGGCTTTCATGTTTTACGCGCTAGCAGCTACCCATCCAAGCGGGCGGAGCAAGCCGCTTTGCGCAGAACGCAGAGTAAATTCCTTACGTCGCCTGACATTACATAGCCTGAGGCATAAGCGTCCTCGCTCTGTTGAAACCAAACATGGCAAAGCGTTTGCGTGAGTGAGTCACGCTGGGCGCACCGCCTCGGATGCAACACTGTCAATGAGGCGTGCACCTCTCGTCTCGCTAACTCATTCGTGACAGGTGCGAGCTTGCGATCCGAGCCGCAGGAACCGCGTTTAAATCTGGTTTCCCCCTATGATGCCGCCCCTGATCTCTCGAGGCGAACGCGTGTACATGGAATGCACAGTGTAAACACCACTTTGCTGGTCCAGACTCTCTCGGCACCACGGAGGGGGACAGCTGCGGCGGGTCGTCGCGAATTTCGCTTGACGACGCGGACTGATCGTAGGCATACGCCTTTATCGTTCGTGGTCGTTCAGTAGGCCGCTCATCCAAGTCGGAGTCATAAGTTCCGCTCATGCTATCGCTCTCACTAGAACTTTGCATTTTGCACTGCGCAGCGCGAGGAAAACAAAACTGCGCAGCCGGCCAGCTCGCTCCGCGGCTGCTGAGGGTAGGTGTGACGTCAGATCCGCCGGCTTGTTGTCGGGAGCGCTTTGCGAGTTAAGCAGTGGCCGCTCATAGAGAGTCAAAAATAAAGCCATCCGCTCAAAAGTAACCCGAGTAATGACTATATACTATAGCAATCGTGTCTTAGGAATGCAATTGTGGGGTTTTCTCTATATTCTCCGATTTTTATTCTGTATCCCTTTAACACATAAATCAACAAGCAGTAGGCACAAGAAACTTGCACAACAAACAGCAAATGCAGCCTTCACAACTTAGCAGCTTTGCTTGACTTGCCCTGAGGTTCTGGCATGGGCGGTGAAATGCTGATTGACTAGATTTTGCTAGCCTCGACTTTGGAGAGGTGGCAGCAACATTCCAACCACCTTGCCAGCAACATATCAAAACCGAAGCATCGTTGTGTCTATTAACTTTCACAATGTGCTGACTTGAAAGCACGACAAAATAACAGATGTAGACACGCAGGTTTACAGGACAAAGTGAGACTACAAACTCTCTATTTTTCCATACGCTGTCATGCTTATAGTTCTAAAAACAAGCATGGAACAAGAGCGACAAAACACCAACCATGGCTGGCTGACATTGCCTTTTTTTTTCTAACACCATATCATTCATTTTCGCACTCGCACTTTTCTGCACTTGGGCAACATTCAGCATCCCATACTTGCCAACCCACAAACTAAAAATTCCTAAAAATCACCTGTGGGCGTACAGGGGGAGGTGGAGTGACTAGTGTGTATTATTTAAAAGTTTGCCTTGAGCACACTCCTGTAGCGAGATAGTACGCACTTCGCTACGATGATTTACCGTTAGATGGAACACACAAGCAGCAGCGAACTTGGAACAGCCGAGAGTGACAAGAACATATAATTCCTAAATCACAGCGACCTTACTGTTGTTGATTTTGCCTACTTCAGGAACTTGCCTGAATGGACTTCCTCGAGGCAACTACCTAAATGGTGTCCTTTCACCATGAGAAGACATCCACAGGTATGGTCAGAGACCAGCAAGCAATATTCCGTTTGGGACTTGTTCGTAGCATTAAATACCTGTTTGCATTCAACATTACTGTGAGCAATTGAAAGGACCCCCAAGCAATCCCGTGGAACTTCGGCAATCCATCTACACCTTGAATATTTCCTACTTGGGTGCAGTGCATCTTGGTTTGTTCTATATGTTCAACAAAAGGCTGTGAGCTAGCAAGTTGACAAGTAATTGTACAAGCCATAAACTCTACGGCTTTTCGTAAACTTTACGAAAAATCCGGGAGAGTTGGCAGCTATGGCATTACAATGGGCTCTTCAAAAGAATGCATCACATACCTTGCGAATCTGCTCCAGCTTCTCGTCATCATCGAGGAAGAAGCGGAGATACTGGTACGATATGTCAACATCGCAGTTTCCCCCTTTCTCCTTGTGTTCCTCAATGGTCGCACCACCTCCAGAAAAGGCATACTTGTTGATCTGCATCGAGCGGTGAAAAGAAAGGAAAATGTATGCATTCATCCTGACACACTTTTAAAATGCTAACGATACAAAGCACATGAACTATTTCCAGCAAGGTCTTCACATCTTTTTAAAAGCACAAACGCAATGAAGACTTAGTTTAAAGCATAAAACCTCTGTACTTTGCCCTGCATTCTAGCATCAGCACTGTCGTGGTACAAGTCATTGCTTAGCACCAGCGGTGAACGAGTATTCGAAATTTCGAGTATAAATCAAGTAGTCTGCACAATTAGATTCCTGTTAAACCGACAATTTGCTATTCAAAGTTGTTGAATACTAGTTTCGTTTGAAAACTATAAGAGAAGACACTTCTTGGAAGAAAGAAGTCGCAGTAAGAAATAATGATCCAAGTGGAAACTCTTCTGAATGACTCTAGTTAAGCAGAGCCATAGTAATTGTTCAGACAACTCAGTTCCTGAACAAACACCTGGAGGAGATAGATCACTTCTGGCAATAGTTACCAGTTGTTGAGTAAGCATCTTCCGCCTTAAGAAGCCTAGGAATTTACTGTCACGATTTACCCAAAGCAATTTATTATGTTGTCAATCTCATCACGTTTCAATTCCTTTTTCTGGCAATAGTTACGTCATTGAGTAAGCATCTTTTGCCTTAATAAGCCTAGGAATTCACTGTCACGATTTATTATTTGGTCAATCTCATCATGTTTCAATTCCTTCAAAAGAATGTGTGGTGCTGTAGTATTGCCCTAAGCACCTTCAACAAGCACTACTAATTCAACTCCAGTTAATTTGATATTTCACTTAACTCGATCTTGACCAAAGGTCCAAACAGTGCTCACACATTTCTATTGGCCCAAACTTTTGTTATTCCGATCTTGAAATTGGCCTTCGCCAGATAATTTGAAGTTGACCATTCAGCACGCTGCACCCTTATGGTGACACCAACATCAGCCCCTATAGTGGCAGCATCCGTCTCGGCAAAGCTTAGCGAACAATGAATGAATTGAAAACATGTCGGCGCCTGTCATAAGCACCTATTTTAGGCTTGCCCTAGGAAGATGTTAATGCAATAACAGTAGCTAACAATGTATGATTACTGTATTTACCTTATTCTAATGCAAATTTCTTTTTTTTTTAGGAAATTGAGCTGGAAATTGCCTTTGTCATGTAACTGAATATGAAACCAAAACCTACCTTCGAGATGTTTGTATGCTTTACCACATAACAAAGGTGTATTGCACAGCTATGGTATAAAACATTTACAACTCCTACCTATTTTTTAATTTTTTTGCCAAAAATATCGAGTGCGTGTTAGATTTACATTTTAGGAGCTTTGATGTAATTTTTTAGTTTTCTACTTCACACTTCGAAGAAAGTGGACGCGCATTTGACTTGGGTTCTATTAGAATTGGGCAAATACTGCCAAATGAATCGCCTGTGTTGGCATTTTTTCTGCACCTTGCTTAATTCGAAATGCCGGATAATGTGATCAATTCTGCCGGTACTGTCAGAGTCGAATTAACGGAAGTCGACTGCACGTGCATTTTGTTATGTCTTGTCTATTCTTTCTTCATCACTCTCTGTCACTGTCGTGGTCCACCAGATACAGTAGACTTCTGTTCATTCGACTCTAGCTAATTCCATCCCAACCGAAGGACCCGGCCAGTGACCATGCATTTCTATTGGCCGAAATTTCCATTATCTCGATCCTAAAATTGGCTTTCGCCAAATAATTTGAACTTATTTAACCCCCTATGTTGACCCCGAGCCGTCTTTTTCCTTTGTGATGCAGTCTGGTAATATGAAATTTGTGTGCACGGAGGGAGGGCTCTGAGATGCAAAATAACGTAACGTGGCAGTGAGTGTTTAAGAGGCTGTTGCCCTGGGCTAGCAGTCCAGAATGACGCCGTGCCAATTTTATGAGCATCTTAACTCGGAGGACCCAAAAAGCCAAAATATCATAGCTTTTTTGTTCACTACAGCTTCCCTGCTCAACGTCCCGAGTTCGATTCCCGGCCCCTGTGGCCGAATTCAAATTGGGGCAGGACACAATAACATCTATAAATAACTTCCATAACTGAACCTTTTCTTTTTTTTCCTGGAACAAAATTTAGTTGGAGCTTAGCCCTTGTCTAGTGAATTCATTCTCTGCCTTCATTGTTCCCACTGCTTTTAATCCCAACATTCATGTACCAATTCCCCGGTGCGTGTTAAAACAATTGTCTGGTTAAAATTAATTTAATTAAGTATTTCATTGCGAAATTAAGCCTAATCAATAAATCACATCAAGAATCTGACAAAACTTCAGGTGGTCAGGAAGAATAATGATGATACCAGACAGATACCAATCAAAGTAAAGATTATTAAAAAATTACATTTTGGGCCTCACAATTGTGATATTAACCATACTGCTGTTTTGTTTTTTTGTTACGGTGTACTATATCTGTCACTATGTATGGTCATGTATCTCTACTTACTGCTTCAATTTTCCGCCTCCTCTATTCTGCAACACTTACATATTAATTAAGGTTGTATATCACTCTGAAATTATTTTTATATTTTTTCTGTTGCAGGTAGGCAGGTTTTAGTCAGGTGTTATACACACTTTTTGCCTGGCCTACACTGGTATCATGAATAAGGGCTCAATAAACAATTAAACTAAGCACATGGGAGTCTTGTATCATGCAGACCAGAATGTTGTACTTTAATCGAATCCCAATAATTCAAACTCGAAAGGGCCCAAAATCTTGTTAAGCTAAACAGAGTTTAAATTACAGGAAGCTCATTGAATGGAGGACTTACATGCTGCTGAAAGCAATTTGTCAGCATGGTATGTGCAAATTAACAGTTGCAAACACTTAAATGTTCAAATTACAGGGAGTTTTCGCACATTGAAATACCACGCATAACTTTGACAGGACCAAAGCATCAGTTCAAAGCAAGCTAGTTCGAATTAACAAGATCCCACTGTATTTAACCACCTTCACCTTGTCAATGTCTGTTCAGTTTCACCATGGTCAATCAAGCACTTAATCAAGTATCACCTTGTTCTTGATCTGAGCAGGGGTGTCAGTGAGGAATATGGACGAGTTGGGGTCACTGGCGCTCATCTTGCTCTGTGCCCCCTGCAGTGCCGGGAAGAACACCGAGTGCAGCAGGGCAGGCTTGGGATAGCCCAGCTTGGGCGCCACGTCCCGCGTCATCCGGAAATAAGGATCCTGAAGCAGTCGTGCACAGGAGCATAAAACATGAAACGGAAGTGTAAAAACAAAAACAGGAACTGTTATCTACTAACTTTGCTTAACTTATTACATCTCTTTTGAGCCTCATAAAATGTTGCCGTGTGCAACCTCTGTTTTGTTGCTCTCTGCACCCACCACACAAACTCCATAGCGCACGGTGACACATGGCACAGACAAAAAGGTGCCACAGTAACATGGCCTCCGAGATATGTTACACACACACACTTTGTCAGACTGAATGTTGACACAATCAAAATCGTCTCTACTAGTACTAGCTAGCATGGTGTGCAAATCACTATGCAGTGAAACACACGTTTCTCTTTTAAAATTTTATTGCAATAGCAGTTATATGGACGCACCAGGCAAATTTTGCCATCAGTGTCATCACGAAGGTCTGCATAAAGTCCAAGTGCGATAATATCGTATTGCACCTTGCGCCCCATACACTGTGGGTGTGAAAAAAAGCATGCAAGTGTGAGCCGAGAAGGATGGTGGCTTGAGTGAATAAGCACGTTCAAAGGGAGGGGCTAGTTTTGAGTGCGCGGTAACACCAGGGGGTCAGGTGAGTGCGCATATCCTCTAACCCAGTCATGGCTGCGCATGGCTGTCCACACTGCTGAGCGCTTCCGCGGCCCATCTTGCAGGTAATGTGGGGCGGGTGCAAAGTTTGGGTGAGCCGAGATGGCCGATCGCTTCATGCGTGCTGTCTTCTCGCGGGCCTAGCGTTGGAGGTCATGCAATCTCAAGTTTAGAAGACGTGTTAAAGCTAGAAGCAAGGCGAGAAAGCGGCAGCTCACCGAGGCCGGTGTTGCTCATCATGCCAGCATTGTGACAATGAGTGCTTGCAGTCGTCAAGTGATATCGCTTCATGTTTGCCTGTACTTAAGTCACACCATGCTTGTTCATTTAATTAGTAAGTGAATGCTTACTGCAATTAATATGGACGATAAAACGACGACTACTTCGTGTAGTTCTCCAATACACTGCTATTGCTATCAATGCTTCACCTATTGACCGAAACAGACTTTCCGTCAGGAATAATTTTGTACTTCACTCCCTTTATTTTTGCTCACATTTCTCAGCAAAACTGTTTTATGATTCAGATCACTTCATATAACATTTGGCAGTGGCCCTTGCCTTGTTTCTCAAGAATGCAAATTGGCCATTGTCTGCATCCCTTTTATGAACCCCAGCAATTAATAAAACAAATTTCAAAGGACCATGCTCTGTCATGCTGCAGATGCCAGAAGTGACCAGGCAATGTCGTACCCACCTAGAGCCAAGACAAAGACAACTTCGCTTGTTTTTTTTTTACAAACCAGGCAACAATAGCAAGCGTAGTAAGCGATCTAAACTACAAAATGTTTTCTTGCTGCAAAATTTGAGCGAGAACAGGCCAGCACTATGCACAAAATATTTTTTAGCTTTAGTTTTAAGGGAAAACACAGGTCTATGTATATACTTCTAATTATATAGTTTCTTACAATTATCTTAGGTAGCTTGCAATGGTGCTGTGGTACGTGTAGAAATGGCAGAAAGTAAGGCCTTTGGATTGGCAACTTTCTTGAAAACAGGTCACCTTTAAGAGGTGTCTAGCAAATTTTGCCTATAAGTGCTGAAATTTGGGCGAGTTTGTGAGACTGCATACTTGACTTGAATTTTGAAATTTGAGCCAAATTTTCATTATTTCGATCATAATATTAACTTTTGCTGGATAATTCAAACATGACCAGTCAGCATGCACAAATTTAAACCCTATGTTGACCCCCATAGCGACCCCTCTAGTTTGAGCATCTGTCTGGGCCAAGCTTAGAGGGCAGTGGATGTGTGGGTCACACATCGCCTCTCGTCGAAAACGCCTATTTTCGGTCTGCCCTAGGAAAATTTTCATGTAATGGGGACAGAGGAAAGGAAGACCAGACAGGACGAGCGCTAACTTTAAATTAAAGTTTATTCTCAGGAAACCGCCTATTCATCTGTTGACACTGATCAGAACCACCGCACATCATTGCACAAGTGTGCTCCATGATCGGAGCGCACGCTATGGTTGCAGTCGCTCCACTGTTAATATACAATTTTGATTTCTCTCAGAATGTTGCTAAGCATGGTTTCCTGTACTCGTGAAAAAAAAAAAGAAACAATACTCACATTAGTCGTGCGAGCGTATATAAGTTGCACTGTCGTACAAAACACCCTGATCAAAATTTTGGGAAAAAATTGTGGCATATAGTCTGGAAGATACAGTATATCCGCTAAAACAGCATGAAAAGTGCTCTTTTCTGCTGTATTATAAGGTCTGAACACATTTTATCCAAACATAAGCTCCCAAATTATGTTGTACAGTTTATACCAAACACGAACTCTACCAGCAGGCTGTTAAAGTTTACAGGAATGTGGTTTCTTGGACTTGGTCGCGACTATCAAGAAAGATACCGAGACCACAAGATTCAAAGTGTAATCTCCCCACGAAGTGAGGCCAGATCCAACAGCTGGGAATTTCAAGCGCGTGCACGAGACCTCTGACCATACCACGCGCCACGGGCAGTTGTTCTCCCAGCAGCCGGCGAGAGGCGCTCCATAAGTTCAACAAAAGATGACAGTCAAGATTCACTGTATCGGTTTTAGTCGTACGCTTAGGTTTTCTTCGCTTACTCGTAGTATGTGTGAGTAAACATCAATGACAGATGTATTGCGATTTACCCAAAAGCTTTTGTGAAAATTATGTTCAAATAATGTTTTATTTGTGCAGCCATGACAAGGTCTCTAGGCCAAGCCACAATCGTGACAAGCCAAACTGCCCATATATCCTGTAATTCCTATTGCATGGCAAAGCATCAACTGGGAAATTTGCACAGATGGCAGTGCCAGATTTCTCTCTTGATAATATTGTAAGAAACTCTTGTCCTGTACATGCTAGCTTCAGTAAAACAAAAACAAATGCAAATATAATACAGTGCACTAAATCTAAATGTTTATTATCAGAATCAAGTATCGCTGACCCACTGAACCTCTAAAGAGGGTGAAAAAACCACCGCCCCTTCCAGTCCATGAAGATGGCCGAACAGCGAAGCTGTGTTAGTTACACCAAGTGTTACATGATGAAAGCCAAACTTCGCAAGCAGTCTATAGCGTAAATCTTTTGTTTCACTATTCTTTCACCTCATTTTTGCTTGTGCGTGCTTCGCATGGGGAGCATATTTTAGGAGCACTGCCATTTAAGCTCAGCATCTCTGACACACAGCTTAGAGTCAGCCATATGACGACGAGCTCATTCATGAGCCATTGCCAACGCTTGCAGTAGGCAGCTTCTTTCTTGGGAGCACGCACTACTCATGGTCTTTACATAGTTGTAGCTTGGACGGAATGTGTGGAACTACTAATACGAAGCTCCGTATAATGGCCACAAGGCCCATCACTGGAGATGCGGGCGCTGCAAACGTCGTGACGATTGGTTGGATTGGTTTGGATGATTGACATGGCTGCCGGCACTTCTTGTAGGCACAAGAAGTGCTGTCAGCCACGTGCTCCTAGTATCATGTTGCAGTCGCTGGGCGCTGTTCATTGGCTGAAAACTGCCAGCATAACATTTGTTTCGTTCGCGGCAGGATGGAATGAATCGTCAATAAATTCAATGCCAATCTGGCTCGATCGCCGAAAATGCACCGTGTGACAACCGCATAAGATTTGCATATAAGATAGCATTCTCACAGGGGGAAAGGGGTCACTCCAACCGCTTTCCCCCTGTTCAGCTATTGCTTTCCTCTCCCACTAGGTCGTGTGGCCCCTTTTTAGCGAAGTCCAACAACGGCGGCACACGGTCCGCATAAACAGCTTCACTGTAAAAAAAGAAAAAGCTGTAGGAGGACAGCTTGAAAACACCTCCACTATAACACAACCTACGATCGCAAGCTTGGGCAGAAAATACCTACACAAAAATTGAATAAGGATGTGGCATGTAACTGCACAGAAAAACCATATACACACGCACCTAACGAATGCTTCACCTCAAAAGTATATTGTGCATGCTCATAAACTGAAATACAACAATAGCAACAGCTGCAAGATAAGCTTCAAAAATTTGGCAGAAAGCTTTAGCGCTTGATTCACACCAATCCACAGCACGTCAATAAAAAAAATACACCATGCATTAAAAAGTAGCATTGCAAGTATGAAAGAAAAAAAAAATGACACAAACAAATCAGAAGTACTAAATAATATAATACTATCAACACCAAATATAAGAAAATTTATTCAATAAGCAGGGCAAATTATGGTTGGGCGATTGCAGGCTATACAAGAGCGGCAGTACTGGAACCTTTCATTCCATTAACTTTTAATAAGCAGGGCAAATTATGGTTGGGCGATTGCAGGCTATACGAGAGCGGCAGTATAGGAACCTTTCATTCCATTAACTTTTTTCCGACACGTGGCGAAAATTGAAGTTGAGACTGTAATCTTTACCTGGTCGATTCCACAAGGAATGAGGCAAGGAACACGGCTCTTCTCTCCAAAGATGAATGGAAAAGACGAACTCAGTGCTGGCGCAGCCTGGACAGCCGGGAAACTAATCTTGCCGATGGAGTCGCTGTCACCGAAACCGAAGATGCCTTTGACCTGGTTGAAGGTGACACCTCGCCGTATCCTCACAATGTTCTTGTAGAACTCAGGGCACCTCCTATATTACAGAGGAACAGAGAAGAGAATGTGGAGCATAACTAATAGAAAATGCAACTTTTTTTTATGTGTACCATCACATGAATCACAGTCAACGATTCCCACTAATGTGAGTATAGCAACTATAGCAAACAAGCAATTTTTAATTGGTGTATCAAATAAATAGTGACACCACAAACACAAGCAAATGGCATCATCTAAAAAAAGCTAGTTTTAAGTCCTCACATTTATGTATGGCAATGCTCAAGGTGTACAATAGGTTATGTGCATAGAGAGTGTATCACAGTGTCCACATTACTGAAGAGAAAGGCCCTGCAGGACAACAGATCAAGCATTGCCACACTTCTCTCATAAGAATTCCATTAAAACCATGCTCAAATGCCATCACAATCCATTCACTTGTGAGACCACCAAATGTAAATGTATGCTAGGAAAGGTCTTATGCAAAATAATAAAATCTGTTATAATAACATCTGTTAGAATAATAATAATAAATCTGTTAGAATAAGAAATCTGCCAAACAAGACCAAAATCAACAACAGTCAACATTGTCAATTCAACTTCGGTTGTTCACTTCCGCAGCTAACAATCAGCCAGCTGTGACGGCCAAGGCCAAAGTCAGAGTGACCGGGATTTGCCAGCCGCTCATTTGCCAGCCGGTGTGTGCCGGCAGAATCTACGGAAAATAGCAACAGTACGTACAGAGAGCCAAAAGCTACGTTTCGTGGATCGCTCATACAGTGACAACTGAGTGGTTGACGGGCGAAATGGTTATCTTTGGGCCTTTCACTATAATGATCTTTCAGAATAAGAAACAATTTACCGAAGTCCCCTGAAGTTTGTTATAGTGGTATTTCATTCTATTTGCATTTTGTTCATACATATCAGTTTTGCCCTAAGTAGGCTTTGAGTAAACAAATCTCAAATTATTGCAATCATTGCAATCAATATAAGAACCATCAGTAACCTCTAGAAATCAGGCATCTTACGACAAAATTGTAAATGTGAATGCATCAAGCAGCACAAGTAGCAGCATAGGAGACAGACAGAGTGCTAAAACATCGCAATGTCCTACTCTCATGCGACGTCACGATGCATACACATCCCGAGAAATAGAGCTGAAAATGGATCGCAGGAAAGCTATTGTAGCAAATAATTTAGAACTTGCCATTATTCCTTTGAGAGGATCAAGGTCTAGGACTTCCATTTCACATTGCACAAGAATGAAAAGTCAGAAATATGCCAGTAATCTTCTAGAAGGAGTAAGGTGCACTTAAACTTGAATGCTTTCCAAATAAGTAATGATTACAGAGTCTATGCAAAAAGAACCACTTATTTCATGCCACAAAGACTGGAAGGTGGAGCATGTGACACATTCGCCTTATGGCGTAAATGTTCACACGTTATCGGAGGGCATCTGGACGTCTCCACTTATAATTTTAAAAATTCAGCAGCAGGTATCAGACCATACACAGCAAAACTCCCACTTCAGCTTGAATCCTCAGTCAACTCACCCCACAAACTGAAAGTCTGTGAAGATGAATGTCTTCGCAGGGTCAAAGCCACAGGCAATGATGTCTCGCATGTTTTCGTGGGCCATCTTCTCTGTCTCCTCCACCGTCATGTCTTTCCACAAGAACTTCTCATCATCAGTGAGCTGGATTACCAGAGGCACATCGAAAGTGTCCTGAAGCCACCTGCGGAACGTTTTACCATTTGTTCAATGTGACAGACCCATGGCGACATATTTCACTAATGTTAAACATTGTCACTAGGCAAGACAAGAGTCGAAAGAAGCAGACGATGCACACATCTGCTCCTGAGGTACTCGGGAATTGCTGCGACCGCAATCTCGAAGGCCATGTGCCGCTTAGCACTATTGCCTGCTTTGAGTCAAATGCCAGCACACAGAGGGCGCCATCCTTCCACAAGAAGCATCGACAGAGCCACGTGAAGTAGAGCTCTAAAATTAAACTAAATTCCGGAGTTTCACGTGCCAGAACCATGATATGATGATGGAGCACGCCATAGTGGGAGACTCCAGATAATTTTGACGACCTGGAGTTCTTCAACATGCACCCAATGTACAGTACACAGGCACTTTTGCAATTCATGTCCATCAAAACGTGGCCGTTGGGGCCAAGACTTCATTCTGTGATCTCGAGCTTAGCACAATGCCGAAGCCACTATACCACCACAGTGGCTAGAATCAGTGCTCTTCTGTTTGAATGTCTAATAAGAAGTATCTATCTGCAATATTTTTCTGTTGCAATGCAATATAATTAACCTTTCTTGTGATCAGCATGTGACTAAGTTTAGTAATTAACCAAACATGCTGCGACAACAAGCTTGGCACCATATCTTCACAGAGGTCGCATCAACACTGTCTCACCATTTACATCATTCTCTCACTGACGAAGCGCTGCTCTCAGTAAAAGTGAAGCTATGAAAACCTTCGTTCATAGCCGATCACTTCTCCTCGACACTTACCTGCCAACCGATGAACTTTAATATCAGTAAAAAAAAAAGCTCATGGATATGACAAAGTGAGCGTATGAGGGCGGAGGTAAGGGAGAGGCACATATTTTTGATTCTTTGCCTTGAGCGCACACTTTTTGCAGTATACATGCACACTTTATTTAGGACTATATACATTTAGATACAGCACACAAAAAGCAGCAAGCTAGGTGCAGCAGCCACTTACAAGCAATACAGTGTTTCAGTTGAGTTACCTTTTCAGCAACCTTGCTTTGCAGTTTAGCCTGCTTCAGGAAATTGTCTCAACAAATTTGCTCAAAGCAAGTAGCCCTCTGTTTAGTGCCTTGTCACGAAAGCTAAGTGTTGCCTTTAAGAGTGGAGACCATAGTGCAATCCTTGTTGTTGACTCCTAGCAAAATAGACTTAAATTTATGAAAGGGAAAGATAATGTCTACTTAACACTTTACTGATGAGTGTTGTTCACAGGCACCATAACAGAAAAAGAAAATTTTTTTGCAGAGATTTGGCACTGAGTTTGAAGTTTCCAGCTAAATGTCTTCAGCTAACACTTAATGAGAGGCCAGCAAGCGTTATTTCTAGGTTTAGAGCAGGAACACAGGATGAGAAATAAGAAATTTGGCATTCGGCTCCTTTTATTTTGAAAGCATGGTCAAGGGAGACAGACTAATGGAAGTTCTCCTGCTGCAGTAGTGTTACACAAGTGATGTAGAAATGTGCAACTGTGGTTCACATATGGCAAGAGCTGTCTGTACAAATTTCAAATGAAGCTGTAAGTGGCTTGGAGTGGCCCACTTCTAGTTTATTGCCTGGGTTGTCCCTCTACTGTTGACGTTTCCATGAAATGTTCTTCTTCTTTTCGTTCATTATATGTATTTTCAACGTGTTTTGCATATCAAGAAAATTATAAATTTTGGAGAGTATATATATATATATATATATATATATATATATATATATATATATATATATATATATGTGTGTGTGTGTGTGTGTGTGTGTGTGTGTGTGTGTGTGTGTGTGCTGTCGTTAAAAGGTCAATGTAGCCATGAAGATACAACAAAGACACATACGAGTTCCTCAGAAAGAAATCTTAGCAGTTGAAGAAAACATTTTCATTTAAGAGTCAACTCCGACACCACTAAATGTCCTACAGGAGAAATTACATTACAGAACCAGACTATCAGGAGGCTAGCACTTGGTAGTGCGACAGTGAATCTATCAATCTAAGTGGAAAATCAAAGCATAGAGCCGCAGTTAGCTAAACCAATTATAAAGAATATCACAGGTCTCCTTTGTCGTGCAGTACTACATCCCAAGGCGCATAAGTGATGTTCCTGACATAACAATCGATGGCTTGTTTATGTGCCAATATTAAAATGCTCCCACATGCTGCCCAGAACAGCACATAGCCGCGCACATAGCAAAAACATCCAGACCCGTGCACTAAGGAAAGTGGCCAACGATGACAACAATGACCAGTGTGAACAATGACCTGCTTCAACCGCCGGCCTTGTCACACTGCAGACAAACAAAGAAGTGACAAAGAAGTTTCCATGATGACAATGCCCAGTGACACAATGCTACATTCTCCTGTGCACGAGCCTACCGGACTACGCATTGGAAACAAGGTCTGCCTATGTGGCAGGCTGCGTTAGTTCCATCCTTTTTGCCCCGAGTTATTTTTTAATAAGCAGTCCTACTATTTTTATGGATTTTGCGCCCGACTCTGACAAAACAACATGTGGCAAGTGCTAGACACAACAATGCGCCAGGTAAGAGTGTCCTTCTGAGCAGTTAATGTGCACGTTTCAAGAGCCGAAATTCCCGCTACAGAAAAAAAAAGAAAGAAAAACTGGGAACACTGACAAGCCCTTTCGCAGTATGATCACTGTGTCTCTCATTAACATTAGTGAGGTAACAAGACCGGCCAATTAGAGTGTGCCTGAGAATTTCGTGTCACAGGCACGGCCTGAATACAGAAACCAAATTACAAAAAACATAGACAGAGTAAATTCTGTCACATATATCAAACCATTGAATTATATGAATGTTGGAAACGTGAAGCACATAGAACATATCGAACTTAATTCATAGAGTTTATTGCCCAAAAGCAAGACCCAAGCTATGCCTGATGTCTTCACTAAGGGCTCCAGCTTAGGTAATTGAGACCACCTAAGGTTCCCAACGTTATTGTCTGGATCAGTCACTAAGCGTGATGCAAGATAGAACAAGAATGAAAAACAATTACATTGAATGTCAGCAAAACTGAAGCACTGGCCAAAACCTACTGAAAGCTATGCCAATGGTTTCTGGCAGTTTGTCTAGAATTATCTAGATTGCAGATGAGCATACTTGGTGAAGATGAAAGGGATCAGGTGACCAATGTGCAGGGCATCGGAAGACGGGCCCCTCCCCGTATAGAGGTAGAATGGCTTCTTTTGTTCATAAGCGTTTAGAATCTCGTTCAATTCCCTGAAAAAAAAAACACAAGAACAAATTTTAAGCTCTGCCAATTGCCTACAAGCTCACACAGTGCTCATCCCTGAGAGCATAAGCAGCACAATAGAAGAACGGCAGATGACAACACATGACACACACACACTCCTCTCAAATGTAACAGAACAGTAGACGACAAATAATATGCAAAAGAAGTGCCTGCCCTGTACAAGGCTGGTGCTTATATGTTATTTTTTTTTCTTCTGTTGCACCTGGAGCTCCAGGCATAAAAACACCTTGCAATACACCATGCAACAGAAGTCTGCGGTGGACCAGCTGGTTGGTGTTCACTTTTTATGGAAAAAGAAGTGCAGCAGAACAGATGACAGCACGCAGGTCATGCTTCTTCCAAATGCAACAGAAGAACAGCAGACAACAACAAAATTGAGCATAAACCATCGACAATGGTTTTCAATGTAAGCGAATGGCTCAAACGAACAGACAAATGACAACGACCCCCCCCCTCCCCGCAACTAGGTTACCCAACAGCGTGCGCCCTTTCCCATGGTGCCTTAGCATAGCAAGTTCGATTATCAACCATAAATCAACAATGTAACTTTTCAAAAATGCCAAACAAACTGTTATTTATGTAGAACTGACCAGCGAGCCTGCTTCAATTACCACCAACGTTACCTGCAATGATTGTACAGCCGCCCTGATTTTAAATAATATAGCGCGAGCGTCGACTGAACTGCTGGTGAGCGCCTTATAACGGCGATAAGCGTGCAACAAGGCGAGAGTTCGCGCACGAGCCTTGTTGCCTTGTTGCACTCGCCTTGTTGCACGCCCTTGTTGCACGCTTATCGCCGTTATAAGGCGCTCACCAGCAGTTCAGTCGACGCTCGCGCTATATTATTAAAAATCAGGGCGGCTGTACTTTAAACAAACACATTATCAAGACAGCCCAACTTGATATTTCAGTGTAGAAGGTTATTTGTACATTCGTTATGACAAAGTTTGATTCCCCTCATTCACTGGTTAAAATTAAATTATGGGGTTTTAAGTGCCAAAACCATGATTTGGTTATGAGGCATGCCGTAGTGTGGCACTCTGGAATAATTTGGACCAAGGGTGCTTTATCATGGACTTAAATTTCAGTATACAAATGTTTCTGCATTTTGCCCCTACCAGCTATCTATGGCACACCCTTCTTCCATGCTGTTGCAATAGATGAAACATGTCAGTATTCAGCCTACATCCAAATGGTTTGCAGCATCACATTTCATTCATTCACTGGTCATCACAAAGGATGCTGTAATTTAGGGCAGGCTTTTATTTTGTGATATTGTGGCAGAGGCAATAGAATGCCCTCGGTATTGAACACATAACAGCACCATCATGTTAAGCAGCTTTGCAATTCTTTACCCAGTCTTTCACCGTCAGATGCCAAAAGTGCCAGCAGAGAAATTTGATCAAATTATTGCCACTGAGGTGCATTTGCCTTTCTCTGCAACTACAACTGCTATTCAGAGAAAAATAAAAGGGCAGTGAAAATCAACCATCTCGATTGCTGCTGCAAACTTTAAGCACATTAAATGCGACCACGTGACCATTTTCCTGAAGCAAAGAAGGTTGCAGCACAGCCCTCATGCATGAACATTAGCGGACTGTAACAAATTTATTAACCGCGGTTTTCGGGTCCCAGTTAGGCAAACAATTTTGAGGCAGTGCTTGCTCTTTCAAAATAAATATTGATTCATTGCAGACCCTCTCATATAATGAACAAATCCAGCACGACAGCCCGTTCGACGGCGTAAGGGCCAGTTTCGGATGCTCTGTTGCTGTTTTGCAGCTCAGAGGTAGCGATGTGAAATGGCTAACAATCAACAGTCATTAATATGTGTCACTCAAATGTTTCCGCGACGATGTGGGAGTGCAAAGTGAATCATCGTAAATAGCCACATTATAAAATACGAACATCGAAATTAATTACAAACAGGGGTGTAAAATTATCGCAATGATCGTGAGTGCACCAGCGTAACGGATGTTGTAAACACTCACCTGTGCGAAAAGAAAACACCTCTCCGAAGGAAGTGGTGCGCTTTCTTCCCCGTAAGGCTCTCAATCCTGTCCACGAGGTCTTGCGTCACCTTCGACGAGCCAAACTTCACTGAAACAGAACGTGTAGGCAAGAAATGCAAACACACGAGGCACACGCAAGCGCAGTACGTATTATGTCCAGATCATAACGCGCAGAGAAATGTCAAATGCTTAGGCTGAAACACCAGTCTATAACGATGAATGCTGAATGACCATGCATACGCTAGCAAAAGCGGAACGGCTCCGACTGCTTCGACAGCTAGCTCACCGATCAGCTTGTCATAATCGATGCCGGTCGCCGACGCACTGACCACATTCCACGGATTCACCACGTCTTCGTAAGTTCTCGTGTCCGCTTGATCGCCGCAGTCATTCAAAGAAAGCCGGGCCACGTCTTCAACACAAGCCGACATCGCTGCCGGTAGCATGTATGAATGCTATTTTAGTCGCGAGTTTTACTTGGGTCGCCGGTCTAACGCTCTCGCCTCGAAAAATCTCTCACAAGTACATTCACGCAAGCCGATACACAAGTTTCAGCCTCCGCGATTGCCCAGTGTTCCACGTTATTCAGACCACTTTCGCCACATTTCATTGACACGCATTCGTACAATGGTTTGTCCACGGTTTGTCTATTTGTCTATGCAGGGCTGGTCTATGTCAATTTGCAGCGAAATGTGGAGAGACGATGCGGCATGCGAAAACACATATGCATTGAAGTAAAAACTCCGCTCGCGCCACTATGCGGATAAATTTTGAAGCTCTTGCTTTCGGTTTGACGAATTCGCGCACAATCTCGGGCATTTATTGTTATTGATAAAAAAACGTGACAAATGATTTGAACCACTAGGAGCATGATTATTGACGCAAGGATGCCTGAAATAAAACAACAAGACGACAAGGTCAACATGGAAGAAAAATAAAAGTGAAGGGGCCATTCGAAAATAAACCGCACTAGATGTCTCTACCATCCCTCGAGCCGTCTGATCGCGCTGGTGGATAGTGGGTAGTTCGGGTAGAGGAAAATTCGTCGTGTTTTACTCCTGGGCGGTCCTTTGCGGCTCGGATTAATCGTGCTGCAGCGCGCGCCAGCCACCGCCAAACATGGTGAGTTTGCCTTACGTTCGTCGTGCTTTATACCTACGCACGGATCGAGTCGTCCGCGCGTGCACGGTGGGGGCCAACGCTGCACCACCGCTCGGGAGAAACCGCTACTCGCACTCACTGCAGCACTTCGACGGCGAGCTGCGCTGCGGAGTTTGTCGCCGTAGTGGGGTCCCCCTTCTTCCTACCTCCTTCAATGCCTCGGGGGCATTACACACGTCCTTGTGACACGATCCGCGCTTGTTCGTCGTAATGCGCGTCCTTCGAGGCGCTTTTTTAAACGTCCCCCTAGGCCTAAGGATATTGGAATTTCCGGGACTGCGGCAGGCAGCCTCCCGTCTTTTTGCGCCTCCCCCAAAAGTGAGGCTTTTGCATGATGAACCCGCTGTATAGGAGCCTTGCAGCCATAGCGGTGCGATACTCCTCTTTCGGAACTTGTATTGCTTTGTATTTCGTGTCTTCCGTCGATTTAGTTTTAATTTTCTTTCGTTTTCGCTTCATCTTCGGTGACAAGGGTGGCGCTGAAAATGAAGAGAAACATCCCGCAGTGAACGCTGTGTTACTGCGGTCGGGTCGTTTTCACTGGTGAAAAGCGTGCACGGTGAACGTCCGTCCGTGTAAAAACAGAGGGCATTCTTTCGAGTTTTTCCTTTAAAAAAAAAAAAAAATTGAGCCGTCCGTGACGTTATCGGGGGACACTAGTTGGACGCGACCAAAATGTTCGCAGAAGGAAAGAAAACAAGAACACGGGCGCTTATTCGTTTACTTTCCTTTTTTTTTTTTTTCGCCTAAACCGCGGCGTGCAATTAGCGCGCAACACTTGTACGTATGAATGCACTGGCACGGTAGCGGCGTTTTCGAAGCATCCGTCGCACTCATGGCAGTTTGAGGAAGTGCGTTTGAATGAATCTGGCGCGTTCAGACGGAAAAACGAGGAAAATCATTTTTTGTTTTCTTTCGTAACTTATTGAATACAGTCCGCTCGCAGCAACTGCAGCGGACACAAAAAAAAAGGAAAGCGCGCAGTTCGCCACCCTCGCTCAATTATGACCAGGCCGCACGGCATTCGCGTGAATTCTAATGCTTGTGCAACTGGTAACCTACTCCGTTCGTTGAGAAGTGAACCCGACGCAGAGATATTTGTGCGCCGATTTAAACTTGAAAGCCTCGGAGGCGCGCGCGCCTTTAACTACGGTTGTCGATATTCGAATCGACGCGGTACACTTTTTGTTCAGCTCGCGCACTACGAAGCGTGACCATTTCGGCCTGACCTCCGCTACGCGCCAGTGATCGTTGAACGTGGTGACGTTGTGCGTGTAGTACTACTTACCTCTGCGCAGCCGCGCCGGCAGGCGTCGCTTCCACATTCCGAAACTGCTTCGAGGTGGGGGGTGGGGGTGGGGGGGTCAGCCGTAATTCAACAAGGGACTGTGTGTTGCGCACCCTGAAGAGCCGCCACAGCAACATGTAGCAACAATGAGGACTGGTTTCGGGACTGCTTGGTCTTGCATTCTAACTAGGTTTTTTGTGTTAATGCTAAACACTGCAATAGACAGAAACGCGAACACTCTTTGTTGCTTTTGGGTTTGCTGCAGTATTCGGCACTAACAGACCCTTACATCGATAGCAACTATGAGTTGACAGAATCTTTCCTAATGCTCTAATTTTCTGTCTGCATTTTAAATGAGGAATGTTTTAAAGAAGAATGTGTTAGCGGATGAGTTTAATTTAATTAATTTTGCACATCGACGACGTCATACCCACCCACTCAATACTGTCCCAGTAGTCCCATCTTTCTGTACAGCCTCCAAAAGCATGTACACAGCGACAATCGCAAGGACGGACTCATGTTAGTTGAGCTCTTATTCTACCTAGAGGTATGTTAGTGCAAAATACTGGAACAAATGTAAACACTCTGCCTTTCTGTTTTATGTTTTGTTGGTATATTTGCACTATCAAACTGCTAATTAAATAGCAATGACAAGATCACAAGAACTTTCTTAATCCGTTTTTTTTTTCTACATTTCGAGCCCACAGTGCACGTTTAAGCAGACAAGATTAAAGCAGTTTTTTTGTTTTTGTATAGACACTGTACTTAAAAGGCACTCAGTCCAGTCCGTAATAGGGAAGTTCATTGTGTTTGTCTTGTTCCTGTATATTTTTTACTAATATGCCCTTGGTTTGATAGAAACAGAATGTTGCCAGAAACTCAATTTTTCGGTTTTTGTTAGCATTCTGAACATGGAGTGCCAGTAAAGTTTCGTTCGTTCTCTGTCCTCGCTTCACCGTTGGAACTTGAAGCTTCTCGGACGATGATCGGCAGTTGTTGATCAAACGCAGGCAGGAAGCGATGAGATCAACATGTACAATAAATATTTATACGTAAACTTTTCTATATACATGGCAGGTAAAACAAATACATTACAAATTTGAACAATTGAGAAACAAAGTCTCACTCTTCGACTGTCTCAATGACTGTTAGAGCCCAGACTCGTTTTAACGTACATAGCACGGAGGCTCACTGATCTATCAGCAATCCTGATCTCAGCCAAGTCTAACGTACATGGTACGGAGCCTCACTGATCTATCAGTAATCCTGATTTCAGCCAAGTCTGAGGGACAGCATGTCGTCCCGATATTTCTAGCCCAATTACACAAAGAAAAAAAAAAGGCGGTAGGGCCGTTGGCCCGTCCCACAGGTTCAGTTGCCAATCAGAGTCAACCGTTTGTTAAGCCACAACCCACAGGGATGGGCTTACTCTTCAAAATAAACATATTGGAAAACAAAGCTCTTTTCCTTCTTCCCTAAAACTCCGATGCCCTCTCATTTCTTCGTAGTTAGTGACGGGCTCAGCAAAACACGCCAGGCCCGAACAAGTTATCGCTAGGCCGCCTCAAATCCCAAGGGCGTCTCTGGGCCGCAACTGGCTCGGAAGCAGGAGCATCGATACCACGTAGTGCGGCCGTACTCAAAGTTTGTCCGCGTGGGAGACTGATGGCCCTTCTTGTCCTTCAAACTTATTGTCGACAAGACAAAGTTCTCCGAGTGCGTGTTTCCAAGACGCCATCTTCCGAATGCACTCTTTACGTGTGCACCGCATTCCTACAGCGTGCACTGTAAGCTGGCCTTCGACACCACACAAGCAGTCGCACCCAACAACAAGGCTGGCGATTTCGTTCCGGACGCGTAGAAGATTAGGTCCATGCTCACTGCATGCGGCACGGGGTCAAAGTTGCTAAGCCCTTCTTAACCTCAGCGGCGCCTCCAATTAGTCAGGCACTCGGGAGCCACACCCACAATGCCTTGTACAGCGGTCCCTTTCAAGGCTGGTCTGTGTGGACTCGTGTGACCGTCGGCGGACTGCCAACACCGTGCGCACAATACCGACTTCCCGGAATCGGCACTCGCCCTCCTGGCACCTGCCGCGACGCGTCACCCAACACCGCGCGGTGCCTGTGACCCCACATAACACAGCAACTGTCGTCCGGCTGACATGGGGGGGAAGTGAACCCCCTCTCTATACACAAAGCACGTGGCCGATTCGTGACACTTAAGAACACGAACAATCAGAGCGACCTTACAGTGCCCATTTAAGCAGATGAGTTTCAGGTCGTTGATTCTTTATTGTAAGGAATCGTTACTAAAAAAGCATCCGAATACCTTTTATAAGAAAGTTGGAGAACGCTGTAACACCAGAAAGTACGAGGCGAAAGGTGTCAATGTGCATCAGTGGGCACAGTTCCGTCAGTTGCTTTGAGTTCAGCATTGTTGTTTCGTTTACTCTATTTATTGCACCGCTATTACAGATGATCTGTTACGACATTGTGGGCATTCTTGGGGCATCTCTTTGCTCTTAAGTGTGTCTGAATGACTTTCTGAGCATGCAATTGCAGTTAGGAAAGTAGATCAGTGTTAACGATTTGTTTACACAAACATGGACAGTGTTGTGTGGCCAAAGCTAATTTCTAAAAACTCGCACAGAGAAACACGTGCAAGGAGCACTGGACAAGTTTGTGCCATCCTTCATATCATGCAACTATTTTAAGCCATGGTCCAATTAGCATAGTGTCATACTGTACATAGTCAAAGCTTGCACATGAACTTTCCTGCGTAATTCTTTCACTGCACCAACAAGCTATTAGGCACCTGCAACAAGAACACTTCATTACGTCTCGATGACTCATTTCTGGTTAAAATTTCATCTCTAGAGTGAGAAATTAATATTTTGTGCATCTTAATGAGAAAAGATAAATAAGAGAAATGCAAGTGCAGCCTTGGGCAACATAGCAAAGGTATTTCTCATGAATTGTCAATAAATCAAACTGTTGGGGGTTGCTTCTGGTTATTTGAGAATCGATAGACATGTGACAAGCTGCTTGAACTTGCTGCAGCATCATAGGTTTTAGGAGCATCCACTCAAGCCTGGTTATTTGCCTGTTAGTAAAGGAAATGCAGGTTTCATTCTAATAGAACCAAGGATTCAGCTTGGAAAAGCTTCGAAAGCTATTTCTGCACTACAGTGGGCCACATGCAACAGAACGCTTTGTAACTCAAGCTAATTTGGAGCCTTTATATTATACTAACCCAGGGGAAAAACAATATAGCCTTAAAAATAAATAGTTCTTTGGAAAGCTGGTTGACACTTGAAGAGATTGCAACACAAATAAAACAAATGTAAAGGACATCAGACCAGACACCACGGGTGCTCGTGCACTCTGGGCATTTGTTTAATTTGCGCTACAGTGGCTTCACCAATAACACCTTGAAATGCACAGCACCATACTGACATACCGACTCTTGGATTCTTGGGCGCAGTTCAATAAAGTAAAATTTTTCTTCGGTAATTCAAATTTTTTCAACTAAGAAGTGGTGGTAACAATACTTTCTCAGTTCTGCTGTTTAGAGTTGCCTTTTAGTACCCCTTGAATGCAAATTTCCGAATGAACTGAGTGTCGACATTGTGCTAATTGGGATTCCTGAAGGCTCCGATTTAAATGCTGGATTCCTTGTGTAGAGCCTATACTAGTGTTTTTGATCTGCTGGAGAGAATTTTCAGTTGTTTATAGTTCAGCAAATAAATTACTAATTAAGTAATCAGTACTAATTAATATTTTCTCAATTATTATTTAGCTGTTTTCTTCATACCAATATGCTCTATATGGCCAGACATAAATGGGAACATGTTAGTTTTTCTTTGTAGAATGGTGCTCAGGCTTTGTGAGGTGAATAGACATAGCTCTAAGGGGCCCTCGAACACTTTTCAAACAACTATTTTTCAATCATGGATTGCGCAGATGGATGGCTGTAGAGGCCCTATACATACCCCGCATACCCCTATCCGTGCAAGGAGAATTGCACGGGTAGGGGTATGCAGTCTGAAGCTATTAAAGGCCAAGAAATTTCAAAATACAAGAAAAAATGCACGGCCACAACTCGAATTTTGCGGTGTCTTCTGAGCCCATTTCTCTCACCCATAGACGTAACACCTCATTGCCAATGTTAAGAGCCCTATGCACCTACACAGCAGAAGTGATTTGGGTTAGTCCAGTGTGCTGATGACGCTGGTCGAGCAACTTTGGGACTGCGCAACGTCTTCAGTTCAGCTTTAGTTCAGCGCAGCACCACAAACAGCAAAATGAATGAGGCATCAACAATGCGCCGAGGTTAGAAACCTGTACTACGAGAAAATGCAAAACGAGGCTACAAGGCTGCTCACAAGCGTACAAAAGCGAGAAGCTTTTGTCCTCGGGGGCCAGTGGTATGCCACCATATCAGATGCGGAAGAACGGCCAGCAACCCTACCTAGTTTTGTGGTTGTAGGGATTTGTTTACTGCCCTATATATTTGCGTCAATATAAAGACGACAGCAAACAAAAATATAACATCAATTCTTAATTTGTAACATTTTTGCTGCAATACGGTGGTTATCCCCAACTTGGTTCTTAACCGATCACGGAGCAGCGTGTTATGTCAGTGAGGGTTCTGGTAGCACCACTGGGTGATGAGACGGTTGGCAATGATGTAGTGATTCGTTTGTGTTTAATATGTTAAATATTTTGATATCACTGCTTTGACCTAGGCTAGAAGCATCTCCACCATAACGTCTACGTAACGTGCAACAGAGAGATGGTAGATTGAAAAGTGTTCAAGGGCCCCTTTAAGCACTGAGCAGTTTCATGCCTGCAATTTTGGTCTTGCACTAACAATAATAATTAGAAAGTAATTTACTGAAATCAGTCGATCAACTTATTTAATTACTGCACAAATTTTAATTCCTGCCACTGCTGCAATTTTCAACAAAAAAGGAATCCTTTTTTTTCCACCAATTCCCTGTTTCTAGCATTTATAAAAAGTAATGACCTGTACGCTTTCTCATAGGTCTATGCTCTGCCAATTTTGATGCAGATAAATGTTGCTTATAAACATATACAGGAAGAATAATGACAAAAACGAACTGTGAGAAATACAAGTTGCAACATTTGGCTACACATTGTTATTCTTTCAACCCATCACTCATATCCACTGTGGTGCATTGGCCAAGAATCGAAAGGATAAAGCCAAATTATAATTCAAACTTCATTTGAAAAGTTCTAGCGCAGCCAAAAAATAACCATTCTGTGAAACGTTAAATTGCATGTTACAGATGTGACAGGGAAGTGAATGGGGGAACAGGAATTGAAAAGTATAAAAAGGAAATGTAAAGGAGATTTCATGGGGCAATCACTTAGTTAGTTTTGATCACATCGTTCTAGACTGGCTGTTCTGCTCAGTTTTCGCAGATCCCCAAACATTCTTGTCCACGTATACCACTTCGTCCATTTATACCTAAAGAAATATATGCAGGTTCAGTGCACATATTGTAATCCCTGAAACGAAGCTTTAGTGGTTAGTTAAATGCTTCACAACTAACAGATATTCGTAAAATTCTGTTTGCGTCATCATATGCAGTGTGTAATCTCGTGCAATGTTTGTTTTGTACCGCATGGGTAACGACTTCCCTCTCTTGTGATTTTTGTTTATTCAGAATACCCCTGGAGGCCCTTGTGGGAGGGTATTACATAGGGGGGACATACACTAAAGGAATGGTTTATAAATAAAACAAGATAGCCAGATGATTATAGGATATAAGCGCTACAGCAAAACGAAGCTGCAGGGTAATATATGGAGATATAATTATGATAAGATAGTACAGGCAAAAGCACTATAGCAACATAAATAAATACACATGCAAGTATGACCAAAATATTCATGCATATCATGGGCTCAGTACTAAATGACAAGGCTGTGTAATAGTCCTTATATTTAGTAAAGTCATGTTCAGTTGCAATGTTTGATGATACATTATTCCATTCACTTGTGGTTTGAGGTGTGGATGAGCGGGCGAAAGACATGCAACAAGTGATTCGTCTGACCTGACATGAATAATCACGGCGCAGAAAGACACTGGAAGGTAGTTTAAATAACTTGGACGATGCTTATGCCTTTAAGAGTAGAATGTGATAGCATTCAAAGATCCCTGACTGCTGCTCACCCTTCCTGGCAACTGCAGCTTATGTAACTGTAATGTTTACTGAGAAACGCTGGTAGCGAAAGCTGTGCACAAAGGCGTGCTTTCTGGTACAAACGTGGCCTCGTCTGTGTGCCGATTCTGGAGGAAGTGCACAGCTGTGCCCAAAAGGTTGCATCATTTTCAGGTTCCTGTTATTACTTTGCACTTTTAATATTTAAGTCTGAGAAGATTAAACATAAAAGACACGCTCTGTTGGAGTTTTGTTTCATGACACTCGTTTGTGGGCTGTTTTCAATATTCCAAGGAATAACCTTGTCAAGAATGTAAGACAAGGTATGAGCAATTTTAGTGACAGAATGTTGTGGCGGTAGAACCCACTTATCCCACATGTCATACAGCAAGGCGTGGCATATACACATACTTAAATATGTACGGAAATTTTTACTCACCAACAACTCCGCTGATACAGATACCAGATTTTCTGCAACGCGGGGCCCTTAATGCTCTCGCGTTAAAAGTTGTCGAGCAGAGATGTAAGATTGTGTAATTTGTGAAAGAAATCACTCACTTGGGTGAGTGACTTCACGGTGCTTCGGTGAAGGTACAACTCGGAACATTGTTTTTAAACATTTTGATGACGCTCAAGCTTCGCCTTTAAGAGTGAAATGCGATAGCATTCAAAGATCCATGACTGCTTATCATGCTTCCTGGCAACTGCACCTTGTATAATCGTAATGTCTACAGGAAAACGCTGGCAGCAAACACTATACATGAAGGCAAGCGTTCTAGTAGAAACATGGCCTCTTGCATGGGCCGCAGTGCACTGAAGGTAGCGCCATTCGGAGGTGTTGCAAGAAACTGGGCATGCCACTCTGATTCGTAAAAATGCTGGAAAAAGGGCTTGTTTGAGTTTCGGCATAACAGAGTTAAGTTTTCTCATAGATTCATATTACAATCTGACGCTATCATGTCTGTAGGTCGTGTGTAAGTTGTACTTTCCAATTTTTCTGGTGCATTTTACTTCGAAAGATCCACTTAGTTCAGTAACTTCTGTGCAATACACGAAGGGCCTGCTTGGTTGGATATGCATGGTTTGGAATGATTTTTCGTACGAAGGCCGTCAACGCGGGACGCTGATGCTGGATTCTTTGTGACGCAGGTCCTTTAACGCTATCGAGTTAAAATGCTACACTAGAGTAGCACAAGGAATTTGTAAAGATGAGGCAGCATGATTTTGAAGTAATTCGATGTCATTTGATTAGGTATGTGCGGTTGGGTCTCGAAGTACAGAAGCATATTCTGTTTTGGGGCGAGTAAGTGTAATGTATGCGAGTTTAAGCAAGGGCATAGGTGCCTGTCTTATGGTCTGCTCAAGCATACTGGGTGAGTGGTTAGTTGACAAAATAATATGAATGTAATGGTTCCATGTTAAGTCGCACTTGAAATGAATTCTAACATATTTCTAAGTGGTGGTATATTCAGCAGGATTACTATCTATATACTATAAGGTAGGTATTAAAGGGACACTAAAGTTCAAAATGATTTCTTCTGCATCAGTAAATGACCGTTCTACAACACCAAAAACACCACTCTTACAATGATAAGACATTTGGCAAGCCAGAAAAAGCGCAAGAACAAAATACGGGTGGCGATGCCTACTTAAGTTCCCGCACCTGGGGGCTGTGACTTCTTGGATATTAATGGCATCTTCTAGGGCCTACTAAATATATATAGCGGTACAGATTGACTGCATTGTGTTCTAGAGGAACCAAATATTAAACATGGAAAGTTTCGGGAACCTTTATTCAGCCAACGCGGCCCAAATGCGAAAACATACTTCGGAATACATGACGTCACACTGATGTACCGGTGCTGGGGTTTCGGCGCGAAATTCAAATACTGATACTTGGACCTTCATTTTCTGATCTAATAATCAAACTATTTTTTTGAAATGACTGTCTGCAGGGTTCTCAAACAATGCTTCATTAGTCTAAACTGATTTATTGTTTTGCTTTAGTGTCCCTTTAAGGAGGACTGATCAGGAAATTACATTACTTTGGTTTTAGAGAGGTTAAGCAGGGTTAGCTAGGACGAGCACCATGAATGTTGTCTTGTCACCTCTTGCGTCACATACCCACAGGATTGGCCAAGAATCTGCATACATTTACTGAGTGGCACATACGAAATGACCAAGTCAAGAAAATGAAGTAAATCAAAAGTTCATTAAAATAATGCACTATTCAATTACAGGGACAATAAAGGCAAACATTAAGTCAGCGTGGACTGTTAAATTGTCATTCCCGAAACCTCGCAACACTTGTTTCATGTCAGGAGAATGCACGTTAACAGAAAATCATGTCTTAAGGGTCCGATACCTCTAGTGCAATTTAATTGCGTGCCCCTGATGGGAGAGTTATAACATTGCATATGTCATCACTGCCCTTTACTGTAATCGGTGAGCAAAACGTCACCTGACAGCCGGCGTTAGTCTCTTGTGCAAAACATGAAAGCCCGGCCAGAAACCAAGCCAAGACAAAGCTTCCACTGTGAAAAAGGAAGGGAAAGGGTGCATCGTATCATAAACATAATCTTCGACACTCGTCGCAATGGGCCTCATTCTCTGCTACTTGCAGTCTGTGCAAGTTTCATGAACCAGCAAAACCTGCACATCCCTAGCTGATAATGAAACTACTGAAACTTGAAAGTGCGGGCGGCGCAGAGTTGAGCAAAAACGAAACCTTTCGACCACCCACATCGTTGTCGAGGGCAACGTCAAAAAGTAATTTCTAATAATCGGATAGTTGACAAGTAGGATTTCTTCAGTCTTGTAATGCTATGCAATAATTTTTATTTTGAGTGGTTGAATACTAGTGACAGAATCATAATGAGTTTCTACTTCATCGGGCTTGTACTTAAATGTTCTGGTGAAGTCTCAAATTGTGTCCGGCATTTACCTCAATTTCTCGATTACTAAAGCTTTGTTCACAATAATATCTCAGACGTTCTCGAGCATTAATCTGTCACTTAAGACTGACTTAATATTTTTCTTTAGTGTCTCTTTAACAGGTTTATGTGCTTTGGCGATCTGTGTGAGCAAACATTATCAGCATTGCTAATTCAGAACACGAACCACTAGGGCAAAAGCAAAGGCACAAGAAGTGTTGACTTGAATCCAGAAAAGCCACTTCAGTACCATGAAGTGCTATAGAGGTGTGATGAAGTGCTATAGAGGTGTGGCTGATACACCCCTTCCCCTTTTTCTTTATCTCGTGGTCTTCTGCAACCTCTTTTGTCAATAGATCATTGTGCTTACATGAGAATGTTGATTTTCAAACAGATGTACACATCTCATGCGGCTTACAGTTTCTTGTATGCATTGCGAAATGCTTGTGCGTAGACCCCTTTGTAGAATTCAAGTGTTATTTCAGCCTCGTGTTGAGACACCTGCCAGCTTGGCCAGCATATATATATGCCCACATAAAGGCACAGAATACGCTACTGAAGTTGAGCAAGAAACAAATTTATTTGCATGGTTAACACTACAGCTGGGCAGATTGCTTGCATCTGTAGTACTGCTGCTCAATGTCTCACTACGCCTGCGTACAGCCGAACAAATGCCACTGAGCTTGTTCTTCGCCTTAGTGCAAAGCTCTTTTTCAGCCTATGCGACAAGCCATGGATGTACGGCATGGCGGCCAACTTGTTAGTTTTGGTCCCCCCAGTTATGCATGTTCCGTCGTCTACTTTCTGCTTCTTTAAACCTCTGAGCAATATTTTTCCCAACACTGATATGACAGCCTGGCTACTTGCCCTGACAAGCTGTCACCTACTTTGTGGATGCACGACTTCAGCAGAGCGTTCATTATGCTAGACGGAGCAGTACCATTCTTGACCAACTTCGAGTGGTTGGAACGGAAGTCCAGGATTGCCTTTTTAGATCTGGGCTGGTACTTCCAGCACACATAATCTTGATTCTCTCACCATTTCGCATGTGAACGTCAACCCCATTCCTTGCTCCTTGAAAAGCTTCAAAAGTAGTTTACTCTCGGCTGAGAGCACTCGCTTCCTTGAACGAGAATCGAGTAATCGTCTGCATACCGGAGTACCTTTTGCACGATACCCCACTTGTTCTACTGGTAACCATTGCTTACTGGCCTGTCTACTGTCTACTGGTCACCATTGTGCAACAAATATTGCCCACTTTTCTTGCCACAAAAATTGGGTGTGCATTAGATTTGTACTTAGAGCTTTAATATCGTTTCTCTGTTAGTTTTGTACTTTAGACATAAAGGAGGCGGGCAGGCATTCGACTTGGGGCCATGTTAAAATCGGTCAAATACTGCCAAAATGAATCGGAAGTTTGTTGTGCCTTTTATATATATATATGTATATACATATATATATATATATATATATATTCAGCGCACCGGATAATTGTATTAATTTCGTCAGTCCCGTCAAGGTCGATTTAATGGACGTCAACTGTATTCTTATTTTGATACGTTCGCTTAACCGTCTCGGCGTCACTGCCAACCGGTACGTTTCGGCTTTTCTGTCCCACCGTGTTCCTTTCGACATTCCATTTGTATGTTGGCAATGTGCAGACCACACCAAGAGATCACTTGCCATTATCCGTGCAATTTTTTTTATTTCTGCGCAACCGAAAATAAACTCTTGTGTTCATTTTATAATATCCAAGAAAAAAAACAATGCTGGAGGTGTGTCACCTGCAAAAAAAACCTGACACTGAAGGGGTTAAGTCTATTGAACTTCTCTTTATCTCAGATATCTGCTGAATTACTGACTGACCCAGCAGCGGCAGCTGCACCAATACCGGGATGGTAGTTTGATTGAATGGCATCTCATTTTAGCGCTTTCAGTTCTGAACAATCCTAAACAATAGCTGCAACCAAAGCCTGGAGAATTGCTGCTCAGTGTCGCCAAGTCGCAACAGCCCCGGTTTTCTCAGAATATGTATTATGCAGGAAAGAAAAGGAAATAATGGCCAGTCTTCACTTGAGACAAGAATGTGGACGAGAGTTTTGAGGGGTCTCTGGAACACTGCAGGGCAGCCAACTAACAGGGAGGCAAAGAAAGCATAAGGAAATTGATATGGAAACCCTGGATGGCGGTGTGCAGACACCGAAGCCAGAAGTTGAAGCTCCAAAAGGAAGAATAACAGGAATTATCAGGTCCAGGCCAAGTCTGCGAAAAGTGAATTTTTTCATAGCAGTGATGCTGTTGCCAGCATTGTTTTGGGATATAAAACTCCATCAATCATTCGCTCAATCAATCAATCAATCAGTCAGTCAGTATTGTTGGGATAAACTTCTCTGGCATGCTAGGATATTGACACGTGTACTTATCTTTATCGGGCAACCACGTTTAGCTGCCTAACAAATGTAATTGCACAGCGTGGGACGCGCCTGCATGTATCCGAAGTTTCTGGAAAGTTATCGATGCTTCTATCCGCTGTCTGTTGTCGCCGAACCTTATGTTATCTGATTTCATCACCTGACGCGAATGGTGTAGAACTTTGTGGAAGGCACGCGGGTCCGAACGATTAGTCTGGAACATTCGACGACTGCTGTATAAAAGCGGACGCGCTTGACCCGCTGATCAGATTTTCGACGATCGCCGACCGTGTTCGCCGCTATCGTTGTGTTATAAGTGTATCCTGTTTTTGTGGGCACAGGTTCGCCCAATAAAAGTTAGTTTTGTCTTTCACAGTATTACTACTGTGTTCTTCAACGTCACCACCACGTGACAATATTGGAGCAACAGTTTTTTCTTTGAATTCGCTCCTGTGACCTTGCGTTTCAGCTTTGAATTCAAGATGCGTCGGGTAACCTTGTGACCTTTCAGGGTCAGGTAACCATTGTCCTCATCAATTGCCCTTGGTGCATTCAGCCGTAAAATTACCCCCCGCAGTGTGCTAACTAGCCACAAATAAATACATTCTTTCCTTGATGCCGCCATGCACTTTCATTGTCTGCGAAGAGTCTGCTTTGCTATAATGTAGGGAACAAATGGAGTATTGCCCTCTTTGATTCAGTCAACGAACCAAATAGTTACCATACATAAGTATGAGCATTTTTAAAGTAGCTTTTAAAATATTTCGTATCGCCAACTGTACGCAGCGAGGCATAAAGCTAATATGTCACAACCTTAATCCCAGTGGCCATAGCAGACATGTCAAGCATGAGCAGTTTTCTAGTGGAGCATGATGCGCTCGGGGAGTTGGATTTTTCATAGCGTGCGATTTAACAACAGAAGCTTGCCAAACTTGGAATATACTAAGATGTGAATATTGTATTACATTAGTAATGGTGACAATGGCTGCTCACCATTCTAAAGTGATTTAAGAAGTATTCAATATTACATTCGCTTCTGGCACTCCTCAATCTGGTCTCTCCAAAATTACTATTTGCACATGCTTACATAGAGTGCATGTAGTGGTTGCATAAGGTGAACCTTGTTTTTGTGGGGTAGAATAGCATGTTGCAGCTATGTGCTTATTTAAGTACAGATACCACAAAACAATTTAATGGAAACATTCTGTTGTTGCTATAGCTTGAGCTTTTAAATAGTACAGAAGAGTTAAAAGGCAAATTGTTTAGAACTTGTGGAATTGGTAAACAAAGCTGTATTGGGCAAGCCCAAAGGATTGGCCTTCCTTCAAACAGAAGGAATGAGTTAATGGCCCGAATTGGTCATTCCTAGGCAGATTTTGGTGCCTGCCACTTGTCTAAATCTTGGCCAGCAAACGTTTGAATGCTTTACACATGAAAAACAGTCACTGAAATGCCTTGAATCCTGTTGTAAAGCTTTGCACTCTCAGATATTTGTCATGTTAAGCTTTGTTTCTAAAGAACAAGCGGCAAAATATTTCATACCTGAGGAAAACAAACTGCAGCATTTTGGCAAAGCAAAATTCCTGCCAACATTATTTTTGGCCCCCTTGTTTTCTTTAGCTACGACATTTTAATTACTTGAACAATGAACTTGACGTTAAAATGAAATACCAAGTTACGTCATATTACTGTTAAGCTTCTGTAGCCAATGTGAAAACCTTCAAGAAAGAAAGCAAAAGAACATGCTACGAAGAACTCTAGAGCAAATATGACATATGGGTGGCCACGCTTCAGACTGAATTGTGTATAAAAATATATCTGGCCTCAAATAGCGATCTATTCGAGTAAAGGCCAATCCTTTTGGCTTGCCCAATCGGGTGGAGTTATCGCTACACTCTGATCTTTCACATCTTGTAGAAGGTGAATTCATGTGAATTCTTAAGAGTTTGTGCTATCGACAAACAGAGCACCCGATTGGGCAAACCAAAAGGATTGGCCTTTCTTCGAATAGGTCGCTATTTGAGGCCTGGTATTTTTTATACACAATTCAGACTGAAGCGTGGCAACCCACATGTCATATTTGCTCTAGAGTTCTTCATGGCATGTTCTTTTACTTTATTTTTTTCTGCCAGCCTGGCTGTGGATGCGTTTTCACCATTTGTGCCAACACGTACAGCATGTATTGTTTGCAAGGCAAATGTATTGTTTTTTATGTGTCATGACATTAACAACGATCTATGGGGCATCTTTGAACGAATTATTAGTGTGTAACTGTGTCACTGTGTAGTGTGCCAGGCACAGCTGTTTGTCAGAAAGAGCTGATTTGTTATCCACCACTGCTGTTTGCTATAATGGCAAAAAAAAAGGAAATTAGTTTTAACTTTTGTCCATACCTCTGAACAAGCAGCAGTGACAGATGGTACAAGGTTATGTTGTGCATATTATTTGAAGTAATAGACTTCCGTTGCATGAGCACGCTAGCTATGGTTACATTGAAAAACCTATGCTCGTAAGCCACAGCAGTGCACAGCTGGAAGAAAAACCTAACCTGATATGTGTCTTGTAACTGCTGTGAGGTTGTGTGGCTACTAGGGTACAGAAATGGCATAACCAAACGCACTTAATTTACTCATGCATTACAAAGCTTACATGCCTAACTTATAACTCTCGTGGAGGTCCTACTGCCTAATCTTGCCATCATGCTCACTTCCTATTCATAGTAGGCCCAGCATGGGGCGAGTGAAGATTGGCATTTCTGTCTTGCTCACGGAGTCTCTTCAAGCTATTTCTTCACCCTACGCGTTGAATGCAGGGGTGCCATAGCCGAGCAACCGTGCAATTCTGTGACAAAATGCACATTTGTAAACTTTGTTACTCCTAATGAGCAGAGGTTTGGATTGACAAGCACTCTGCCAAGCTGTGCCTCACTGAACACTAAGCGAGAGGCTAAATTTAGCTCTGATAGCGTCGTGCATGGTATGACAACAGCACCATCTGTGCACACAACATCCATCATCAAGTGGTAGCATTCCTCTACACGACGATGCTAAAGTAAGGTATGTGTGTAGTAGGGTTGCAAAGATACAAGCAATATTAGTATTACATGCTTTCATTACATATATGTAACATTACATGCAGTTTTAGTAAGCAGCCCCCATATTCTGACCGTTCATACCAAAAATTATTATGAAAGGGTGTCTCTTTTGTGTCATTTTAGAAGGTTAAGCTTCTCAGCCTGATTTAGGAATGTGCAATCACTGTGTTTGGAAATTGACTCAGCCAGCTAGAAATGGTTAATTATAGGTCATAAATCTGTTGCTATTTAAAGCTTTGCTCCTTTCTTCTCTTTCCAGGGAAACGAAAGCTCTCTCCCGATGGAGATGTGCTCCAACTGTAAGTTGCCTCATCAAATCTACACTTACTCAATATTTCCTTAGTTCAAACCAGCGATCATGTTGCTGGCATGTCAAAAGGTAGTTCAGTGAACCTCTCTTGCAGTAATAGCACTATCATAAAAACCTGAATTAGTGTCTGTCAGCTCATTGTGCCGTAGCGTAATATTTAGACAATTTTGAAACATACAAGAATTTCAGGGAGAATGAACAAATGCTCACAAACTTGACGATTAGGTGCAGAGAAACAACTCATCCCTTTCTGGTCTAATGATTCTAGTAGGAATCATACTTTTCAGGTAATATAAGACTTTGAGAAAAACAAACGTAATTTCAGAAATGTGTCAGCAATGCTTAATACATAATTTGTGAAATTTTACCTGCTGATAAATGTCTCAGAAATTTCACAAATGTCCATCATGCTGAGCATGATGGACATTTTTGGAGCCTGCTGCCTGATGCATGCTACCTGCCTTGGGTGGCATGAAAATGGTCTTCTGTGGCCATATTTAGCATCATTATGATTGTGAATTTAAGAAGTCAAGGCAAAGTGCATGCTGATTACGACATATACTTACTAGCTAGGCAGTAAGAAAGCCTTTTATTGCCAAAAATTTGTCAGATTTCTTTTCTCCCAACTTTTGTTCAGGTGCATGCAATATAACGTTTTCACTTCATTATAACAAATTAAGACCAGAGGACAAAAAAAGGGATAATTAGTCCAGAGCATTTTGCCACAGGGCTTCTTATTGCCCATTTGTAGTTTTGGTATGTCAGACCTACTGTTCTAATAATAGTGAACAAGAAATCGGTATCTATATTATAGATACAACAGCAGTGATATACATAAAAGGACCGGCTGAAGGAGGTCTCACAGTTACACACCACAGGCAGGACTTGCTATAATACATTTAAGGAAAGCATTGTAGCGAACTTATAATGAAGGCCAAAGTCAACGTTACTAGCAACAAAAACAGCATGGAAAATTTGTGGTTAGCATGAAAATCATTGTGATACACACGTATGTAATGTAACGCAACAGTTTAAATTTTGAATAAAAACTAAGGTAAGGCAAATATTTCTATATGAATTGAATATTACACACTATTTGTATTCGTAATCAGATAAGAACTATTCTGTATTTTCCAATTTTTGTACCTGACCAGATATTTCACCAATGCTGTTAGTCTTTTTAGTGTCCTTCATCTGCTAAACAATGTATTGGAAAATATCAGAAATGAAATAGCTTTCGAAGGAAAGCAGGAACAAGATGGATAATGCAACTTTTGTTTCTGGTTTCGCGGCTGAAGCCTGCATGACAACCTGTGAGTGTTGCTCGTAATTTGTCACTTAATGTCTTAGGCAGTCCAGTCATGTAGCATTTTTGTCTCTCACCAGAAGTGTTTCTTGCTACTGACCCTTTTACATGTGTTTATGGCTCACAAGTCCTTCAGCGGCCTTCTTTTTCTTGCAACTTTCTGTTTTTGTTGTTACAGTTATACAGTGTTCGGTAATGCTTTATTCCACACATCAACCATTAATTGTTGGAAAGCTTGCTTTCAACCGCACTCTAAAGATGCTAAGAAGTTATTCCTGCAGTTTTCAATGATGGCTAGTAATTGTGTTTAAAAGGACACTAAAGTCAAAAATGATTTGATCTGTGCTGGTAAATTAAACCTTCCACAAAGTAAACCTTCCGCAATACCAAAATCACAACAGTAGAAACGTGCAACAAGTTTGGAACTCGTGACGCTACACTGACCTACCGGCCCTGGGCTTTCAGTATGAAATTGACATCGAGCTTTGATCGCAATTCTTTTTCTATAATCAACCTATTACCACGAAATCAGTGAAAGCAGAGTTCAAGAATACTTTGTCAATCTAAACTGATTCAGTTTTTCAATGTCTTCCTTTAAGACAGATGCCTTGTCGCTGTTAGTACGCTTGTTCTTTTTTTAATTGTGAGTACAGGTATAGTACGTAATTACAACTACACCTGCTGTATGCAGCAGCGGTGGACTACTCGACATTTGAGACTTACTATTTGTATTCAGACATTTTTTTTGTATTCACCTACCTCTAATAACACTTCTTGCTTTCGCCCGAATGCGTGGACAGGCATCGTTGGTATTCTGGTGTAAGTGTATTCCATAATGAAATTTATAAAATCAGTGCTCATTTTAAACATAATTTGTCTATGTTTTAGGCAGTAGAATGTTATTACAGTTAGATAATTGTCCTACTGAGGGCCTTGACATAGAAGTTCTTTTAACAAAATATTGGCTACAGCAACATTCCTAGTTTCGCTACTGTTGGCCACCTCAAGCCCCCATCTTCCTGCGAACTTACACAGTGCACAGTAGCAGGCATTGCAGTAGGACCTTGTTCACACGTTTTGGAAAAGCCTCGAAAAAAACATGCTAACCGGGAAAATGTAGAATTCGAAGTAGATAAAAATTCATGAGCCATTTCACCCTAAATGTGGATGACCAGCGAAGCTGTTTAGCATATGACACAGGTGACACACAATTTTTAACATAGGTACGAACTCTTTTACCGTGACCTTTGTATACGCCCCCGAGAAGCCAGAGGAAACTACGACACACGTGACGTTTCAACGGAACTGCCACTACGGGAGAGCGCAAGAAAGGAAAAAAGATACGCAAGCGCTTGGAATGCCGACAAAGAGAGGGCGGTGCAAACGCAGACATGGCCGACAAGGGTCGAAGTGTACTATCTGTTCTTATCAGTTTAATAATCTAGTACGAATACTAGTGTTTCGATCCAAGATATTAAACTTATTTTTGCAAGTTGGTGGAGTGCTTGCTTCATCTCCGCCACGCGTCAGTCCGTTATTGCACTGTCTTCGGGATCGGCCCACGGTTTTTGGCCTATGGACATCGATCCGCAGGAAACTAGCCATATACAGCATCACTGTACAAAATTATGCATGGCACAGCTATCGCAAACACCAGAGACCAGTGAAGCGAGGAGAAGGCCAGTAAAGTAGTACCAACCCGCACTCAAGACACACGAGCACCGGCAACGCATCCCCACGGCATCTGCCAAAGGCGTCTACTATGGCATCTGTGATTCGCATGGCCGGCGCTGTAGTAAATGTGCCACGGTTGTCTCCAATCTGTACGGAGCAGCGGGTGAGGGGGACACTGAGGCACCCTAGCAGTCGCCGGAGAAGAACCTCTCCTCCCTCGCCTGACCACCCTGCCTTGCGCACCACAGGAGAGGGCACCCATCTGGGCCGCGTTCCTCGCTCACATGCACACCGCTCCTTCTCCCCCGCTATGCTCCACCCACCCTTGCTGCGTTGCTGTGCTGTGCTGCGCAATGCTATTTTTATGCTCTACTTTCACTCTCCCTCATCTCTCTCTCTCCTCCCCAGGTAAGCAAAGCTGCGCACATCAAGAGAAGCCGAGCGAGCTTCTAAAAGCTCCACTGTAAAATTGACAACTTTTGTTCATATCGACATAATGCAAAATGTGGCGCAGATCTTTGTGGCACAAAACGCTGACGCGCGTCGAGCTAGTGGTGCACCGTTGACCCGAGACGTATTTTGATGTTTTTCTATTGCATGGGGCTTTAAGTATAAACCCCACGCAAGCGATCTTGCACGCAACAGCAACAAACGACGCGATGGAGATGGCTGTCGCGTTCGCTCGTCGAATACAAGCCGTACCCCATGCGAGCGAAGACTTCGAGCCATGTCTCCCCAGTGTTGCCGGTATGAGGGCAGCCATATAGGTGCCGAAACTAGCGTGACGCGTGCTTTTTATAACTTAAGTTGATGTGTTTTACTGTAAAAAGCAGCATAAAATATTTCTGAAAGCCTTGCAGTAGGTTCCTATCCTTGAACATATAAAAATTCAATCGTTTGCTCGTCCCGTGCAACAATCGGAAGTACTTGAGTTATGTACATCCAGTTCCGGCTTCGCGCTATTGGCTAGTCGCTCATAGCACTTCCGGGCGACGAGTGATGAATTCTAGATTTGCAGAACCGAGCAATCTGTTCACGCGACGGCCCAATCTGTTGCATGTTGCTGCGCGCACAAAATCGCGCTCATGGGGTTTAACCTTTAAGAGGGCGACGGGAAACCGAAAAGAAATCGAGCTGGTGGGTGAAGCCGGATGCCACCGAAGCAAAATGTGATGCCCACATTGCAATGCGTCGCCTGTAGCAGGGTACGGCGGCGTGTTAGGATTATCGCCTACTAAAAGCATGCAGTTCGCTACCAATGGCACTATACACCATGCGCTGTAAAACAGGTGAAGATGCTTATCACATTAAGTTTGGCGGCGATAGCTGTGAATGCGGTGTGCAAGACCCAAGCGGAGAGGTACTGGTACCGGAATAAGAAACTGCGTGCCATCGTTTTTACTTGAGACCGGAAGCTATATACTGTTTTATATCATGCGCGCCTTGTTGCAATAGGATCCAGTGGCCTGAGAACGTATACGATCGCAGTCCGCAGCAGGGAATGGCAGTGCATTTCGGTTATCACCTATTAAAAGTGCGCACTATGCTTCCGACGGCACCACGCGCTGTGAAACAGATAGGCGAAGATGCCAGTTACCACAATAGGATCGGCAGTGATAGCTTCAAACGACTCGTGCGATGACCTGGGAGAAGATTTTCTGGTACCGAAGTGAGAAACAGAGTGCAGCTGGCGTTTTCGCGTGAGATGGGCGGGCGTGTATTGCAGTGAAGCTGCCGCGGCGGGCAGCTATATACTGTTCTTGATCACATGTGCCTCGCGCATTTTCTTGTTTACATGTGATCTAGTGGCGGGAAAACGTATCATACTATAGCAGTTTGGCGACGTACTGGAATTTGGTGTAGAAATATGAACGGGTCAAGAATGAGCGTAACTCTCTTGGGCCATTTGTTGTCTACTCAATTGCGAACGTTGGTGCAGGGAAAACTTACGTAACGGGAACATATCAACGATGTTCTACCGTACTGTGTACTTTCTAAGCATTTTCTTTTTTTTCTCCTGGGGTGTGCCTGTTCTGTTGTGGTGTGCCTGTGCCAGTTCCAATGTGCTTATAATTGGTTACTAGGTTCAGTATAATTCATTATTGTTCTTATTAGTTTGTTATCTGCAGTCATTCACAAATGAATTTTTGCTTTGCTTGTCAGTGCAATTCGGACCTCAGCACCACAGAAAAATATTGACACTGATATAGTCGGTGACCGATAATTCAAAAACACTTTAATTTTTTCAAACAGCTCTACGGCACTGCCACTGGCCCCATAGATTTAATGTATAACGACAACCAAAACTTTGTACACATTCCGGCAGAATTCAGCCTTCGAATGTGTGGCTGTGTGTTAATTTAATTTGGCCACCAAGTCAAGCAAAAACAGCAATGTTTTCGTTTGGATATGTCGCCGGCGCCTCCTCGAAACCAAAACTAGAGGACCCTAGTCTATGTAGCAGTCAATGACCATGCCCAAACTGTTGTTATCCGTTGTTCATGGCCGGCTGATCCCATTGATAATGCGAGCTAAGCGGTGCACAGACCACTGACGAAGTGTGAAAAGTGTTAAAAGGAATAGCATAAAAGGCATAGCTCTAAAATCAAAGCCGCAGACTGCCTAGGCCAAAGGCAACCGTATGTGCATGTTGAAAAACGTTGGGCTTTATTCTTGGACAAATACTTTCGAAGATACTCTCACTTTCGGAACACTTCGGTCAAGCCACTGGCACCCCTCATGCCAACGGGCAGTGGCATTTCTGCACTGCAATAGGATAGTGTGCTTGGCAATGGGCCAATTCCGTTGCTCGTAGATGCTGATGCCTCTTGTACTAGTCGCGCAAAATTGACATACCCGATAGTGACGATTCGGGAAAGCGGCACATATTTTTGGGGGCATCTTGTGGAATAAGGTCACTTATTTCCTTACAAATTCAGTATTTTGTACTCCCAATTATTCGGACTGTTTGGTGGTCATCGTTGAGTCTAAATTATTGATAGACGGCTGCATTTCTCTTCTTGGCAGAGAAGGGTGCTAGAGCCTCGAAGTACATATGGGCACACCTTCTGCCTTGTTCAACACTTTGACTTTCTCCATTCACCACACATAAATCGTGTACCAAAGGGCCACTGGTAGCATGACGGCCCTCAAAAGAGGTGCTGCAACGCTTTGTGAATGCAATAACGCAACGTTCGCGAGCCTAATATGATTCCATTGTGTGCAGCAGCGGGCCTACAATCTCGCATGAAAGGTCACTCGCTTGCTTTCTCTCCTGCTATGTTTGAGGCACACCTTCTTTTTACATCTCGCTCACGAGATCATACACCAAGCCTCCAGACATCATCCATTCGGGAAGTTCATGATCATGAGTTACTTGCACACCCTTGCAATTTCTATTAAGATGGAAAATAGCGGTTCCTTAAGTATTATTCCCCACCTGTCACAGCTCCTTTGTCCTTCCTGAGCACCTTTGTCGGATACCTGTGCTGAAGGGTTACTAGTAGTAGCTTAACCTGACCTAAATGAACCACCTCAAACAGAGGAAAAGTAGGACATGAGCAATAAACAGAATTGCTATCAGCGCCATGTCACGACTCGGAGTTGATGCGTTAGCTCCTCCCGAGTAGTGGCATAGGGGGTGGAGTCTGGTGCCTGGCTTTTGCTAGTTGCCGTCGTGAACGCGACAAAGGGCTGATGAAATCAAGCAAAGGGTGGTAACTTAATGCGATTTCTCAGCAACAAAACAAGCTAGCATTATTAAGCAGTGGATGTGAATATGTTAGACAGAAAAAGTATGAAAGTGACAATTTCAAAGAAGTGTAGCAATGTTGAACTACTATGCGCAATAGCAATGTGAACAATTAACATGAGTTCAAACTAATTTCTAAACAGTAATCAGGAAAGCAAATATTTAGAGTCCACAGTTCACAGAACCAAAAGTGGCGTACAGTAAACCAGATGCGCCGGCAGTCCGTCCCAACCGATGCGGCCCGTAAGAAGTCAGCGCCTCGACGTCGACGGCTGGCTTCCACAGCGGCTGGTGGTGTTCGGTGTCGGGGCGTGATATCGGCAGCTTATTTGCCCGGGAGTTGCTCGGCGTTTATCATCCCCGAAGCAGGCTGGTGAAGTGTCGGATCAGCGCATTTTTTTAAACCTTTCGAGGCGTCGGCATTCACCTCTTGCCGTCTAGACATGGATCACACACGCGCACACTGGATCTCGCTGTAGTTCAGACTCCACTGGCGGCGGTCACCTTCACCTGCAATCAATTTGATCACACACAAAACAATAGCTGCGGACGAAGACTGCTTCACGTAGGCCGGGCGTGTTTCCACCGTAATTCAGATTCTGCTACCGGTCACCTTCACTGGCAAGTAATTTAATAGCACACAAAACAACAGCTGCGGACGCACCCAGCGTCACTTAGTCCAGGTGTGTAGCCACCATAGTTTCGACCCTACCAGCAGTCACCTTCTCCGGCAAACACTTTAATCGTACACAAAACAGCAGTCATTAATGTACATAGCTCACATGCTCTGGATGTACCCAAGCTCATGTTCCCTACAGTTTGCGAAGCGCTGCAGCATGTAGGTTTGCAGCCCAATCTTAAAGAAGCGATGCTTAATAGGCGTGCATATCTAGGATGCGGGGGTGGAGAATTGAAGAAATAATGCGACCTTTGCGATGCGCAATCCCAGCTTAGAAGAAATGGTTGTGTTGAAGAATAGTTACAGAAAATATCGCATTATTTGTCTCCAATATTATTAGATCCTTCTAAAATATGTCTGCAGGAATTTATTCATTGAAAGGTCTTGCACTTCTGTGTGTTCTTAAAATTGTAGAAACGATGTTGCAGGCCCCCTTTAGCCTGTTAATCCATTGGCTACCAAATATTATGTGCGCAGCAGGGTGCTCCGTACCGATCATCTTTGCTGCGTATGATTCGCCGCACAAACCTCCCCAGCTGCATTTTAAAAATATCAACAAAAATAAAGAAATCTAACCTGTGCTATAGTGTACTATAGTAAAAGCATCTATCGACATTTTAAAGAAGTATGGCCTACATAGCCAGCCATACCATCCAACTTTTTAAGCCAACCATGCCTACCACTTGGTGAATTGCTGGCTATGGAAATATGGTCCCCATTGTAGTGCCTGGCAGTTCACTCGCTTTGGTAGCCAAAGGACTAACTGCCGATGATGAGTTTACTTGTCATGACAAACGTTGTACAGTGAAACCTCGTTAAACTGTAGTTGGCCGGAGCTCAGAAAAAGTATGTAGTAAATGACAGTACTTCTTACCCGTAGTAGCATGAGATCACCCACTTGCTTGTCAAAAATGGAACTCTGAGAGAGTGTGAATAAAGGGGGAAAGAACATGTAGTATTTATTCACTTCACACAACAAAAGTTTTATTTTCGTTGGATGCCGCGAC